>NC_137814.1:32748692-33066192 GCF_963921795.1 Nannobrachium achirus
TACTTTTGATGGATTTCACTAATCCACCGTCCCTGGCTGGATCATCACCGACGCAAACACAGAGAGACGCAGCAGCCCCTCTCTCTCCCTCCCTCGAGTCCCCCCCTCCCTCCCTCTCTCTCTCCTCTCGGCAGATTTCACCACAGCGCTGTGGGTGAAGAAGTCTTGTAGTGTGAACGAGTCTACTCGCACATCGGGACACACAACCCAACATAGGCGTACCGTTAGGTTCCCAGGTGGGGGGGTCCTATTTGGACCGGCCCAGCCCACAGCCTAGTCCAGTATGATTCGCCGGCGCTGCCAGGCGCCGCCAGGCGCCGGCCGAAAAATCGCGGGTCGGTTCGGATCGGCCAAAAATTCGGTTTGGTTTGGGTTTCTGTGTGCATTTCCAGGTCGGTTCGGGTGTGTAACAATGAGTTATACCACACAGCGCACACATCATACACAGGACACTATTTTCCATAGGCCATTAGACCACGTTAATAGCCAACTCAATTTTACAGCGATCTATTCTGGTCTCAATTAAATGTTAATGCAACGCTCACTTCACCCATCAAATGATCTACTCATTGCCTACATGCATACAATTGTTACACCTAACACTTAATATACAACAGCCTCACACTCCACTCCACAGACAAATAAAAACCAGCCGGTAATAACTGACCACTGCATAACTCAGTCACATCAAGTTCAAATTCACACGCATGACCCTGGTCTGCAGCCAAAAACAACATCACTGTAACACAACGCACACACCACAGCAGTGGACACTGCTTGCCTTGTTATACAAGCCCAACTGCCCAACAAATTGACCAAACCACATTTCAATAGAATAGAATAGAATATAGAATAGAATAGAATAGAATAGAATAGCATAGAATAGAGAATAATAAACTAAACTACTTGTATGTCCTACCTTATTGAATGAGCAGCCGTCGCATTAGTGCGCTTTTCTCCGCCACCAGGTCGATGATGAGGTCCTTATTCAAAGACGCCAGAGTCTCTTTTTCCATTGACATGAGCATAAAGCTCTCGAGGTGTTCCTGTGATGCTGTGCTCCTTAGTCGATTTTTGATGAATTTTAAAGTGGAAAAGCTTCGCTCACAAGCAACTTGGGTCACTGACAGTGTTAAGAGAAACTTGTATCCAAGCCCAATTAGGCGGTATGAACGAGTGAACATGTTATAGCGATGGAGGAAAAAAATAGACACAGGCCGGACAGTTTAACTGTAACTGAGTGTAACTAAGTGTAACTGAGTCCACGTTTTCCAATTACTTTAACAATGTCAATAACACGCTCTAAAACCTGTCGCCGCTGGCGCACTTGCTCTCTGGCAATAGACGTTTGATTTCCATCAAGCAGCTCAGGTATATTGCCTCTATTCTCTCTTAAAATGTAAGCGTAGGCAGCATCGTTATGAGGGCCAAGTATCTCATGCCCCCCTTTACTCTCATTCCTAGAGTAAAGGGGTTATCATGTTTGGAAAATGCCAGACACACAGAGCAGTATAATGTGTTTGATGTGTTACAATAAGTTAACCAAGATCGCCGTGTCCCATCGCTACAATTAAATACACTTTTAACTGTATTGTTGGTGGTTGTTTGAAATGGATGGTACTTAAAAAAATAAATCAAAATCTGCTGATTTTGGCCGAGCGAAGTAGTCAAATGCAGTCTCCCCAGTCTCACTCCCAGCCCCAGGTTCATCATCACCTACAGTTCCAACGCGATCATCCACTTCCTTATCCAAGTTGTTGTTTTTATCCGGCGGCGGCGACTCCTCCTCGGCCTCGGGAATAATAACAACGCTGCGCTGTCCTCCACCTTCCGTCTCTCCAGCACCGTGACCGGGCTCCTCTGATAGCTCCTCCACCGGCTCCACGTCCCCGACGATAGGTGACTTGGTTGAACTTGTGGCCGGCTCAGCCGTACTAATACTACCCCGGCCGAGAGCACTACTGGCCGGTAGCGCCGCCTCCTCCTCCTCGCTCACATTAAAAGCAGGCTGCTGCTGGGCAAACATCTTAGTTATTTTTAAACATTTCCATCTGCCTCCAAACGTTTTCGTTTTTTAGCTTGTACTTTCTCCCAGCCACCCTTTGCTTTTTTGTTTTGTTTTCGCTCCATTTTCACCTTGCAATTTGCACACAAACGCCCCACAAAAGTCCCACCTTCTATCAACGTATCCCGCGCCACTTTTCTTTGAACTAGTTACGTTGACGTAGCACGTAGCCTACTACGGAGCAAACCACTTGAGCAGCAGGGGGATTGAGTCTCTACCTCCCTCCCTACCCAGTCACAATCACGTCACCACCCCCATAATGACTTGGGATAATGGGCCGGGCCGGCACAGTCGTCTCTATTAGGGCCGATTGGTGGTGACTGCGTGCTGCAGGTTTCGAGCATAGGGAAGCCTACGGGCTGACCGCAGCCTCTTCTAGCGTCCGCGTGGTCCTAGTGCCGGCCCCATTTGAGGCTTTTTTCCTCTCCTTTTTGGATTTCAGCGTCGCGGCAGCCCAACTGGTGGTCCGCAGCCCACGGGGGACAAAACGTACGCGACCCCTCCGTTTCCTACGCCGCTGCAACCCAATAATCTTCAAGAAAGAGGATCGTGTAGTGTAAATGCTCATACGATCCGATGAAATAATGATGAAATCGAGTTGTACGTGAATTCTTGTAGTCTGCTGAGGCCTTTAGTGCAAGATCTGAGTAAACAGCATGAAGCCTAGTCAACCAACAACAGGTAAGTGGTCATAGTAATTACACTGCCAGTATATTTTGTAAAGATTTTCTATTGTAGATTTGCCTGTACTTAAGAAAAAAAAACTGAAAATTACAATAAACAGATATTAAAAAAAATATATAATTACACTGCCACATATTAAAGAAATAATATTGCGATGCACAGAGAGACAGAAAAGCACACGCACGCACACACACACGGCATACATGCTTCATCGCAAATCGTCCAAGTTTGTTTGACTTTCTGCCATTCTTTAGGACACACACTCACCCCCACTCACTTGAGCGAGCCACACCGCGGGACAGTGCGCCAGGAGAACGCTCCTCCGCGCACCAACAGTAACACAGCCTAATTCTGTGGAAGATGGAGGAGTGGAGTGGTGCGGAGGACATTTCAGACATTACAACATTAACATGGAGAACTCAAGCTGTCGACGGGACGAATATGTGGACATTAGCCATAATCAGGCCAGGGAGTTGCTAATTCGATCAGTGCCTTGCGGAAATTAAGACTGTTTGATGAAAGGCCTGCTCACTAAATGTTCAATATTTGTGTGGATGTGTGATAATAAATTGGATCTCTTCCTGCTGTGACGTAATTAAGGCTGGGACTTTAACTGATTAATTGCGATTAATTAATTACAGAAAATTAACGCGATTAAAAAAATGCATTTTAATCGCACTTAGTTTTTGCACCACAGAACCTTCAGTTTCGGGCATACCGATCATAGCGATGCACCAACCAAGACGAGACAACAAATGCAAAGGGAGAAGTAGCCGATCAGAGCGCTTTGCTTGGCCCAGTGGATGCCAAATTTAGATTTAAAAAACTCACTTGTTGATTCACTCGTACAACAAAATGTGTTTTACTTGAGAAAAATGCTTCTCAGCTCAAATATCGATGTGTGATTAAAATGCGATTAATTGCGATTAATTAATCACAGAGCCAGTAATTAATTAGATTAAAATGTTTAATCGCATCCCAGCCCTAGACGTAATATGTTGATCTGGAGGCGTACTGTGTTCACATCTACTTCTGTCTCTTTCACATTACTGCTGAAGGAAGAGTCCTTTGAGGGAAACAAGGTATGGGTGCACGAATCTGATGGCTTCTTCTTTTATTGCCAATTCCATCTACATGAATAATCCATGTTGTCCATCTCCGAATCTTTGTGAGATGATTACGTTTGATGCTCATCTATTTGTCGGCGCTGTGTTCGATTCTGCTGTTCAGCGAACCGTTACACCAAGGCATTGATTCTAGTTGCCTTTTGGTTCCATACAAACATCCCATACCATGATATTTTAGCATTCAGTCTTCAACAGTTTTCAATTATGGTGTCTCATTCCTCACTGCACACATATGTCATTTCAACGCAAAGTCACAAGCATGGAGGCCTCTCAGCCTTTGAATTTTGTGCACCGTTGTGTGAAATATGTTTTGTGTGTATTTTGTCTTTGCATACGTATATGTGCATGCATGTATGCGTGTATGTGCGTATGATATTGTGCGTGTGTGTCTGATATTGTGTATGTGAGTGTGTCTGTGTGTGTGTGTGTGTGTGTGTGTGTGTGTGTGTATGTGTGTGTGTGTGCGTGTGCGTGTGTGTGTGTGTGTCCGCCTGTATGTGTCTATCTGACTCTGTTCCAACAGAATGAGTTGAGGAACACAGAGATGCTATCGGCTGCGTGTGCTGTGGGCGTGGGCTGCTGTTTCGCTGCCCCTATCGGAGGTAAAACCATGCATGCAGCTATAACCCCACACTTACATCACCTTGAAGCCTTTTATATCAGAATATGGCCTTGATTCTTAGTGTGTGTGTGTGTGTGTGTGTGTGTCTGTGTGTGTGCACTGCAGTGTGTGTGTGCTTGTACAGTATGGATGGGTGCGTTTATTCAGACAGGGTGACCAATTGGTACTTTAAGTGTAAATCGACCAGTATCATAAAATGTGTGTGTGTGTGTGTGCGTGTGCGTGTGCGTGTGCGTGTGCGTGTGTCTGTGTGTGTGTGTGTGTGTGTGTGTGTGTGTGTGTGTGTGTGTGTGTGTGTGTGTGTTCCAGGGGTGCTGTTCAGTATTGAGGTGACCTCAACATTCTTCGCGGTGAGGAACTACTGGAGGGGCTTCTTTGCTGCCACCTTCAGTGCCTTTATATTCAGAGTCCTGGCTGTCTGGAACCAGGAGGAAGGTACGCATGATACTTGCAATACCTGGTGGATGGAGTTGGCCATAAATGGCAATACAATGCTAAAACAAGTACCACAGAAGTTACCATGAATTTATTACGCTTTTACATTGATTGATTGATTGACTGAATACTTTATTATAAGCTCGCGTAGGAAAAGCACGGCACAGGCCAGTACCGTTCAGATACAGTGCAAGGTCTACTAATAGGATTTAAACCCAAGAAAGCTCAATGGCTTGTTTACATTGGGGCTCTTTTGTACTCAATTCATAGAGACCATTATAGTATTTATAGGCGATTAGGCGACCTTAATAGTATAGTGATCTTTTCTGTGACTTACAATTTAACCGTCCTCCAAGCAGGATACACTGATCATTATTTACTTACTTACTTAATCCTCTTGGTTCCATGTGCAACATAAGGCTGAGTGGGACTATCTGCTTCCATCTGGTCCCATCGTGTGCAGCATGTTGTGCCTCACCCCACGTTAGGTTTGCCATCTTCAGTTCTGAGGCCACAGTTCTCCGCCAAGTTGTTTTTGGCCTCCCTTGTTTCCTCTTTCCAGGTGGGGTCCATCTCAAGCCTCAAGGCTACTTTAGGAATGCAGTCGTGATCCATTCAGAGGACATGTCGAGCCATCCAAGCCATCTGATTATTTACATGATCATAGATGATTATGTAACTAGGTCAATTAAGTGTGACTGTTATTTTTGTTTCTTCAGAGACCATCACTGCTCTCTTTAAGACCCGTTTCCGCCTGGATTTCCCATTTGACCTCCAGGAGCTGCCAGCCTTTGCCATCCTGGGGTTAGTATGTGTTAGTATGTGGGAACTTTTTACTACAATTACATTTGACTACTTTAGATAACACTTTCACCCATAGCAACTGACAATAACTGAAACTACAGAACAAGCTATCTTTTTTCTTTTTCTTTCCTAGTAACCTAGCAAGCAACCAATATTGAAATGTCTGAGTTTGTCAGACATGAGTGTAGACATACTGTGTACCGATTTGCGTGATTTTAGGGCAAAATCTGTAGGAGCAGTGTCCAAAAATGTGTTTTAAAAAATTCGGCCTGAAGGTGGCGCTAAATGGGACAGATCCATGTTGATGACATGAGTGTAGACATACTGGGCCCTATTATGATCCAGGTCTTATGCCTTATGCCTTAACTTCTTTGCCTTTTTTTACTATTTTGTTTTTGTTTTTTAAATATTTCAAATAGCTGATCTGCAAGTTCACAACGTGCAGATGTAGATCAGCATTTGAAGTATTTAAAAATGTTTTTCAAAATAGTGAAAAAAAGGTAAAGAAGTTAAGGCATAAGGCATAAGACCTGGATCATAATAGGGCCCACTGTGTCAAAAATGTGTTTTGCAAGAATCGGCCTCATGGTGGCGCTAGAAGAGGGTCATGTGAGAATTGATGGGTGAAGGTGGTGGTTTGGCAGGCAAGGAGTGTGTGTGCAAAATGTGGCATGGATCGGGGCAACGGTTGCGGAGATATGAGCAGGGCAAAAGTCTGACGTGTGACGTGTGACAGACGGACAGCTGGTCGAGGTTTTGATAGTAACTGCGACCTGACGGTCGCAATTAAAATATGTTATAGTCTTGGCTCATAATCAGTGTTTTGCTCAAGGGAACTTTGACAGTAACACAGGCGGACACTACCTCCTGAGCCACTGCCACCCTGTTATTAAACAGTTTTGCAGCTGTTATTGTGCCTCACCATGGAATTTTATTTCATCCATTTGATTGGGAAAATATGTTCTCTTCATAAGGATTGCCTGTGGTTTCGGTGGTGCTCTCTTTGTCTACCTGAACCGACTCATAGTGGAATGCATGAGGAAACAAAAGACCATTAACAAGCTACTCCTGAGGAAGTGAGTATGATTCATGTACAGCAACATTCTTAATGTGATTCTGAGAGTTAACTCAGATTTTACTCATTTTGTATTTACACTATGTGTGACACAATACACACACTTTAACTTTTGTTACCTTTTCATTTTTCTTAGCTTGTAGTATTATACAGTTATTGTTTAGCTTGTTTATATATTGTAATATGTTATTGTCACAGTCTGGGGAGCATGTCACGCCAACATTTCGCTGCACATACTTAACTTTTAGGAGTGAGTGACAAATAAAACCTCTATGACACCGTTACAATCTTTGAATGTTGCGGTGTCATAGCACATCTGTGGGTCGGCGGATTCCATCTCGCATATACCTGTAAATGTGAAATCCTTCAGGCATTCACACATCTATTTAAAATGTCCTTGGTACCTTATCTCAGCTGAGTGGTGACATATCTTATTCATGGATTTGGATCTGTCTTGTCAAGTTTAAGTGCGGCAGTCATGTATAACAGGATGACATCCTCTCAGGAGCACTTACAGAGCATACTGGATCACCCATTAATGACCCCACAGTCCGTCTCTCCCTGTCAGGCGTCTGGTGTACCCCGCACTGGTCACCTTGCTGATCACCACCCTCACCTTCCCTCCAGGTTTTGGACAGTTCATGGCTGGACAGGTAAGAAAATAAAGCAACTCTGTCACATAACATTGCCTAGTTGAGATCCTGTCTCATTGGTTATTTATTTATTACAGTCTGTAGTAGTAGTACCACTGTAGTAGTTATTACAGTTTGTAGTAGTAGTAGATAAAATCTGCAATTTACAATTTAGGCAAATCCAGAGCGATTTACTGTAATCAAGGAAAACAAATGCTTGCGCACAAGTAGGCCATGTGTGGCCTGCTTGAGCGTGAGGCGCAAGTTGGCACCTCGACAAAGTGCAGTTCTAGTTCTTCATGTATCCGTTCTTCTCATGTGGGAAGCCAAGACAGAATTAATTTCCCAGTGGATTTCACGGCTTGCGTCAGTGCAACCACACATCTAGTTTTGGAATTGTACCGCCACTGCCTGGAAATCTAGTAGCGTTTATCCCGAGTTAGGTTTGTGACGCCCACCCACCCACCGTCTTCCCACCGTCTACCCACATGCTAATTTTACTATAGAGATAATACCTAATGCTCCTCAGTGACAAGTGTTTATAGACCTAGCTTTCCTTTATGTTTCTATGAAGCTGACGCAGCATGAATCGCTGGTGGCTCTGTTTGACAACCGTACCTGGTGCCGTCATGGAGTGAATGAAGAGTTCAGCCACTATATCAGCCACTCCCATGCCTGGAAACATCCCCAAGTTAACGTCTTCATCACGCTCATCTTCTTCATTATCATGAAGGTAATTAAGGCCCCGGCACAAGTTGGGCTGCTTCGAACATGTAGATTAAGGTTTGTGTTAATGTGGGGGAATTTAATTGGATGACATGGTGTGTGTGTGTGTGTGTGTGTGTGTGTGTGTGTGTGTGTGTGTGTGTGTGTGTGTGTGTGTGTGTGTGTGTTTCTCTCCCTCTTTCTCTTTCTCTTTCTCTCTCTCTCTCTCTCTCTCTCTCTCTCTCTCTCTCTCTCTCTGTTCTCTGTATTTGTCAGTTTTGGATGTCAGCTGTGGCTACCACCATGCCAGTGCCATGTGGGGCTTTCATGCCAGTATTTCTTATTGGTAAGCAATGTTTGCTCCAGCTTCCTGCGTGTTTCTGAACTCTGATGACATGAGCCCTATAAATAACGTTTGTGTGGATGTGTTGGACAGGAGCTGCATTTGGCCGGCTGGTTGGAGAGATCATGGCTTCCATGTTCCCTGACGGTATACATGAAGATGGCCTTGTGTATCCCATAGTCCCTGGTGGCTACGCTGTAGTCGGTGAGCATTCATCCATCATGCTGCTCGGAAATCAGCATAGAAATAATTCCAAATTCTGTATCCAATTTGTCCCGATCTCCCATAAGGGATTTTGTGGATGAGTGGAAGTGAGGACAGGGGGTGTCTGTCCGATGCGCTGTAATTGAAATCACTGAGGGCCGAGGCTATTTATATCTTTGCTAGCTTATTGAATGTGACTGATGCAAAAGGATTCCACTTAAGCTTTTGGGCTGAAATGAAATGGCGATGGCTGTGACTTACTGGTTAGCAGGACGGTGTGAAAGAAAACCCCCCAAAATTCATTGATTCCGTTTTGGATTCGATGTCTTATGACATAGTAAAAAACTAAAACACTGTTGAATGCCTCTGCCAACTAGATACATCTGGGGGACATGGTCTTGGGATTTCTTTTGGCTTAACCCCTGTATTCGCTTCCCAGCGTAGAAGATATAAGAATGTTGAAAGTCTCCCCAGAGTTAAATGAGTGCATACTGTACATAGTTTACCTTCATTTTCTATTCATATCATTTCCCCTACAGGTGCTGCGGCGCTCTCCGGCGCCGTCACGCACACCGTGTCCACGGCGGTCATCGTGTTTGAACTCACCGGTCAGATCTCCCATATCTTGCCTGTAATGATAGCGGTCATCCTGGCCAATGCTGTAGCTCAGTCCCTCCAACCCTCCCTCTATGACTCTATCATCCGGATCAAGAAACTACCATATCTGCCTGAACTGGGCATGGGACACCACGAGTGAGTGTGTGTTCGCTGTGTGTGTGTGTGTGTGTGTGTGTGTGTGTGTGTGTGTGTGTGTGTGTGTGTGTGTGTGTGTGTGTGTTAGGGATGGGACGATATGAAAACTTCATATCACGATTATTGTGATATGATTATCCTGGGGTGGAACGTTTGCCAAAAAGAAATAGCAGATCTACAAGCTCACAACATGTCACAAAGCGACGTGTTGTTAGCTTATAGATCGTCTTTTTTTTGGCAAAGATATTTGGTAGAGAGTAAAAAAAAGACTGTATCAAGTACGTATATCATAAGTACGTTTTACCAATAGGAGTTTAAATCGTACCGGATATGCAGCTCGCCAGATAAAAGGTGAATTGATCCCAGTGCATGATGAAGGACGATATCACGATAAATGAAATCTCCACGATTATCGTGAGTGTTTATTATCTTGATAAACGATAATATCGCTTAACGTCCCAATCCCTAGTGTGTGTGTGTGTGTGTGTGCGTGCGTGCGTGCGTGCGTGCGTGCGTGCGTGCGTGCGTGCGTGCGGTGGTGGTGCCTGAAAGAGTGCTGAGGATGGATCAGTGGATGGATGTGGGTGTATCTTTTACATTCTTAGATGTTTTACATTCCTCCATTGCTGTTATGCCTGTGGAGGTGTTTTGTTCGGTTGCTGCTGCTGCTATTTCTGCGTGGCCGTTTGTATGTTTGCAAAAGAAAGCCTGTTATCCTTTGTACCTCCTCTTATCTCCTCCCGCTTGCCTCCATCATCTTCAGAATCCTTCCCTCAATATTTCTTCATTATCAACAAGCCCCCCCCCCTTCCCCTCTTTCAAGGTTTTCCCTCTTGTTCCACCACCTTCCCTGATTTAAGGTCTGTTTATTTTGCTTGATTGATTCGCATGAATTTAAACTGCTGCTTATTATATTATGTTGAGTTGATTCAACATATAATGAGTTGACACAATAAACGTGAATATAACGCAGCGATAAAGTGGCGTATTTATTTTCCGAAATTAGGTAATTTTTTCACCGCGAATAAAACCATGGGCCTGCATGAAGGCGGGGCATCACCAAAATAACAATTTGATGTGAAATAACCGCGTTGCATTTTCGTTTTGGTTATTCACGTCGCTCATGGTATGTAATAGCCTTTATTCCCTAACTTCTCTAATCCTCTGCTCTCCTCCTTGTATGTCAGGAAGTATAATGTCCGTGTGGAAGAGATAATGGTCAGAGATGTGCGCTACGTCACTCTTTCCTCCAGTTACCGGGACCTACAGGAGGTGCTGCTAACTGGTCAGCTCAAGACACTTGCCCTGGTCGAGTCTGGAGGTAAGAGTGTGTGTGGGTGTGTGTGCCTAAATGGAAATACATTTTCACAAATATATTTGTGAAATATAATATATATTGGCTATAAAATAACACATTTTCTCCCGTACAGTGTCCATCATATTATGTTATTTCTTATTTTTGTATATTTTGAAACTTTTTTTTTTTTTAAACAATGTTTATTTTCTTTTTTTTCACACAAAACAACACACACAACATAACAAAAGCAAAACTCAGACAAAATGAACAAACAAAAAACCCCACAAAAAACAAAAACCCAAAGAATACAAAATAAAGATGACACAAAGAGCACGCACATCACATCAACATCCCGATTTATAAGCCACAAGGCCAGACAAATAATTGTAGAGAGATAACAAAACAAAACAAAACAAAGAAACAATTACCCCACTCCAGGTTCCTCCATCAGATGGGAAAGGTCGTTTCCCTTGAATAAAACTTCCCCATATTTTCTCAAACAGCTCTTGTTTGTTTTTGAGAGTGTATGTAATTCTTTCTAAAGGAAGGCATAAAGATATTTCCTTAAACCACTGAGCGATGCTAGGTTTCCCTGTCCTTTTCCATGAAAGGGCGATAACCTTTTTGGCCTGTAGGAACCCAAGATCCAGAAATTTTATCTCGCAGTTTTTTATCTTATGGCCGATTGGGTAAAGGCCAAGCAAGAAGAGTTTTGGATCAAGCTCAATGTTAATAAGTAGTATCCGTTGTAACTCCTTCCTAACCTCCTCCCAGAACTCCTTTATTCTTGGACATGCCCACAAACAATGGAACAGAGTGCCCTTATCATTGTTACATTTGCTACAGGTGTCTGGGATATTAGAATTAAATTTGTTTATTTTTTCTGGCGTGATGTACACCCTCATCAGCCAATTATATTGCAGCAATTTTAAACGAGTATTACTGTGCCTGAGCCTCCTCACAGGCTGTGTTAAACTCATCCATTGTTAGCTCCCCTTGTAAATCAGAATTCCAGGCATTAAATCTAGATTCAGATGTTTCGGGAGAGAAGTCTACCATGAGAGTATAAAACCCAGATATGATGCCCCTTTCAAAGGGATTCCTGATGAGAGCTCTTTCTATTATCGACAGAGGAGTAATCGTCAGAGACTGTGCTTGTTTAACCTTTATAAAGTCCCTGAGTTGGAAAAATTTAAACAGATGTGTTCTAGGAATATTAAAGTCATAAGCCATAAGTTCTTCAAATGAAAGCAGAGTCTTATTTTTGCCAAAAACATCTTTTAGTTGTTTGATTCCTTTTCCAGCCCAAAGCTTAAAACCTCCATCCGCCCTGCCCGGGGTAAATGCCTCATTCCCCCAAATCGGGCTGAAGCGAGAAATGGGGATAGTATCTATTTTGAAACATTTGAAATATATTTTTCTGCTGTGATTTGTTCATCCAATTCCCATACGTTTTATTAGAAGTCTTTCTTCACCTTTCTTTCTTTCTTTCTTTCTTTCTTTCTTTCTTTCTTTCTTTTTTTCTTTCTTTCTTTCCGGACTCCCTCAGAGTCTATGATCCTGTTGAGTGTGTATATGTGTGTATTAGGGATGGGAGTTTGGGAAGATATGAAAACTTCATATGCGATTTACGATATTATCGCAATAGTCAAAATATCCCAAACATCCATTTTGCTGGGGTGGAACATTTTGGCAAAGAGATTTTGTAGAGTGAAAAAAAAAAGACTGTATCAAGTATGTATATTATAAGTACTTTTTACCAATAGAGAGTTTAAGTGGTACTGGATTCCTCCCTCCCTCCCTCAGAGTCTATGATCCTGTTGGGCTCCATAGAGCGTTCTCAGCTACAGTCGCTGCTCACGCAGCAGCTGGGTTGCCAGCGGCGACTGGAGCATCTCCAGAAGCTTGCCCGGGACAACGGCGCCCAGGACTACCTGTCCAGCCTGACCAGCGACAGCACCCCCAGCTCCCCCTGTGCCCACGCCCACGTCAACGACATGGCCAACACCAATGCCCGCCAAGCGGTCCGCTTCCTGGTGAGCACCCAACAGGTGTGAGGAGGGCTGGGGATCTAGGGTCGGGTTGGGGTGGGCTTGGGGTTGGGGTTGGACTGGCGTTTAGGGGGGATAAGTTGATTGGCCAATGCATGGGTGAAGCATGTCCCATGTAGGTAGGTAATGGCACAGATGTACTAACCCTAACCCTGGGTTGAGGCATCCCTTCTGGTAAGTGGTTCTGTAATTGTGTACTGCAGTTCCCCCTCTCTCTATATTTATATTAACATATTTCTTCTGTGTTTCTGTGCCTTTACCTGTGCCGTGATGTGCATGTGTGTATACATATTTGTCTGTGGCTTTGATATGTGTGTGAATGCGTGCATGGCCATGTGTGTGTGTGTGTGTGTGTGTGTGTGTGTCTGTGTGTGTGTGTGTGTGTGTGTGTGTGCGTGTGCGTGTGCGTGCGTGTGCATGTGTGTGTGTGTGTGTGTGTGTGCGCGCGTGTGTGTGTGTGTATGCGTGCGTGTGCGTGCTTGTGCATGCGTGCATGCATGTGTGTACTTGTGGCATGCGTCTGTCTCTGTTAATATTTTCCCCATATAGATTTCCACAGAGGAGTCTTCTTCGTTCAACCCAGCCGCATCCAATGCTCAGCTTCCTCTCAAGTCGGCCTTGAAAACCGTTGCCGCCATCAGCAACACAGAGACGCCCAATAGTATGTACTCTCAGTCACACACGCATACAGTGCACTCATATTCACGACACACACACGAAAGTAGCACTCTCCTAAGTACCCTTCACTTTCGAATGCTGAGATTGAGTGAACCGACTGAAAAAAGTAAAAAGTTAACTCTCCAGCAAACATAGACTCACATCATTCATTCAGACTGCATCTCTGTCTCTTCCTTCAGGCTCCCAGACACTATCCTGTTCTGAGCAAGACAAGGACCTACTGGAGGTGAGAGAAAGAACGAATGAAAGAAAGAAAGAGAAAAAGAAAATGTGGTGCGTGAGTGGTGCACAAGTGTGAACAATGAACAACGATACGTGCTTCAGACATGTATGCAACAAATACACGCACGCACACAACACACACACACGACATGCAGAGAAAAAGAGGGGTGATTTTCCTTGTTAAACAAGGGATGTTTGTTATTTACGTAATTGTGTACCTGTTATATGGTGCATTTATATAGCGCTTTTATCCAAGGCGCTTTACATAGATTGTGCATTACATTCACCCATTCACACATTCATACACCGGTGGCGGAGGAAACCATGCAAGGCACCAACCTACTCACCGGGAGCACTCACAGGGACTTTAAAGTTTGACCTGTAGTCTTGGCTTTTCGTTGAACCCTTCTTGTGGGTCATTGTCCCTCTCTCTCCAAGAAGTGCATAACAGGTGCACTGTTGAGTAAATGCTCTGTATGTACAGGTTTTATTAGATCTTGTACCTTCACCTTCACCTCTGGCATAGTATCTGGACCCTTCCAGCAACATGCCAGAGGGACTCCCGCCATGAGCTGTGTCTTCATGGGAATCTTATGCTGCGGTAACACAATTTTAGGGATAATTTGTGTAATGCGACACTTAATAAATTCTCTGTTATCTTGATTCCTTCTCTCCCTGGCTGGAAGGCCTCCGTTGGGCCGGCATCGCCTGAAACCAAGCAGCCCAAGCGAGTGAGAATCTCCATGGCGGTAAGATTGTTCTACCGCCTAGAGACCGTTGCTAGGTAACCGTTGCCTTGTGAACAAGCCACTAGTGACGGTCGAACCAAACTCTTTGTGATGCACTAGCTTCCAACTATTACAGTAGCAGTGCGGGGGGGGGGGGGGGGGGGGGGGGGAGAGAAAGGTTACTTTGTTCTTTGAACTTCTGATGCCTGATTATACCTACTGTAGTTGCGCCCTGGTGTCACACACTGAAAAAAGAAGATCCATAAGCTCTCATGCTTCTAGATTGGCTATTTGGCTATTCTACCGTAACTACATAAGTAAGTATAACTCAGGCTTGAGTGTTTTTGCCTGTGATAGCAAGTCGTCCAACAAAATGGATTGAGAACCACTGTAATTGCCTGCTTATTGTGTGCTTTTTGGTAGGGACCTTTTATTTCAACGTGGCCACATATTCTTAATCTTATGCATACTTGCATCATGGAAGTACATATTTTTGTTTTTCGCATTTACTGTAACATGTAACAAAATTAACTGGGATTTGCGCATATTAAGTATATTAAACCCATTTCCTTTTCTTCATCTGCATATTGTGAAATGTTTTACTCAAGTCTTTCCTCACCATCTCTATACATTCCTATTGGGTAAATAAAAAAATAATTAAAAAGTGTACAGACACATGCACGCACAAATATCGTCACTGTCATGCAGAAACCTGGTACTGTATCTCCAATTTCAAATGTGTAAATTAAAGTAAGTTAAAGCCCTACTTCATCATACAAAGGTGTCGCACAAAGGTCATGAAAATAGCAGATCTACAAGCACACAATGCCTGGCGGTGCGAGGTGTTGTGTGCTTGTAGATCAGCTACTGTATTTTCACTACTTTAAATCGTTTTTAAAATAATAACCAAAAAATGAAGGTTTTGGATGTACATGGTTTCCACCCGACAACGACAGTATACACGTCTTGGTGGATGTGAATGTTGGTCATGTGTACATAGCACAGTTTCTGTCTGCAGGACGCTACCGAGGTAGAAGATGACATGACGACAACAGAGGTGAGAGCTACAGCATGTTGTTGATCAGGGAATGCAGCCGTTTGGAGCATTCCTAAATTCACATGGTTGTGAATGGCTTTCCCCGCCCACTCTCAGATAGCAGAATGGGAGGAGCAGCAAATGGAGCAGCTGATAGATTTCAAGAACTGCAAGATTGACCCCGCCCCTTTCCAGCTTGTGGAGAGGACATCCCTGCATAAGGTATGATAGATATGGCATCTGTTTCTAAATCAAACCCTGGATCCACCCCTTTCACTAGGATCGGGATTATCCAGATCAAAACGTAATCTCCACCTGTGTTTTTGTTTTGAAAAACATCAGAACATTTAATCTTGATTCAAGGATGGATAGGATCGCCTGGTCTAAATCCCCATTATTTTTTGAAATACACAGTTTTCCCATTTAACACAATCCGATTACTGTTATCCTGTCAGAAATGTTCAAAAACAAACATATTTGTAAATTACAGTAAGCCTTATCCTTTGCCTAAACCTAGCTTTAGTCTCCTTTATACGACTCATTTTCTATTTGTCTCTGTAATCTGTTCACCATGTAATGTGCCCGATATCATCCTGACCTTTTCCATGTATGTGTCTGTCTGTCTGTCTGTCTGTCTGTCTGTCTGTCTGTCTGTCTGTCTGTCTGTCTGTCTGTCTGTCTGTCCAACAGACTCACACCATCTTCTCTCTGCTGGGTCTGGACCATGCATATGTGACCAGCACTGGACGCCTTGTTGGAGTCGTTTCTCTCAGAGAGGTGAGTGTGTGTAGAAGGGAAATGTGTGTTTTATATAATGGTCTATTTCTGATTGTATTATAATAATTCCTACATCTCTAAATCCTGCGTTATACATTGTCGTGCAACTTGTCGCTTGCTGGAAATGACGTTATCGTTCCACAAAGTATACAGTAGGCTTATAGTAAGCTTATTATACTTACTGCTCACCTTACATTCCCCTTCTCTGTAATCTCCCACTTTATTTTATTTATTTATTTATTCTCATTGCTTATATCTATCTCCATTCTCCCCAGCTTCGGAAGGCTATAGAAGGCTCAGTCACAGTGACGGGTGTGAAAGTGCGCCCCCCACTGGCCAGCTTTCGCGATAGCGGCAACACCACGAGTGTGTCCGAGGTGACAGAACTCCACAAGCTGTGGAGCCGACACAAGGGGCTCTCGTTGCCACGGGAACCCACCCCTCCAGTCAAGGAGGACCAGTCACCAGATGTCCCATACGAAGAAATCCCAGACAGCTTCCCGGACCAGATCAATTTGCAGTTTGAAGCCAGCCCCGGCGAGACCCCGGACACCCCGTCTGAACTGGTGTTCCAGGAGAGGAGCACAGAGGACCTGTCAGAGTATACTTTTGATTGCAGCCCCTCTCACACTGACGAATCAGAGCTCGCCTGTGACTCCCACCACACTCCGGAACCAGAACAATCAGAGCCCGTGAACGAGCAGGCTCAGCAGGGCAGTGAAAGTCCCTCCTCAAACCAGGACCAAAAGGTCCAATCAGAACAAGAGAGTGAGGGTAGCTCCTCCCATTCTGAGGATCATTCAGAATGATTGGAGGGGCTGACCGGTGGTCAATGGTCCCATACAGACACGCCTCATGATTGTGGAAGTTTCTACGTTTGTAGAGGTCACTCTCGCCTCCAGCGCCAGCCTTTGTGTTAATAGTGTTGCGGTTCATGGGACTGCCTGTGTGTGTGTGTGAGTTGCGTGAGTGTGTGCGTGCTTGCGTGTATGTGTTTGTGTATGTGTGTGCATGTGCACATATGCTTTCATGTGCGAATGTGCACATGCGTGTGCCTTGTGGCACTTTGCCCAGCGCACTCCAGAATACATAACCCTAAGTAAAGCTTAATTTATGCGATGCTTTGTTAGCTTGAAAATCTGTTCTTGTTGGTAAGCGACATTGTCATACTATGGAGTATAATAATAATAGTTTCATCACAGGGGAGAGAAAGGGGTCAAACTCGCATCATGATCGAGAATAAGGAAAAACTGCAACAGATGAAGGAAATGGCGCGAAGAAGAAATGAAGACTGCATCAATTATGGTATAAAACAGCTACCTATTCACACCCAGGACCAAGGCAGCTTAACTACTTGAAGGAGGAGTAGTTCTCTCAAAAAATGAATCAGTTACACATCTCATGAAGCCTTATATTTAATGGATATCTTTTTTTTTTTTTTTTGTCAGCCAATAATATGATGACTGGCGGATGCTAATGTCTCCGGTCGGAGACTCTGTCTGCGCCAGGTGTGTAATTGATAGAAAATAAGTAATTTTTGGGGTGATCTACTCCTTTAAGCCCTATTTACATCATTGTAAGACAAATAGCTAAAATAGCCAATCTACAGCTTGTAGATCTGCTATTTTCACTATTTTTGAAAAATATAAAAAGATTTGGAAAGACTTTTAAAATCTTTGACATTTTTGGAGAATACGACCAAAATAGGGACTTCAGGGTTAAAGTGGTTGAAGACGTACTGTAACTGATGACCAAGGTTAGAGTATTCGTACAGGGTTTGAAACACTGGCCAAGCACATTGTAGTTACCGTTGATTTAAGGTACAGCACACATAGCCTCATTTGGCTGTCTAGGGGCTGATTTGATATTAAAGGGCAATAGACTTTGATGGTTTTGTTCCATGTTTTTAATTCAGACAGCCAAACTCTGATGTATTAATTGCCTCTATTCTGTGTTTAACTTTAAACATGTTAAGTATTGACAGAGGAATGATGAGCTCAACGTGTTTGAGTATATTACTGGCTATTGTACAGTACATGCTAACACGCATGCATGCACACATTCACTCACACTAACACACACACGCGCGCGCACACACACACACACACACACACACACACACACACACACACACACACACACACACACACACACACACACACACACAAATACACCTAAGTACACATTAAACATGCACATTCCATCAGATAGGCTATACACAAAGATATGTACAGTACATGGCCCATAGATATTTATATAATTGAAATAAATATTTTCATACAGTGTTAAAGAAAGCCTCCTACATATTATGGCACAGAAAACATTTAATCCAGCCTGGCCTTTAATGCAATGTTTAGAAATATTACATAACTTTGAAGCACAGTGATAGCTACAGTACAAACCTCTGCTACAGTACAAAGTGTGAGTGCTTATTACAAACTCAGTATAGGTACAGTACCTGAATCAAATTGCAAATGGATGTAACTTTTGTTGAAGCTAACTGACTTGGCTTCAGACAACACCTTTGAGCCATACTTTGTTTTGTGATTATCACAACATGCCAAACTCATTCTAGACTGTAAATGTGTGCAATAATTTATTGCTGTCTTACTTTTGTACGCATATAGAATGTAAAGTAGTGCTCACAATATAAGATATGTATGAGGAGTTTAAAATGTAGAGCGTCTATAAGCTAACTTGCAGCACATCTAACTGTAGTTAAGCAATAAGTCTGTAGTATCTCCCTTTATATGGCCCTGGCCTGTATATGCTTTGTATATATGAAAATACATGGATGAATTCTACGTACCGTACCTGCTATGTATATAGGAGAATTATGCATTTGAAATCAACAGCCATTGTTATTTTTCAGAGAACATGAAGTTGTTTTGTACATCATTGAAGGATTAAATTTGAAAAACTTTGCGACGTAAGCTGAAAGAAACACTTGTTTGAAATTATGTGTGTGTGTGTGTGTGTGTGTGTGTGTGTGTGTGTGTGTGTGTGAGAGAGAGAGAGAGAGAGTGCGGCTGCAAGTGTGTGTGCATGCGTGTGCCTGTGTGTGTGTGCGTGTGTGTGCGTGTGTGTGTGTGTGTGTGTGTGTGTGAGAGAGAGAGAGAGAGTGCGGCTGCAAGTGTGTGTGTGTGTGTGTGTGTGTGTAAAAAAGAGACCACAAAGAATTTAATTTTGACAAATCATATTTATATATACAGTACATAACACTCAGAGATTCAGTATCAAACGTAGCCCACCCACATAACACAGCATGACCCGGAAAAACAACACTACAATTCTTTTGTCCATAGAAAATCATTGCAAGATTAACACATGACTCTTCCCAAAAAAAAAAAAAAAAAAAAAAAAAAAACAATAAGAAGAAGAAAATCGTTTCAATGACAGCTTTACATTCTGGCTTCACTCTCTAATAAACATTCATCAGCAACAGAGTTTGTGTTGATTTTGTCGACTAAAACTGTGATGAATAACGTTCGTCGACTGTCTTTTTTCACTGACGGAAGCTAAATAAAAACTAAGCTATGATGACTAAAACTGAGACTAAACATATTGACAATTTAGTCAATAAATAAAAACTAGACTAAAACTCCATTAAAAGACAAGTCTGCGACACGTTGTTTTCAGCATGCAACCAAGTGTAACATCACCATCATGACCCGCCAAAATACATTTTTGTCGACAAAATCAACTGTAGATTTAGTCGACTAAAACCTTAAGATATTTAGTTGACTAAATGCTTTTCAAAAGACTAAAATATGACTAAAACTAACACAAAAGAAGAGTGCTGCAGGGTTGTTGTCTTTTTGTAGGTCAACCCTGATGCTACTCCTCAACATAGTATGTAAAATACACGTTAAAGCTGAAATCCATAACTTTCTTTAATGTGAGTATGTTGGCACAATATAATGAACACAACTGCAGTGGTTGGATGTGGTCTCCTTGCTCAGATCCTAGGACCACTGGTGGTTGAGGTCAAAATGCAACTTCTCCTCTGAGCAAGCAGGTGTGCTTTATTAGCTCAGTAGCAGACACTTTGGCAGTTGCGCAGGGGACCAGGTTCAAATCCTGGGTGGGTTATGAACATCATAGATTGCAGCTTTAAAGCCACCCTAGGTAATTAATATATGATACATAGAAATAAATGGCTTAAAAAAACGGGACATTTGGTGAGGTCACCCATTGTGGACTTCTTTGGGTTTAGGGACTAAGAACTGGAGCACTGTAAAACCACAGAGGAAAGATGAGCTATGGAACAGCACATTGGCGGCAAGCTGGGGAGGGGAGGAAAACGGATGTGTGTGTGTGTGTGTGTGTGTGTGTGTGTGTGTGTGTGTGTTTGGGGGGGTACTAAATAATTCATTGAGATTAGTAACAGCACATCATATTAGGAATCAACAGAAGCCCTGGGGGGGTGGTGGGGGGTGGGTGTTGGTCCTGGATCTGGGAGGACAGTCCCCCCGTGTCACATCAAATGCTCCTTCTCTTCTTTGCTCTCCGCTGCTTCATCCCTCTCTTCCTCCTCATCGAACGACGCCACTCCGGATGAGGCCCGGTCGGAGAAGAAGCGCCCCGGCCTGGGGTGCCACGCGTGTCCCTCGTGGAACACACTCCCTTCCTCGTCGTCCTCCTCTTCGTCCTCCTCCTCCCCAGGAGAGGAGGAGTAGCAGGAGTCAAAGCGACCGCTCTGACCCCGGGACCTCCATTCTGGCTTGTGGACGCAGACCTCGCCGTGTTGGTGGTCCTCCTGCTGCAGCTGCACCGTCTGCCCCTCGCCGCCGAGCGGGCCTTCCTCCAGGAAGGGGCTCGTGTGATTGCCGCGCAAAGTAGGTGAATCGGTCTGGGTGGAATGTGGGTCATAGAGCAGCCTGCTGTCGCTGCTGCTGCTGGAGCCCAAAGGACTACCAGGGGGCGGAGCTTCACTGTCATCAGCCTCAGCCTGGCATGGCACTTCACACGCAGGAATCTGATTGGAGGTTGCGGCGTCTGAGGGAGGGGCAAAGAGTCAGAACACCTATAGGAGATGGATTAAGAGGGATGGGCGTGGGGGGATTGACAGAGGAGGGGGAAGCGTTCATGAGATGATGATGATGATGATGATGGTGATCTAGATATGATATGGGTTGGCTGTAATGGAAGAGAACGGAAGGAGAGGAGAGATTATGTGATGGGTGTCTTGGAGCTACCTGAGTCCTGGCTGGAGGACATGTGTGTCTGGCCCTCGGACTGCGTGATGTCCACGTCATCAGAATCCTGTCCCTCCTCCTCATTCTCCTCATCATCCATTGATGCCCAGGCACGCAACTTGGCCTCTGCAATCGCAAACTGCTCAGCCACTCCTGGATGGGACATGCATTCATGACATCAATACTGCAACATACTAGACAACTCTGCAAGCACTACAAATACAGCTCCCCCACACCTGTCCATGTCGGTGTCTCACTCTGCTGGTAAAACAACCTATCGACCAGGGTCACTCCTTTTTTTTTTTTTTTTACATCAAATCCCTTTGCTCACATGTTGCAACACATTGAGAGATCTGCCATTTTTGCCAAATGTTTGTCCCAGAATAGGGAAGCTAATAGGTTTCATGTGGTTAAAGACACAGCTGTCAGGGAGAATGTCAGGTGTATTGCATCATTTCTGGGACACAAAAGGTCAGTAAAGTGTGTTTGCAGTAACCATCTGCTACAGTACCAACCAAGAAATGTCATCAATCAAGAGGCACAGCAGCACAGGTGAAGCTAGAATGTGAGCGCTGGCATACAGTATACGTAGGGGTCTCAGATTATAGATGTGACAGAAGGTGTACGCAAGGAGGATGTTATTTCTAAACAGCAAATCAAGATCAAGCATGCGTCAAGCATGTGTCACATTTTCAGGTTTTTCAAAAAACAGAATAAACTAAACCATTATATATCTTTGAATCCTTTTCTCATCACACAAAAAGGTTTTGACTACATAAATACCTATACAGTATAGCGAGTTAATTGCAGTTGCACAGGTTGATGCAGCAGTAGCAAAATGGCTGGAACAACCGTGAATACTTGAATACAGCTAGCTGATGTAATGTGAAGCTGACCTTTAGCGAAGCGCGCCTCCTTCTCTCCCTCAGTCAGATGACAGTAGGAGCTGAAATGGGAGTTGGCAGCCGACGGTGGGTCTGTGGGTTTCGGCCACCCCTTCCACTCAATGAGGTGGGCAACCCGGCCCTGAGCCAAGGACGTGGGCTTTGTTACATGGTCCTTCATAACCTGGGAGATGCCTACATAGAGAAATAGGTAGAGGTTACTCTACATACATGGACTGTCTGTTTGTGTGTGTGCGTGCGTGCGTGTGTGTGTGCGTGCGTGCGTGGGCACGGGTTAGTTGGTGTTACCGTTTAAGGAGGACCTGGCCAGAGCCGCAAACTCATGGATGCTCACAGCTTTCCTTGATTCAGCTGGAGATTTTCCTGACTTTGGAATCATTTCAGCCTCCTCAAATTTCACCTGCAAGAAAGGTTGGATTACCATGAAATTCCACAGAAGCTACAAAACATAAATCCTCTGTAGATCTAATAAATATAACCCCCTACTTCGTCACACAGGTGTTAACATACACATGTACAATGTTTACTAGTCTCGTATTGTATTGATATGTCTGTTTTGTATTGATAGTTATATCACCACTTTTAATAGCCTGCTCAGGGACTACAGATGAAAATTAGCTTTTGGCTTCTCTGGCTCATTTACATGGATGTGAAAACTAAAATGTTGATTTATGTGCACTGTCCCTTAAAATGAATAAATAAATAAAAACAATTTAAAATCAGTTATTTTCGGCAGTATAAATGATCCATTAGGGTCGGCACCAGCACAACCAGTTTCCATCAAAAACAAGTTTTTACTAGACAAGATTTGACAACAATACTAAAAATGTGATTTCCTTGCCAGAAGTAACATTAAAGAGCAATGTTGTCGGTGCCCGTTTGGCCCACAAAAGCTCAGAATCAGAGCCCTGTCACTGTAGAGTTTGAGATAGTTCCCCTACCTCCGCCTGCCGCGGCTCTCTTCTTTCCCTGCTCCTACTTGTCAGCCGCATCGTGGAGACGGAGTGGCAGTATCACCCACCGCACAGCAGACAGATACAACTAAACCACACAACAGCTCATGGTCTACTGGTCCAAACCCCCCGGCTGACAAGCAAACAGCTATGCCCTAAATCTATTGCACAGATGCTAAAGCCATAGTAAGCCTGTGAAACCAGATAGAATAGTTGGGTCTGGAAGAGGGTGAGGGGCAAACATATGGCGCGTGAGCAGCCTTAGTAAGCACCTCCAGGCTTGCTGCCCAACCCATGGCTGCTGATCCCTATTAAAAGTGATAGCTTTTAACTAACCGCATGTCCAAAACAAACACATATTTGAACAGTGGTACTGTGGAACCTATACAGTAGGTCACTCCTATAAGAATATGAACAAAAGAGGCCTGTGGAGGTGATTTTTCTATCCAGAATGGCTGCTTGATTTTGCTCATCAAGTAAACTCGTAGCCAGATGCCAGCTCTGGTGAACACGTGCATGGCCTCACATGACCACACTAATACCAGTCATCCTCAAGCAGATTTCCCCCCAAAGCAGCTAAGAAGAGAAAGGGTCATGACTCACTTCTGACACTTACTATTCAGAACAACAGTCAACACTAACACCGTTCTTGGACATTCAGGACAGGCCTTAGGGAAATGGCAGACTGCAGACCATACTATATATTCAGACAGTGTATAGACTAGGCAGCAGACATAATAATGACTCCAACCTGTTCTGAGTAGGCCTACAGAGAAAATCTGATTTCCAAGAGCCAAGCATTTGGTCTACTGGGTCAGGTGTACAAGAGCCTGGTACCACACTGATGATATAGGCAGTCAGGTGGTGGTCTGCTCGAGAACACACCAGTAGTAGTGAATACTGTGTATAGGTTAGTGAGGCATAGCCTATAGCAGTTAGTGCAGACTGCAGACATCAAGGCCTATGATCACATCAGCACCATCAAACTCTGTGTTAGTGATAAGTGGAAGGTTAGCTAGTTATAGCAAAGGGGTCTGAGTCATGTGACAATCACTATATTCCTACTTTGCGATATTTTGCACAAAACCCCGTTTAAAACACGCTTAAATGGCCCTTCTCAACGTGTAGATTGTTTCAGCACCCTGGACAGCTCCTCCCAAGTTCTAGACTAGCAATCACAGTTATGTACTGTGTATGTGAACCATGGGCAGCTCCGTTTTTCTCTTCTCTCAGAATACCAGGCTTAAGCTTCTGTCGAACCCAAGAGGCAATTCATATCGTGTTATCGTTGTGCGATCATTTTTGTAGGCTACTATTATACTACATTCTCGGAACCAGTGATAGCTGATTGCATGACCAACAAGTGGAATAGTCAAGACTCAAGCCAATAACAGTGTCATGAGTAGCCATTGAGATAAAGCATAATATGCCCTCTAAAGAGAATGGAGGCGACGGGGATGTGCTATTATGGATTTACAATTTAGGCTACATCATGTGATGGATGCTTTGAGACAAGAAGATCAGCGTGATAGGAGCCATAAAGAATGTACTGAAATTAGGGGAAATAACATCATCGTTGGAGAGGGTGAGTGAGACTTGCTGCAGCGCGTTTCTAAGCAACTGAAGACCCCATCTGCACACCAATGACACACGGACTTGTTTGAAATCTGCATCGAACAAATCTTAGGATCCTTCACGCTATTTCTGCCCTATGATACACCAAGCGATGCATATAATGGCAGACATTTGCAGTAATAGTTTAGTAGTACTGCCACTTACCTACCTGCAAATCGAACGCTGGCGGCCCTGTAAGAGTCGCGCATTATAATGAGCTTGTCTCAAATCCTATCAACAGATGATATGTTGACCTCTTGCTGTAGGCTAGTATAGTAAGCAATGGCACGAAATCCCAGTGCGCATATTCCAAGGTCCAATCCAATGTTAGGTCGCGGCTGTAGGCATTTGTTGCTCGGTATATGGGTTACATGCGCTGTCCAAATGTCCTGTACGCGTCATCAACACAAGGCGGTGTCATATTCCATCTCCCCCTCCCCAAGATGAACCAGATCAACTGCGCAGGAATGATCCACATCCCGAAGAGCTGCTTAAGATTAGAGATGTTGCTTTATACTACTGCAATATTTCAACACTTATCCACTTACGTTTATTACACGCAAATAAGTGTCTACTGTCTAATTTAGTCTGGGAGAAAAGAAAAATAAGCACATTTACTTGAGCAACTGTGCTTAAGTAAAACAATTTTAGAGATCTGTGCTTTCCTTGAGTATTTGTAGGCTATTTTTGGGATAGCCTATTATGACGCAACACTTCAAAGACAGATGTTGTGCTTTTGATCCCAAAAAGGGGAAAGGGTACAGTATGAATTAACCACTTAAGCCCCATTTCACTTATTGTGAAAACAGCAGATATAACATTTTAACCTATTTATAGCCTATTTTTTTTTAAACATTCTGGAAAATCTTCAAATCTGTCAATGTCTACATTTTAATAAAGCAATGCATTGATATCAAAATGTGCTTACAAGTACTGCAGTACTTTAACCCAACTTGGATTACCCAAGTGTTATACATCATTCTGACAGTAACTTTCACTTTCATTAGTGAAGTACTATTTGATCACCCACTGTAAAACACCAACGACAATGAACACATCAGGTTGTCAACAAAGCTTCATCTGATGCAATATTTTACTAGACTAAAATAGCAATGCTGTGTGACCAATGATACCCTAAAAACTGTAATTTAAACACCCAACATGATTTGCTCCCTTAAAATATTGAGTGCATATATTGTAGAGGCAGGCAGGCACACACACACAACCAGTAACAAAAATGGACTGTCAAATGAGTAGGACACAGTTGTAGCCCAACTCTGCTCAGCAACAAGATAAGTCTTTTATTTGCAATGCTCTGTTTCCTCATGTTTCCAGTTTCCGATGCAAAAAGAAGCAATAATTCCTTAAATAATAAAGAAAGCAAAACATATTTACAAAATTCCAATAAAACTAATAATCAATGGATTATCTAGAGCACCTCTCTGCATCTGGACAACTGACCTCTGCTGGAAAAGGATACATGGCATTACATCAGCAATTTGTTTATTATTTCTGAAAAATAAAACTGACAAAACTTTTTTTTTTATTATTATATATTTACAGAACGCTCCTGAAATGTGTTTCCACTTAGAGTAGAAAAGGCTTTCGGATCATTTCTGTCGTTTTTTCTTTTCTCTTTCATCATCAAGTCAATTTCTGTAGTTTTCAAGTTTTAATGGTTATCATTTATTAAGTGTCCTCTATGGGGTGGGGTGGGGTCTCCTGACCACAGGGGGCAGCAGTTCATGTAAGTACAGGAGAGGTTAGGGGGAAGAGTCGGGTCAGGGGTTGACTACTGGGGATGGGAGAAACCATGGCTTTGAGGAAGCATAAACACCACTCCCCTAGTAGTCAACATCAAAGGTCACAATCAAGTCCTCAATGTTTCTGTCCTCACAGGTCCCATTGTAGTAAACAGGAAATGCAAAAAGGAAGAAGAGCGAGAGAGAAAAAAGAAAACCTCTGCTTAAACCCCTCCTTCCCCCCATGGGGTTATAGGGTAAATCGGCAACGTACTCTGCCGATGTTTCTCCCACAGCCATCATCAATAGAAACACACTTCAACCATGCTGCACACTCCAATAAGAAATTAGGGGGAAATACATTAGAGCTCTGTGTTCGATTGGACATCACGCACGTTATGGCAATGACAGCCATTCCCCAAAGAACATGCTACGTGACACTTTAGGATGTTTCACGTCATTAGCGTGTCACATAGTATGTTGCATAATATAATCATCTAGAACCATAAAAAGAGCAGCGTGTTTGTATTGTTTCCCACAAAGAAGTCAGAAATGTCTTACACAATGACGAGGGTGGGTGTGGTGTGGGTGGGGTAGTTCACGCATAGTTAAGCAATCCTGCTGATCAGTTCTCAGGTTTATTTCTTTTAGGACACTCGTTGACAAGCAGGCGAGAGAATGAGGAAGAGAGAGAGAGAGAGAGGGGGAAGGAGAGGGAAATAGAGAAGTGATTGTTTGTCAAGATTCCCTCTCTCAAAACTAAACATTTACCCTCATTGAGGATTGAGTGAGTCCGCCTCTTAGGCAATAGAATATATATATATAGATATATATATAATTAGTTCATGTCTCTCCACAGCCTGCTGCAAAGCCCTTCCCTTAGCCAAAGGAGGGGTGTGGGTTTAGGGAGGAGGGGTAGGCACAGCAAGGATGTCTCTAGTCCTTGTCAGACTCGTCCTCTGCCTCACGGAGCCAAGTGAAGAAGGCGGTCACCGACTTCAGGGCCACGCCCTTGCCCGTTTGCTCGGCAGGGTCCTTGCTGGACTCCCACTTGTAGAAGGCCTCCTCTTTGATGACGTCCTCGTCGTAGAGGGTGTCAAAGAACATCCGCAGCAGGTCTAGATAGGGAGGGACAGACAGATAGAGGGTTGACGGACGCCGTTCACATTGGCTCTGACCGGCTACACAGTAACATCCTCTGTGTTCATTTGTAACTCAGAGAGAGCACAAAGGGTACCAAATTTTACATTTGTACACCAAGACACAGTTTCTCAACGGTCCAGGGACCACTAGGGGTCCAAATGGGACCTTGTGGGTCTGTAACTCTGAGAGTGTACAAATGGAACACTCTCAGAGTTAAATGAACAGTAGATTAGGGTCCCAAACTCCCAATGTGGGTCCATGGGCTAAACTGAGGGTCCTTGAAATTAAAATGGTTGAGAACCAATGCACACTGGGGATGTTAGTACGAGCACTTATTGCTGGTTAGGGGAGACAGTGATACTCACTAGGAGGTTGTTCCATGTGCACCATGAGGGCCTGGAGAGCGTAGAGGGCTTGCAGCTCCTTGTGCTCGTCACTCAGGTACCTCTGCAGGAGACTGGCTCTCTGGGTGATCTGATCCACATCCACCTTGTAAGGGTTCTCGCCTGAAGGGAAGAGGAGGAAATTTACTTTGTTAAAAAAGAAAGAGGCAGTGTGGGAACCATTTGTTACAAACTACCAAATGAACACTTGAGGATTTTACTGTGTATTCTCAATTTTAGGCATACTTACATATGATGGCTGACTGGCATATAGATGTCATCAGAGCACGTACAAAGTGGTTCCAAACAGTCTGTGTCTCTTCCACGTTGGCCTGGATGAGAAACACAAAACAGGTGAATATTCAAATGAGAAAAGAAAAAATCAAACCAAGTTTGAAGTGAGCGGTGGTGCATGTTTGTGTAGGGTTGTGTGTGTGACTCAACAGTGCCACTTGTCACCAGCAGTATTGCAGCTCATGCTACATACATAGATAGTAACAAAGCTACACACACTCACGCTAAGGAGACCACCGCTCAAAAGTTTACATGACTGTCCTGGTATCTACTTGCGGGAATAATTAAAGGAGCTATAGTCAACTTTTTCATTGTAGGGCCAACACTTTGTTTACATCCTAGTCTATAGACTAGAATGTAAACAAAGTGTCGGTCTGACAATGGCCAAAATGATTATGTTTATGTGATTATTTTACGCTTTTTGTGGTAATTTTTGAATAGAAACACATATGAAGCTTATTTTTTTTATAAAATATTTTCGAAACATTAGTTTTATTTTAGCATCCGTTTTTCAAGAAAAAGTTGACTATAGCTCCTTTAAGCCCAGAATGGCATTATTTCATATAGTAGCACTGTATATAATATACGGTAGTAATTTCACCTCTTGACACACCAAACACTCTTGTTTCTCCAATATATAATTCCCTTTTTTTAAATCTGTGATTGATGTTTATTTACAAGCTAATTTCTGTATAGACTAATACTACTGTACACTAAATGGGGAGAGTAATTGTTCACACTGCCAGCTGTTGCAAATTTACTGACGCAGGTCTATTCAAAAATGACCATTTATTTAGATCAGTCATCCCCAACATACACCCACCTCAATCCAGTCTCGGATCCGCTGGTTGTTGGCTTTGTCCTGGATGAGTCTGTCAAAATGTTTGCTCAGCTCCTCTGCACTCAGTACCTTCTTCTTCTTGGGCTCCTCAGCCACTGGCTCCTCACCAAGAGTAAACTCCACCTTCTGTTAACGGTGCACAGAGCATACATATACCTCAGTCACTCCACCTTCTGTTAATGGTGCAGAGCATACATATACGGGCTAGTCCCAGTTGTCCAACGTCCCATTTGGGCGACCAGACTGTAAAGCAAGCGATCTTCATCCCATTCATGCGTTTATCGTGCGCTTGCCCAGGCCTTACGGCCTGGGCATAAATATAACGATTGCATTCACCACGGCTTCGTAACTCGCGGGGCCCTGGCCCGCTCTTCGCGGGCACTCGCGCCTGCGGCCGCCGCTTGCAATGTCGTGGACAATAATTACAGTCGGACGTTGGACAACTGGGACGTTGGACAACTGGGATTTTCCCACATATACCTCAAGCACTCCACCTTCTGTTAAACAAGATTCCTCTTCAAACAACAACATATTTAACCCAAGACTTGGAATTATTTGATACTTTAGCCATTGAAAAATAGCAGATATACAAGCGCTGCGAGCTTGTAGACCAACTATTACATTTTTTTTTTTTTTCCGCAAATCTTTGAATTTATATTTTTCAAAGCAAACTTTTGTAACTCATGTCTCTGCTTCTGGGGGTCTGGAACAACATATTTTGAGATGGGAGTCCATGGCCAAATGCATGTAATTTTGGGTGTCCTTGACATGAAAAGGTTTGAGAACCACTGATTTAGAAGAAGGAACTAGAAGGCATTTATAGAATCGGGTCAAAATATGCACAAATTTTCACTATTTAAAAAAAATAGCAGATCTACAAGCTCGTTGCTATTTTTTTATAGTTAAAGCTCGTTGCTATTTTTTTATAGTTAAAGCATACCGGTAATATAATGGTTAAAGTGGTTAAAATCTAGTGACAGATTTGAGTTCCCGGTCTAAATGGGTCCATTTTAATGTAATTATAGATGGACTGTGATCATACAGACCTGTTCTGTCACAAACTTGTTGACATCCTCATCCTTGGGCAAGAAGTCACTCCAGTTCAGCCCACCTTCGGTCCACATAGCTCCAACCTTCTTATGGGTCTGGTGGAAACAATACAAGATGTTATAAATAATAATAATGCATTTTATTTATAAAGCACTTTACATTCTTGTGAATCTCAAAGTGCTACAGGGTTAAAGCATGGCATAAAAACAGCATGTAGGCAGACAGTCAATTACAGGGGACTCAATTTGGCTATACTAAACGGGTCAATTTTAAAACTAAGCAACACAGGGCAAAAACAAAAAGACAAGGCCAAGGAATAATTCAGAAACGCTTTGTTAAAAAGGTAGGTTTTCAGTCCGTTTTTAAAGACATCAGTGGACTGTGACGTTCTCAGGTGTTCGGGGAAGGCGTTCCACAGACTTGGGGCTGTAAAGCAGAAGGCCCATGTTGCGGAGGTTGGTGTTGGGGATGAGGAGAAGGTTGGTGTTGGAAGAGCGGAGGCTTGGAGTGGCTAGTTTTGAGTGTCTGGTTTTGGTTTTGGTATCAACTCAAATACAACTTAATGTTGTGGACAGTGATAAAATACTGGGTAACATATTAATAGTATAGTAGTCTTTTGGGCAACTACCTGGTAGCTTCATTGTCACATTACACATCTGTCTATACGAAGTGACTCTCAAAAAGGAATTCAGCAAAAAAAAAAAAAAAAAAAAGCCATTTTAGTATATATAAAAAAAAAAAGATTGTGTGGCATGTGAAGATCAGGTCCAATATTGAGTTCACTGACCAAATAAAGGATCAGAAGCACGTTCACTCTTCCCATTGGAAATAATAGACTCCAACCTGCTTCCGGCCTCCTAAAAAAGGTGGCCACCTACTTTAAGCAGATACGGAGAAGGCACAGCTTTCTTTTTGTCTTGGGGCGATGGTCACGTACCATTCCTTTGCAGAGCAAGGTGAGGATCTGGACAAGTAGCACACCAGCCTGTCCCAGTGGCACTAGAGGCTTGGCGATCTCCCTGAATACACAATTCACACAAATTAAGATCGCACCAGTTTATAAGATATGATTACAGGTACTCTATGATGATGATAAAGTCTACAGTCAGAGCCTCACCTGAAGAGCGGTCCCATAGGGATGCCTCCTTCGTGAAGCATGGGTGTGATGAGCTCCGCCAGGTAGAGCCAGAAATGGGGGATGTCTATGGCCATGTCCTCTGCCACTTCCAGTATCTCCATTAGCCTACAGGCCGGAAAAGCACAGCAGGGATGGCTCAATATCACCTCAAGTCACAACACATTGGGGTAGTACCCAAAGGCAAGACTTTAGTGAAATGAATACATTATGCAGTTTATGACCCCAATATCTCCCTCACCCTTTGTAGTACTGTTGTGTGGTCAGCGTTCCTGCCTTCACGAGCTGCTGCAGTAGCAAGCCCATGTGTTCCCTAGCGATGGTGCTGCGCTCCAGTGTCGACTCCAGTCCGTTCCGCACAAACACGAAGAGCAGCGAGGCACAGTTGAGCTCTGCCACACACTGCAAAGCCTCCTAAAGTGCCAAGAGAGGAGAGGGAGAATCATAAGACATGGCCATTTAAAAAGACCCAACCTCCTAATACTTGTACACTACACAGCCTGACAAAGTCATATTTCATAGTAAGTGCAAATGATCACCGGCTTTGTACCTTCAAGTCATTGATGTGAAGATACTCCTCTACGATGGCGTGGGCCTTCTTCTCCAACTCGTCTTCGCTCAAGGCGGGTTTGGTAAGAGCAGGGGGAGGAGTGGGGGCGTTTTCACGCTTTACTGTGGAAGGGGAGATGAGAAAAAACATTTTAAGTCTCATCCCATGCCTCTCTGGTTTTTCATCTCATTACGGGCATAGTTCAACAATACAGCACTCGTTTTAGCTTGTGCTTTATGACACCTCTCCCTCGCCATCCAGAATGTGCAGCCCGCCCAGCTCCGAATCCAGAATTTCTGGTGCTGGCTATACCTGCAGGCTCCTTGCTGGAAGCCCTGTCTCGGCTTCCTCGGTCCCGGTCATCAGTCATGCTGGCCACGCGGCGCACAGGCTCCGTGGAGCTACGGCCATCTCCGCCGCGGGAGCCACGCTCCTCAGACTCTCGACTGAAGCTGCGCTTGGTGATGGGTGGACGGGTGGCCCCCTCGTCACGCCCTTCGCGACGGTCGAAGCGGTCAAACCTATCCCTGTCACCCCGGTCTCGTTCTCCACCACGCTCACGGCTGGAGCTGGATCTGAGGGACAAGAAACAAAAGTGTCCAGACTGAAGTGGGTGGATATGGGAGATGTTTAAGAAACGCGGTAAGGGAAAACACTGAAAAAGAAGCTAAACCAAATTGAGATTGATAGGGGAGAGGACTTGATGATTAGAGCTTTGTTGTCAATGAATACCTCTGTGGGACTCTGCGGTCCGAGTCTGCGGAAGAAGATGAACCAGACTGCAGGGCAGAGAAACGGTTGACGGTGCTAGTGGCTGGACGACCCGGGTCTGCAGCTAGAACAGAGCAGATGAATCACTTTAAGAAACTGATACCATCTTTGAGACCAATACTAGACCCACTTTGATAGTATGTACGTATACATTTCCTACTGCTGCTAATTATACCATACCTGCCTTAAGAGGTTTATCGTACCTGCTGTTCTACTTGTATTTAACTTTATTTCTACCTCATCTATAATCTTTTTAAGGAGCATTTACGGTATATACAAGTGCCTTTATCCAAGGCCCTTTACATACATTATGCATTACATTCACCCTTTCACACACCGATGGCAGAGGAAACCATGCAAGGCACCACCTGCTCATTGGGAGCATATTGATCTTGCTCAAGGACACTTTGACAGTAACTCTGGGGGCACCCGGGATCGAACTGGGAACCTTCCGGTTACCAAGTGGCCACTCTACCTCTGAGCCACTGCAGCCAGTCTATTATTATTCTCTTTTAAATTATTTTCTAGTTATATTGTAATAGTAGTATTAGTAACATTACAGTAGGGAGGTATCTGCGTTCACCGCTGGAAGTACCAGCGGTGAACGCAGATTCCTCCTTCCACCACCAAAAAACTACAGACTGTGTCAGGCCATGAAGCTGTACAATAAGGACAGTGGTCATTCCACTAAGCATTCTGCCCGGTCCATGGTGAAATGACCAATGAGAAAAGGAAACACAAAAGTGGCTTGGGTACTACAAGGAATCTCATTATGATTAAAGTAGTGCCAAAAAACAACAACCCAGTGGTAGATGAACAATTTGGATTAAACCACTTTTTTTTTTTCCTTGAGGGATCAATGTACTGTAGGTCTAAACAGTTTCTTGCGGTCCCACCAACATTCTGCTGCATGTACCTATATGTACAGAACAAATACTGTAAATCCATCTTGATTCTTGATACATGCATCTTACCTGGCTCTCCACTGACTGGCTTGGCTCCCGTTGTTCCTCCACTACTGCCTTTGCCCCAGCTGCCCCACATGCCTTTGCCACCTGGCATCAGTAGCTGGGTTTCCAGAGAAACAGGCTAGAAGCAAACACAGGATGCAAACATTTAGAGCTATAGATGAGAAATGACAATTCAAAAGCACAGTGCAACTGCATTGTAACCAAGTAACCTAACTTGGTGATCCTCATACACTGCTACAGCCTGGGTTTGATGACAGTACTGTACACATACCTTTGTGATCTTGCTGAGGCGGGAAGGGTCAATGGGCCTGTTCTTGGTGGATATGGGCACCGTGTTCCAGCCCTCATCCTGGGGTTGGCTACCTCCTGGTCGGCCACCTCCTTCCCGGCCTTCCCGGCCTTCCCGGCCACCTCCTTGGTTGTGAGAGCCACGGCCCCCCATGCCTCCGCCCATCCGGCCCCCTCCATCCTTCTTGTTGAACATCTGCTGCTGGACCTTGATCAGCTCCCTGTGTTCCTCTTGTTCTGCGTCCTTGTGGATCTGGTCGATGGTCTTGGGTCCCTGGTCCCCTCTACGAGGTACCCATGAACACTGTGGAGCAACACAGGGGAGAACATGATCTCTCAAACTATTTGACGTTTGAAATGGGGAGAGGAGGCTGAAGAATGGGGATGATGAGTTATGCAGGATAAAAAGACATATTGAGGAAAAGGAGTCTGAAAGCATGGCAGCAATTTAATTGTTAACGTATCGATTCTCTCCTACCCTTCTGAGGTCTATGATGTCCTGCAGCATGAAACGGATTCTGGACGAAGTCTTCCTCTCTGTGATGATCTTGTCCATTTGTTTGAAGTACTGATCCATTCGAGGCTGTGAAGGACACACAGATAAACACTTAAGTGCTGGACTGTTTCAAAGATTCTCAGCCGCTCAGTCCCATCAGTATACTCAGTGGCCCAGAAACATTGCTCAAAAGAAGAGTCATCACTGGAGACGGTTTAATGTGGAACGTTCAATAACCCAACATCAGATTCTCTTGTGTGCTTGTGTTTGTGTGGGGACATGTATATGCTCTGCTACCTTGGCTTTCTCAAAGTCAAGGTCCTTGCCAATGGTGGTCAGCAGCCTGCAGAGGCACTCCAGAGACTCTTCATCGTGATTCTTCAGTAGTTTGACCACGCAGTCGTGCATGATGGCCTCTGTCAGCATCTTCAGCTTGAAAAGCTCACCGATGAATTTGATGTTGCCCAGTGAGCGCCGGCGGGCCTGGTCCCTGGCGCTGGTCAGCTCCAACTGCAGGCGCTCCTGATCCTCCTATTATCAATTAGAAGTAACAAAAGTAAGGCTGGGCTCTGTCTGGACTGGGGTTTCTCCACGTTCAGACACTACAGCAAACAAGAATGAACGCGTATCATGATGGTTGCTAAAAGTTATGTTTCTATCCAAATGTTCAAAGCACATCTTAAATATAATATAGTATACATATAAAAAAAAATACAAGAATAGAATTTGGTCTAATTCCAACAATTAGGCTGATGTCCATAAATGTATTCACTGAATGTGAAAAAAATGCTAAAACTGACGTGAAGTGCTAGTCTGTTTCCTGAATGGTCTCCTCATCCGCTCAATCCCATCAGTTATACTTGGTGGCCCAGACAAATGGCTCTAAAGAAGAGTCATCACTGGAGAGAATTTAATGCTGAACATCAATAATCTTATGACCCAACAAATCAAATCATAACCTTATGATGCATCATAATTTGCATTAAAACTACTTGGAAAAACAGGGAAGTGTTTCTCACAGGTTTGGCAGCCTCCATCTCCTTCTGCTTCTTCTCGAAGATCTCGTCATCGTCCTGGTCCTTTTCAAACTCCTTCTGGCAGCGGTTGAGGAGCAGCTTGCGGAAGTTCACAGTGACTCCTGGCTTGTCTGTGGTGGGGACTTTCAGCTGAGGACATGTTACGATACACATTTTACTCACAGTCCAATGGAAAATAGGTCATCTTGTTTAAAACATTGGCCGCCATTTTGAGAGGAAACACGTCCCCAGATGTCTCATCTCTGGTTGGCAGTGGTTGCCATTCTTACCAGGTAGACAGGTGCCAAATAAGGCTGTTTTGGCGCCAGGTGAGCGAAAACACTACATTTCCCATCATGCTTAGCGGCCGATCTGCTCGCATGCATATCCCGATTCAGATCACGTGCACAGCGCTCCGCTCAGTTCCACCATTTTGCAGCTCCATAGACATTGAATGTAAATAGGAGCCATGTTATTGACTGCTGACAGCGCCAGATTCGCTCGTAGTTGGAATTTTACATCACCACGCTAAAGATCTCATGTGCGCCCGTCATGCACGCCGATGTTCGCGAGCACACGCATGTGCGGCGGTAAGTTGAATGCATTTAATAATGGCATCCAATGTGTTAATAAAGACAACTAAAGGGAGGTATACTTAGTTGCAACACACTGAAAATGTAATATCTACAAGATCATAACCCTTCACATCGTAAAGTGTTGTAACTTGTAACTATTTATAGTGCGTGCTATAAATAAGCAACCAGTGTTGCATTGGTCATTGCGCACAGTACCACGCTGTCCCAGGTCTTTTGAGCAGGAGCACGCACAATGTACCGATTAAAAACAACCCTTAAGTTCACACCTGGATACATAATAGTCCTCTTTTTCTTATCATTTTGTTACTTCATTACATCCCATACTATTAATCTTGTAGTTATATTGTAATGTTGTATGAGCAACATTACAGTAGGGCAGCTAAGTACCAGTGCTGTACGCAGTCGCAGATTCATCCTTCCACCACCACAAAAAAAAAAGAAAGACAGACTGCCAGGCCATGAAGCTGTACAATGATGCCAGTGGTCATTCCACCAGGCATTCTGACCGGTATATGGTCAAATGACCAATGTGAAAAGGAAACAAAAGTGGCTTGGGTACACAGGGGTCGACATTATAAATGGCCCGCTGGCCCCGATGTACTTTTTAGAGTGACAGGGCCACCAGAACTCACCAGGGACTTGCCCGTTTGGGCCTTGAAAATAAAACAAGTAAAAACGTTTATATCTAATTTAACATGTATTCCATGTGGTACTGTTAAGTCCCAAGTCTTTTTAGCAGGAGCACGCACAATGCGTCGATTAAAAAATACCCTTAAGTTCGCACCTCAACAACGTTTAAAAAAACTGACGCCACACCAGGGTGAATTAACATAGGAACAAGCCTGGATGCGTATCAATAGTAAATTGTGCGACATGCTAACTCCTTTAGTGTAGGTGTAACACTGTGTGCAACCAAGTATAAATCAGGCATCAGAGATATGTAGTTGATGCTTCGTAGGTTGCTCAATCCCATCAGTAGCAACCAATGGCACAAACACGTGGCACAAACAGGAGATCATCACTGAAGCAAATGGACTGCAGAATACATATATTATATTATATTATAAGTATAAATGATGACAACTCACCGACATAAGGCAGCGGCACATGTTGGCGTAGGCCACACAGAAGTTGGGCTCAGAGATGGCCTTCTCAAAGATGAGGTCGATGACCCCCTTGAGCCTCTCCTCCGTGTCGATGGTCAGCTCCGTCACCTGCTTCATCAGCTGCTGGAACTTCTGTGGGGTCAGCTTGTTGAGGATGCTGCGCACGCTCTTGAACAGTGCTGCCGTTTTCACACTTTCGGGGTCATCCGATTCGTTTTCGGTCTCTTCCGCGCGGGTCGCCCGATCCTTCTTCACCGTCGGCTTCCAGGCCTTCTCTGCCTTGTTGAGCTGCACGTCATCGTTGAGTGACATGCTGGTGATGATGATCTTCCTTGGCTCTTTCCTTTGGCCCTGCTGCGAGCGACGCTGACCCATTGGCTGAACGGATGTCAATTGGAAGTGGATCGGAGGAGAGGTGGAGATGAGAAATGTGTGTGTGGTGGGGGTTGTTCGGGGGCATGAAGGAAAGGAAAAATAGAGGGATTAACCCATTAAGACCTATAGGCTGATTCTACAAATGCCTTCTAAACATTCTTTCACGATTTTTTCAAAAATGTTCAAAAATAGCAGATGTACAAGCTTGCAGCGTGGCACGAACCAGTGGCCCTGGGACCACCAAATGGATCTTTGTAGATCCTTATAGATCTTTAACTCTTGAGTAAAATATTGTTAAACATCTGCATTATTCACTTTACAAGAAGTCTTTGGTCAATGTTTGCCTGTTATCTATCCTATGGTACCACATCAATACAGCATGGAAGTGTGGACAAAATCTTATCAACAACAAAATAATCTACGTTTTGGGAATTTGGGTCCGAGAGGCTAAATGTCCAATGTGGTCCATGGCTCAAATGCAGAATAAATAATGGACCTCTATATGATAAGGGTTGAAAACCACTTTGTTAAATTAAAGCAGAGAAAGCGGTTTTGTTTTCTTTCTTGGAGCACAGAATCCCTGTGAATATCACCCAAAAGGGCCAGAACAAACATGCAATTCACGCTTACCGGGCCTCGTGGTCCTCCTGGTCCTCCTCCTCCTCCTCCTCCTCCTCCTCCTCCTGTGGACTGTCTGCCCATGTTGCCCAGGTATGCTGGAGTGAAGTCAGGACCAGCATTCATCATGCGTGCGGGATCAGGAGGACGTAGTGGAGTCTTATTGGCCTACAGACACACAGAGCAGTGTTAATTTTGACAGCATCACAGTAAGTAAGCCTGGCCATGATAATAGGCCCTCATAGTAAGCCTATCTCCTGTTTCTGTAGCGTGAGGCAGCTTGATGTACAAGTACACCCCATGGACATGATGTACAACTACCGACCGAAAGTAAACAAACTAACCTCCATTTAAAAAAATCACACCCGTGTGAACTGAGCGGTGGTCGCGGAGGCTGCGCATCATCCATCCGTGTGTGTGTGTGTGTGTGTGTGTGTGTGTGTGTGTGTGTGTGTGTGTGTGTGTGTGTGTGTGTGTGTGTGTCTGGCCTGGCCTGGCCTGAACAACAGCGCCCCTCCCTTAACATGTGTGGTCACAAAAGGTACTGTAGGCTACATACAGACACGCACACACACACACACACACGGACGCATACACACACGGCCACGTATAGGAGACGGTGTAACCACCGCTCAAAAAGTAAGATTACACAACATGCTTCCGGGGATCTTTTGGGCTCTTCAAAATAAAGCAAAAGTGAATGGTGGCACTGAATAGCCAAATAATTTGAGTTAGATGGCGTCCAATGTGTTAAGATTTTAGTAGACTAACAGCTCATCCGCACTGCCAGCGAGTGAGCGTTCCGACAGAGATGTTGCGCGTAATACAGTTTTCATATGGAGCGTCTGTCATTGTGTTGCGACGTAGACTGAACCAATCAAAAAAATAATAATAAAAAAAAGTGTTTGGGGGGCGGGACATGGGGCAAAACCTCGCTCAAACAGAGACTGCGAGCGAATATAGGAGGGGTGGACAACGTCGCTGCACGACGCACTGTCACTCGCAGTACGTCAGGATGGTCCCATTGAAACAAATTAATTTTAATGAGATTTCATCGGCAGGCAGGCTAGACTCATATCATCGGGCCTGGACGAAATCAAGGGGAAACAGATCAAACTGCCATTGTTGGAACATCTTTTACGTATGACTGATACCAATTACTTAACCAACCAATTACTGATACAGCTCCATCTTAGAAGGAAGAATGACTAGGCCAAATTTAAAAATATCATAGCTCTGCGTCTTGCTGACATGGTTACTAAATTGTTTTAGAATACCCGATTAATAATCAGTTCAGTAAACATCACCTTTAAAACCAATATCAAAAGGCTCTACTCTGCCCACTACCTTCTTTTTTCTTTCTACTTAAAATTGAAAAGACAAACAGATAGACATCACATGTTGCCAGACATCATCTTATATATTTGCGACCGTCAGGTCGCAGTTACTATCAAAACCTCCACCGGCTGGCTGTCCGTCAGTCAGTCTGTTCGTCACGTCACACTTTTGGCCCTACTCATCTCCGCCACCATTGCCCCTATCCATGCCAAACTTTGCAGACACACTCCTTGGCTGGCAAATCACAACCTCCGCCCCTGATTTCTCACATGCCTCTGTTCTAGCGCCACCATCAGGCTGCTTTTTGCTGACAACATTAATGGACACTGCTCCTACAGATCGGGCCCAGAAGCAAAACGGAGCGTCTATGCTCCATTGACTCCTATTCTAAGGCTGTATCTCTGAATAAGGTGCAAATAACGCTGAAAAGGCAGAGAGACACTCTTTTTCACGGCTACACTCAATCGTGATGGTCGCCATTGGTCGGCCCCAGTTAGGATTTTCGTTTTGTGACCGTTTGTAAACAAACTGATCTCCTTCCCGTCAGATTACACACACATGCACACGCACGTGGCTTCCGGGGCTCTTCAAAATAAAACGACTGGTGGCGGGCTGGCGTTGTGTTAATAGGAGATTGCAGTCAAAAACAGAACAGTTAGTAAAAAAGTAAAAGTGGGAGTAACATTTCATACTTTCAAACAACCAGTTAATTTCTTTCCCCCGTCGCACTACTTTCAAATCCAACTGTGTGCAGAGGCCCACATACCTTGTCCAGTACCACATCACTGATGACAGGCAATCCTTCAGGTTTGTTCATGCTTGCACCTTTAAACTGGAAGCCTAGCAGGAACTCCCTGTCGTACCGCTTCTTGTCCTCTGGGTCAATTGGCTTAGTTGGGTCTGAAGGAATAGCAGAACACACAGTGTGTGACATTTGTACTGGAAGGGTCCATCCTGTCAGTATTGACAGATCCATCTTTAAACAAAAATGACAAAGCTATGCCCAATGAATTCAACTTTCATGTCACGACTTAAACGTGTAAATATTTAAATCCGGGACATACCTCCTTTGTACTGATACTTCTGCTCAGCTGTGGGAGGGTCAGACACCGCATTCTGCTTGTCTTCTTTCTCCTCCCAGGTCTCATCTGGAGCATCGGTTAAAGGGGTGGCCGCAGCGGCGGGGACAGGTTCGGCCTCAGTGGATGAGGGCTCAGGGGCGTTCTTCACCTCCTGCTGCTCCTGGATGAAACAAAACCACAAGTTGACCCATTCATTATGAAGTCATTATATATCATTTTAACTCTGAAATCGTTGCAATATGCTGTCCTTGCCTCATCTTTGCAGACATCAACGCACCTCTTTGAAGGCATCCAGGAGGTCTCCGATGACCTTGTTGTTCAGCTCCTTCATGTTCCTCTTCTTCTTTGGCACAGACACAGCAGCTTTTGAAGAGATGGCAAGGGCGTTTGTTAAAGTGGCGATAACATTAGAGATGCTCCAATCACAGCGTCAAATCCATACATTCTTCTATTTATTGTGTTACTGTAGCAGCATTTATATATTTAATGATTCTTCTTACAAAACATTGACATTGTATATTAACTATAATCATTAGGAGATTGCAGGCTGAGGTCCCTACAATTCAACTTGTAGGAGTTGAAGCCGAGGTTACATTCAGTCCCACAGATAAATATTGTGAAAATAGCTGATCTAGCTTGTAGATCGGCAAAGCTGATAGAGGAAAAGCCGATACTGATCAAAGCCGATAGAGGCATTATCGGCCGATCGTGATCACTCACCGATCAATCGGCAGATCTCTAGATAACATAAAAGCAGAACCATCAAATGTTAGAAATTTGAAATTTGTCTGCTTTACCTTGCATAGTAGTTTCCTCTGCAGGGCAGCTGGCAGAGGTAGGGGGGACTTCCTCAACTTTCTCCCTACCCTCTTCCTCTGTCTTCTCCTGGGCTGGCGCTGCCACGTCAGCAACAGGTGTGGGTTCCTGAGGTTGAGATGCATCTGACTTGGCGAGAGGTGTAGTGTCGGTAGAATCTGCCAAAGCCTCGGACAGGTCCTCGTCTATGTCCTGAGGAAGGCCATTAGAGAGAGGAGGCTCTTCTTTGTGAGCCAGTTCAGGTGCGGGTTTGGGTTCAGGTTCAGGTTCAATGGTGGGAACAGAACTCTGGGCCACCGGTGCAGCGGTTTCCTGTGTGGAGACTGGTGGCTGTATGGCACACTCAGACTCTGAGGGGGTATCGCTCACCGTCTTTGTAGGTGGCGGAGCAGCTTCGCTGGTTGCCGTGTTAACCGGGGCAGCGGCTGTGTGAGGGGCTGCAGGCTCGGCTTCCGTTTTCACAACAGCTGCAGGCACCTCCTTTTCAGATTTCTTCTTCGGCTCCTCTGTAGCCTCTTCTTCCTTCTCTGGTACCTTCTCAGCTGCTACCGGGGCAACCTGCGGTTCTTCCTTTTCCGTGGGGACCTCTTTAGCTGCAGGCGTCACAGCTGGCCTGACAGGAGCGTCCACTGTGTCACCAACGACAGCTTCTGGTTCTGAAGGAGGAAGAGGACAAGACGGCGCTGGAGGTGAGGGAGACCGAGCAGGCTGCTTCTCCTCTTCTTCTGGCGGGGTTGGCGCCTCTGTTGCTGGCGCGGGGCTTACTGACGGAGTGACCAGCTCAACGGGCAGGGCTATCTGGTTGTCCGTTTCTGCTTTGACCTCGACAGCGGGCTCAGGGTCAGCCGTGGCAAGGGGGGGCGGGGTTTCAGCTGTAGCAGCAGGTTCCATGTTTTCATCTGGTCATTCAAACACATTGAAGAACAGAATGAGGGCAGGTGGCAACAAACGTATCCTTTTACAGTAGTTTTTTATAGAGACCAAAAGGCCCACCTGTTCTCGTCACTTCCGTGACGGGCTGTGTAACTTCACCGTTGCTCTGGACAGGGCTTCCCTCTGATGAGGAAACCTATGAACAGAAAAGGTAATAAAAAATAAATAAAATAAAAAGGTTTGAAATATAAAAACGAATATCGTTAGTTTTGGATTAAAATTGAAAGGTTCTTGCAATTATTTAGTAGGTTATCGTTATAATAGAAATTACTGCATTCTCAAACAAATAATTATTAAATGTGGAGACAAACATTTCTTATTTTTTGCCATTTCTATGCTTTATTTCAGATTGTGTAGAGAGACAGTAACTGGCTGAGCCACCAGGAACCCTAAATAAATACATTCTAAATAAATGAATAGACAGACAAACGTATCTTATAGCAAACAAATCTCAAATTCAACTAATCCAAGACCTTACTTTAGAATTAGAAAAATGACTAAACTCATTCGAGAGTAAGCTTGAAAATTCAGATAAAATTTGTACTGTAATATAAATATACAATATTAGCTGTGTCATGTAAGCCAGAACAAACAAAATGCCTAAGATTGTAATTGCAACAGTGAATATTGCAGGGCAGTATTTTACATTAAACTTGAAGGGATATTGTGGTGCATAGTGCTGAAATGACTTCTTGATTCCTTAGAAGGCGCATGTGTTGCCAAGTCTTACCTGTGGGGGAGTTGGAGTGGTGGTGGACCTTCCACCTGACATGATCTCCTCTGTGATATCACGTCCACCCTGGTTGGGGTCTCGTATTCTGATCTATCAAGAGAAAAGGGCAAGTACTGGTTAAGTCTCCACTCAACACTGATCCCACATCCCCATCCTATGCAAACCATCCTCTCCCCACTGATCTATAGCAGCGACCCGTCATAATGAACACTATTGTCATTTTGAGGCAAAAGGGAAAGTTCCACATTGAATGGACAATAAAGGTCCCCTCTAGTCAACTCATCCGCTGCCCTTTTGTTGGGATACACTACCGGCTTGCGCTCCCTCTTGGGCGGGCCTTGTGGCTGGGCTGGTGGCTGCTGAGGGGGCGGAGCTTGTTGCTGTTGCTGGACGGGGTTGATCATGACGGGCGCAGGCTGGACAGAGGGCGAGTACTGGGTCTGGGCTGGATAGTATGCACCAGCTGTAGGGCAAGATGAGGAAACAAGAGGGGGTGAGAGAGAAATGGAAGAAACAATTTTAGCTATACCATCCAGGACGAATATGCACTGTCACACAAACAGACTTCCATCCAGGACCAGGATGTTGCAGTTCTGCTGTAATTACAACAGCAATAGTTTCTATTTTTGTAGGGGTTCGCGGGAGGGTGGTGGGGGTGTGGGGGTACAAAGCAGTCTGTGGGGTTTTGATCTAATCTAAAGGTGCAATCAGTGGCCATGCTTGTTGGTGAGTTCAAAGATGAACCTGTGATATTTTCCGAGGGGCAGCAGATTTTTCACGATATTGTCATTATACAACTGCGAATTCCTGACAGGATGTAAAAGGAGAGGCCACACCGGAGCGCCAATCTAAGCCCTACACAAAACATGCAACGACAAATACAAACTTAAAAAGGTAACAACTTTATAACTTAAGTCCTACAGGCATACAAGCAGAACCACTGACAGGGAATGCCATGCGGTCTTTGCCACTGAAGCGTGCCGACCAACACACAAGCACACACTACTCACCGGGGTAGCGCTGGGAGGTGAGAGGAGCGCCGTGCAGCGAGAGACGCCCATTCTCTCGCCCGCCCCCTCTCCCCCCACCACCCCGCCTCTCCCTCGCAGCAAGAGAGGGCTCTGAACCGACGCCGCAAAGGAGAGGAAGGCAGCGAGAGGAGAAGAGAGGAAAGGAGGGCAGGAAGAGACAGATGCAGAATGAGTAAATGAGAGGAACCAGAGAAAGCAGGGTGTTAAGGCTGTGTCAGGTGAAGACTGCAGATAGAAAGAACACAGACTGAGAAGCAAAATCAAGCCAGACCTCCATACAATTGAGTCCTCGCCACAGAGTGGCGCGCTGCTGTTCCAGAGAGACAACACACAATGACAACCTGCCAGGCAAAACCATCCAACACTAGGACAGTGGTTCTCAACCTGTGGGTCGCCAGATGATTAACTTAATGTGCAATACTGTTTTCTCAATCAACAGTAAACAAACCAACACAAAGTTTAAGTGTATAGCACATTTCTAAAGTGACAATTTAAGGACTTTTTAATTCCTCTGAAATGACATTGTCCAAATTGTCAAATATCAGAGGCAGAAAAATAGCCGATCTACACCGATCTACATGCTCACAACGCGAGGAGTTGTGAGCATGTAGATCTGCTATTTTCACAATAGAACCGTGATATACACAATAATGCCTCAACTCTTGTCTCTTAGTGCCCGTCAGGGTTGGGGGGTCTCCAGTTAACATATGATTATTTTGGGGGTCGCGGCTTGAAAAGGTTGAGAACCACTGCCATAGGAGAAGGTTTTTCTCTAATAGACATAGATCTAAACCAGAAATGCTGAGTTGCAGTTAAAATCTAGGGTCTTTGGTTTTTGAGTCAAAAACGTAATCATGTTTGTTGCATGATCACTGTGGTTATGGTTGTGCTTGGCAGGCATAGGTCCAGCTTATAGCCACTTACCATAAGCTTGGTATTCGGCAGGGCTGGTGCCAGGATAGAAGCCTGCCGTGCCGGTGGTCACAGGATACTGCTGAGTAGGAGCCATAGTATATGGAGCTCGATACTGCAGAAAGAGAAACGGGTACAAAACGCTGTTTGCCAAGGATGCGTCATGAAGTTCAAATATTTTAACGTGCCTCCACATTAGTTAGTTTCAACATTGTCAACAGCACAACGATCAGTAATATGTGGCTGGTTACTTGTGTAAAATGCATGGGTTTAACACAGTTTACGGTTCGATCAAGTTGTGTCACAGTTCAGAATATATAACATAAATATAAGTATTTTTCTTTTCTTTTTACTCATTTACTGCCCCAACCCGAGAATACAAAGAGAAAGCTGTTAGTACAGGCTGCTCCGCCCAAGAAACCAGAGAATTTAATTTGATTTAATTTATTACAACAATTCAAAATCGGATCACTGCTCCGCGGTTACTAAGCAACCTAGAGCTAGTGCTTCCGGTCTGGGCCGGGAAACCAGGACCGGATGTGTATTTCTTTGGCCGGAACAGCCCGTTTCTCTGTGACGACTTCCTGCTCCATTTTCTTCCTTTGTAAACATCACTGCTGCTAGCTAAGCATAGCTAGCATGGATTAAGCTGGGGGTTTGTTCGCGATTACAAAAGATGCAATCACAAACGAACCACATGTTAAAAGGTAAGAAAATCGTGCCAGTCAACTGAAAAAGTAGCAGTTTTTAATGTCGGTAAATGAGTTAAGAGCATATTGTTCAGTTCGTAGTGTGTGCCAAACTGAAAGCCTTGTACCGAATACGAATTCAGTACTACGGGTAGCACTACTGTAAGTATTATTGTTACACACACCTACTATGTAGAATGTAAGTGTTTGCTGAACCACATGAAGGTAAAAGGTTAATGGTGTGTACCCTATCGAGTTCTGGTGCAAATTAAAAAAACAAAAAAGGCTATTATCCACACACTGAAAACTACACTCCCAATAGTTAAATGTCATAACATTTTGGACACAGACCTTCATCAAAGCATCACGACTGACGAAAGTCTATGATTGAAGTGTTTTTGTGATTATATGAAACTTAAAGACGAATTTATGCCTCTGTGAAAAGCTGTTGCTAGACCTGTCGCCTGACAAAAAATCTCAGGCCGAAAAAGGTGTTGACACCTAGGCTTAACTTTCAGGGTGCAGAGAACCTTCCTTTAGATCATCAACCAACCTGTCCAGGAGCCATGAAGTAGCCCTGAGGGGAGCCTGCAAAGGAAAGCTGCTGCTGGGGAATCATCATCATTTGGGAGCCAGGCTGGTACACGTGAGTGGGTCCCACAGGCCGCGGGCCACTGCTTGTCTGGACCCTGGGAGCACTGGTGGGCATTGCCGGCCTGTTCTGATAGTAAGGCTAGAGGATAGAAGAGGGTGCACAGAGGGGGGGGGGCAGAGAATATAGTAGTCAGGCACCACTTTCAACCTAGCTATTTGGGTTTTTGGTCATGACTAAGGGCCGATGCATACTCCACTTTGGGGCCTTTTCCACCGGCAAAGAATCGGGTTCTTTCTCCCGCCTGTGGGATGAACCAGAGATGAGCTTTTCCACCGAGAACCGAGTTGGTTCCGAACCGTAAAGGTTGGTTTGCGGCCGGTTCGCAAGAACGAACCAAGGTTCCAAGAAAGTTGCCATCCCATAGGCGGGAGAAAGTACCCAAACCGGTTCTTTGGTGGAAAAGGCCCCTTTTAGAACGGAATGTATTTCAGTTCAGTACATGGACTCACAAAATCTAAGCAGCACTGAACCGCAGAATTAATGACAGTACCCCCCCCCCTCCCCCAAACCTCTGAATGACGTCATATTGTAGTTTGGACAGAGCCGAACTGAAATAAATCCGGCTCTAAAAGTAGAGTATGCATCGGCCCAAAGGTTTTAAAAAATGATCCAAAATCTAAAGAATTCTTTGAATAGTTATCTACCGGTCCAAGCTTTTCACTTGACTCCGACGTACATCAAAATAGTGCTTAAGTGGTTAGCAAACATACTGCCTTGCGAACATATCCGAGTATGCGGGGTCCTACTAAGCTACATCTCGGATGCATGGGTGCATGTTTGAGCGTGTGCTTGTGTGTGAGTGCTTAATCAACCGAGAGCTGAATGGACTACTGCACCCACAGCAACTGTCAATGTGTCGTGCAAGTTCACTTCTTGGGTTACACAGCGTCTAAATTGTATAGAATTTCATTTCGGCCAGCGCCACTGAAGTTTACCAGAGACAGGAGGAGGAGTAGAGGAGGAAGAAGATAAATGCTGTTACCTGTAGTGCTCGGTATCCACCCTTCACGTGCAGAAAGCAAGAGAGGGGAGTGAGAGAAGGGTGAAAATGAGGACGAAAGAGAACGTGGAAGGTAGAGGTGACAGCGCGTACGGATAAGCAAGTATAAGCAGGGGCTCATCACTCAGGCATCAGGAATGATAAGCTCAAACTACATCTAAAACACATGCAACTCTATCACAGACGAATACACAGAGACATGGGCATCTATAGTGTAAATAAAGTCATCCAAGGTTGCCTGTCTGCTGGTCTCACTCCAGCCTTCATCAGCAGAGCTTGATTATAAAATGGCTTGCGAGAAGTTGACCAAGGTGACCATGCATCCCACAAAGAAATAGGCATATCTATTACATTGGTTTGGTTTTATGTCAAAAGCAACAGGACAATTTCACTCTTACTAAACACAGGACCTAATCCTCCACTGATAATTAACACTAAAAGTGCATGCATGCATCTGCAACTGGGAAGGAGGAGGACAATATCGAGGCGAAGTGATGAGTGATGTTAGTACCTGTTGGTGTAAAGCACGGGGCCCTGCCGCAAACTGGTAGGACAGCCAAAGAAAGGCAGGAAGACAAGAGCGACAGCCAGAGAAAGAGAGAGTGCAAACAGACACAGAGACACACTTTAACCAAAGCCTTTAAGCATAGACAGCCTTGTCAGAACACCAATGTGAATATGAAGGAAAGAGAGAGTGACACCCTAAATAAAACCGATCAAATGCTTTAAGACACCAGTGAGCATTAGAAGGAGGACATCTAAACATGCAGATAGCGATTGATACCTGTCTCGGTTGAGGTGCAGAATTCATTTGTGGAGGTGCTGGGGTTGCAAAGACAAGTGAAGTGGGCTGTCCAGGGGGATAGGTAGTCTGAGCAAATAAATAAATAAAATAAAATAAAATGTCAACAAACGTCCTACAAGTGTCAACACTACCAAAGAAAGCTGTATCATTGAATATTAGGAATGGGAAGATAAGCGATATTGTTTATCGTGATAAAAAACACTCACAATAATCGTTATCGTGGAGATTTATTTTATTGTGAAATCGTCCTCCGTCATGCACTGGGATCAATTCACCTTTTATTTGCCAAGCTGCATATCTGGTACCACTTAAACCCTCTATAATTGGTAAAAGGTACTTATAATATACGTACTTGATAGTCTTTTTTCACTCTCTATCAAATGTCTTTTCCACCCCAGGATAATGGATTTTGATTATCGCGGTAATATCGTAAATCGCTATTTCTTTTGTCACAATAATCGTGATATGACATTTTTATATCGTCCCATTCCTATTGCATATAACCTAATTAATACCAGGAAAGCATCCTCGTCATTTTAGATTTTTGTGTTGGCTATTCAAAAATAACAGATATACAAGCTCAGAGCTTGTACATCTGCTATTTTTGAACATTTTTGAATATTGGTTGAGCGTGAGAATGGGACACCTGGCTCTCACCTGTGTCAGTCCAGGGGAGGGGGCAGGGTGTGGGACAGATGTGGGTCCCGTTATAGGCTGCGGTGGTTTGTTCATTTCACGTGCTTCTGTGGTTCTGCATTAGGGTGGCGCTGACTTGCCAACCTACCTATGGGTAAGAGGAGGGGGAAAAAATAAGCTGATGTAACAACTAATAACTACCCTCATACATCTGACTTACTGACTTCTGCTTGAATAAAACATGTCCATGACGCAGGCTCATAAATAGTCATTCAAATAAGAATCCTAAATTATCTTTAAGGAAAAAGGTGTTAGGCCTAATAAAATAACAAATAAATCACGAATATGCAATTTCAAATACAATGTCATAACTTGCTCAAACCCATGAAGTCATAAAAAACAGTTTGTATATTGAGGCTTGAGAAATGAGACATTTCTGGCCAAGAAGAGGGTGTGGTCTATGTCCCCTCCTATGATAACGCTGATGATGACCCCTCCCATTAGCAATGTTTTCATTTTGCTGTGCAATATTCAGCAACTGCTACATACACTTGTATTATTTATTTCCAATAAGTAAAATGTTAAGTTAAACCAGTGGCGTGGAATACTTTCCAAAAGAGTATGCCCACTGCAGTCTGCACTTCTAAGCAACAATATCTGCAGTCCCACAATTAGCTCATCTATCAGATGATCAGAACACAGTGATGTTAAAACTGCTCTAGCAGGAATCTCTCTGTATAGGCATGTGTTAATTCAATATTTTAACCCAAAGCTAATACACAATGCATCTTGTATCATGTTGTGTAACTTAATTTGGTTCAAATGTATTTAAATAGCAGCTAGGCCAGGATTTGAGTGTGAATTTAGGAAAATGGATACCTCAGGTCAAAGTTCATTTACAGTGTTACCAATGGCTTCCCTACACCCTGCCAGCGCTAAATAGAGCTGCCAAGAAATTCTTCCGATGAGAGTCAAAACAACATTCCATAATCACATGAGATATTCTTCCTGACTATAACTCCGCAAAAAGAGTGTCAATATGCGTCTGATCGGGAGTCAATAAGGTAATCGTGACGAAAATGCATGTAGCAGACGTGTCATTCACTATATCCACCTGCTGGAACAGTGGCTAGCATTAGGCTAGCTGATGCAAGCAGCCCCATGCTGGATCTAACCGGGTGCGTCCATCATGTAATAAAGCCACCATATGGTTCTCCTGGCAGCCAACACTGAGTGACAAGAGAGCCGTTTTAAAACCACCCGACAGTGTTGTCGGTGCACTCAGTCAGGCTGTAGCTAAATGATGGAGAGTTGGTAACCAAATGGACCCTTATACACCCAGATCTTGAACTCTTGATAGTGAAAAATGAATTGGAATTGTGGACAGAATATTATCCAACGATAACAAGTTTTGGGTCTGAGGGGCTTCAAATGGTGGTCCGTGGCACAAAATGCCCAAAAGATAATGGACCTTGATATGAAAGGGGTTGAATACGACTGCCATACACCAAATAGTTATGAATTAAATGATAGTTAGGAACCAACTTCAACCAATGGTCTGTAGAAATGGAACCAATTTGCTTCAATTATACTCTCAGTTAAATCAACATTGATTTTTACAATATAAATTGGAGTCTCAGAGATGGGGGTCTGTAGCCTAATGCATGTCAAACTGGGGGGGTTCCCTGAAATTAAAATGCTTGAGAATCACTAATAGAGCCGTAAAAAAAACCTTCTCACATATGGGTGTCCCTGGCATCTCTTTTCAAATGGGGGTCCGCGGGCTGATATAAGTGTCAATTTGGGGGGGTCCTTGACATGAGAAAGTTTGAGAAGCACTGGTCTACGTGGAGCACAACAACAGCAGAGCAGGCCCAGGGAAGCTCCTTGGGCCTGTAGTGTAAGCTCCACGTAGAGGACCCAGGGCTCAATGAGACCACCGTGATCAGCTTTAGCGGGCTACAGCCCCAGCTCCACGGCGCTACGCCGAGGACTTTGAGCGAGCAGAATAACGGCCCAACCCGTTATCCAACCCCCATCTGAACATACGATCATTATCGGCCATTTAATTTAACCACAAGTCACATTTACACTTCACAGCAGGGAGGGGGGAGATAGCTGGCTAACACGAGCCGCTAACCTTGTGTGGTTTGACAGCCGAGCGGGCCTCTAATAATAATAAGCTGTGCCCAAAGAATTAAACCAACAATAAAAGGTTAACAATACCTGTAATTATTGTTATTCTTACCCGGGAATGAATAATGCCTGTGTGATTTGATGGGAAGACGGGGGGGCTCTTATCTTCTGTTATTTGAAAGCAGTGGCTTAAGTTTTCTTGTCCTCTTTCTCCAAAGGGAGAGTGGTGCCCTTCTTAGCTATTGACTTAGCGAGCTAGCTAGCTAATGCTAGCTGGCTGGCAGGTAGGGTGAGTGCTGTAGCTGTCACTTGCTATTTAAATCCCCGAAGCGTGCAAAAAGTGACAGCACACAAAATCAAATAATATAGCACTCCAGGAGTACTATTGGCAACTCCGATGCCCCCGAAAAAAGCCTCTGGACCGGAGGTCCATCATCAAGGCGCCGATGGTAACGGATTGCCGGTGAGATATGTACACACACAGCGGGCGTTTCAGCAGGCTTTACAGCGAGGCCATAGTGCGGTGTTTCTCCTCTAGGGAGCCGGTGCTGAGCCCAGAAAGTCGCATGGGCACTTCCGGGAAAATTATCATTTGACGCCGGCTCCCCGATCACGTGACACAGGAGAATACAGTAGTAGCCACGTTCAGGTTCATTGCAATCATATTTTTGAAAACTTGGGATATTCTGCGTACTGAGTACTTTTACTTTTGGAACTTTAAAAAAGCAGATCTAAGCTCACAATGCCTCGCATCACGACACACTGTGAACTAGATTATCTATTTTCAAATGAAGTGGTTAATGTATGTTTTGTAATAATAATCAAAATCTATAAGTAAATAGTAACTAAAGTTTTGAAATAAATGTAGTAATGGAGTAAAAAGGTAGGCTACAATATTTGGATCCGAGATGTAGTGGAGTAGAAGTAAAAGTATTGGAAATTGGAAATAAATTCTCAAGTAATATACAAATATCTCAAACTTGTTCTCAAGTAAATGTACTTATAGTTACTTTACACCACTAACTATATTAAACAATGCTGCTCTTTGTTACTAACATAATTTGGATTCCTATTTTGCTGTGAATGCAACCATAGTGTGTGTCCCTCTATTATGTTGTGCATGTGTTGAATGTATTTGGAGCATACTATTGAGCCTGAGCCATAGCCTAAGGTTTCTTTGCTGCTGTAAAAGGTGTTAAAAAAATCAGCTTCTGTAGGATCTTTGTGCTAAAGTTTTCTTTTTGCAGATTGGTTGGTTCAATAGAGTCACATTTTCCCACCCAGAACAGTAAGCTATGTATATCCAGTCAGTTAATGTCTGTCTGAGTTTCATAATATTAGAGTTGTTTTGTAGGTTTTAAAACATTTTGAGTTGATTTATTACAATTTATTACACTATTAAAGCAGCCAGAAGAATCCTTTTCTAACTTTCGGTTAGTGTCTGTCTTTCTCTGCTCAGATGGGACACACCAGACTGACCCTGTGCCCATTACATTCATACTCCTGCTGTTTTGTCGGCCAATACAACTTATTTGTTCCGGGGCATCAAGTGACAATTAATACTCTACTGCTCTGAACTTATTATTCAAAAACCCTAAAACCCCTTCAATGTGAAGCTACCTGGTAAACACTGGTGACTGGCCAATAGAGGGTGCCCCACCATTCCCCACATCCTAAACCTTCATTGAATAAGACTAAAAGGTACACTAGGTAACTTTAAGACTATTTTTTGAAGCGGTGAAAGCCGCTTCCAAGGTGTGGCTTTGTGTGTCCCGTGCATCTCTGCGCTGTGATTGGTCAGTTCTGTCTGTCCCGTACATGTCCCGTGCATGCTTGACCAATTGAGGATTGGTCAAGCTTCACATGCCAATTTGGCCCTCCAGACAAAATCATTCATTCATTCAGAATTCATAAAAATATAGAAGTAAAGCACATAGAAAGTAAGTATAGATCTAGAACACAGCATGTATAGATCTAGAACACAGATTTCATAGCTCTAGAACACATAGAATAAAAATTCACCGCTTCACTTTGAACCGAGGTTTGATTTTTGAAGCAGTGAAAGCCGCTTCCAAGGAGTGGCTTTGTGTGTCCCCCGTCCATATATGGTCATTTCAGTCCAGAATGAACAGGTTTTATCTGTCCGTAAATGTGTGTCCCATGTGTGTCCCCCATGTCTATATGGTCATTTCAGTCCAGAATGAACAGGTTTTATCTGTCCCGTACGTCCAGAATATGTGTGTAGTGTCCGTCCCGGTCTGATCAATCCTTTTAATCATCCGATCATCAGACGATTAAAAGGATTGGTCAAGCTTTACATGACAATCCAGCCCTCCAGATAAAATCATTCATTCATTCAGAATTCTATAGCTCTAGACAATTTTATACTCAGATTCACCGCTTCACTTCGAACCGAGGTTTAATTTTTTAATATTATGCATAATTGCATAGACATTTTTTAGCAGACATTTACCTTTATCAACCATTATTGTGCTTCCAAAAAGCTGCAGATCTTCAAGGACAGTACATTATCAGCTCTTTGAGAGCTGATAATAATCTCTCCTCTTTGAGGAGAGATTGCATTGAGATCAAATGAGGGCTGAAGTTGTGTAACTTGATTGATCCGTTCAAAGAGAAAACACTGGTTTCATCAGTGCTTGTGTCATAAGCAAAGTACCTCAAAAGTACCCGAAAGGTACAGTTCTTGAGAAACTATTTTTGGTGCACTACACCTACGGTGCAACTAAGGCTTAAAAACACCTTTATCCCTGGCGCCTGTGCTGTGTGCACCCTGTTGGCCAAAGGGTGATGATGCTAAAGAAAATCCATGAGGTCATACAAAATCAATAGGGTTCATCCTGCAGTGCAAACTGTATGTTAGCTTATGAGATACCCAGTGCAAAGTTGACATTTTGGCCTGAGGGTGGCACTAGAGCAAAGGTCATGGGGTCACTTAATTTCCTTCAGGGAACATGAATGAATGCAGCATATTTCATGTCAGCCCACTATTATTATTATTAGGAGATACAACTGTGTGCAAGTGGAATGTTTGGCCCAAAGGTGGCAGGAAAGTCCATGAGGTCACCAAAATCAGTAGCCTGATTTCAGACTCTTTCTTCCTTGTTTATTGCATGTAAGTTTTGGATGTATGTACACTTTTGGCCAAGGATGGCATTCAAGGAAAGACCATTGTGTCATATTTTTGGCAGAATTTGCTGTGATGCAAATTCTGCCAGTATTCTTCGAGATATGTTACCAAAGATGGACAGACGGACAGACCAACAATCAACAAACCAACATGGCCCTCCAAGCCCCACACTCTAATCTTTCATAGACTTGTACTGGATTCATAGAGGTTTTGGCTCAACAGAACCATTCATAATCAATCAATCAATCAATCAATCTATCTATGGTATCCATCCACAGTGGTGGGCAGTAACTTTAGCCCTGTTCCACCCGAGTGCCCACATATTTCATTTTTACATTTCCCACCCGTAATAGTTTTACTTGAGACATGAAAGTCAAAATAATAATGGGTTGTGAAATTGAGTGTACTTTATTTGAGAAGGGTGAAGCAAAGTACCTACATGCATATGAGACTGTCATCACCTCAGGCAATGAGATCATTTATACTTTGTCAAACAGCCTTATGGTACGACATAGAAAACCTATTTTCACCTGAACACAGCAACACTTTCAGTCGAAGACATGTTGTTTTTATCGAACAGTACAACATGGTAATTCGAAAAAGTATACATTTGTCTTTAGTGTTCATTTGTAGAAATTTGGAGTAGTCCACACACAGCATTGTTGTAGAAAAGAATGGGAGTTTTATACATTCAAAATAAATTCAACATGTGTTTATGTATTTCTAGAAAACAAGCATCAACAAAACAAACAATGTCATCTCGGGGTCCAGTGTAGGTAGTTTGCACGAATCAGACTGACACTTTTATGAGTCAGTTTTCGCAACTAGATCTTCTGCTGGCAGGAATGGAAAGTGCATGAATTCTCCAGATCTAGTGGAAAAGGAGAACATAAAAGTTAGACTAAAGAAGACGCAAGTGTGTGTGTGTGTGTGTGTGTGTGTGTGTGTGTGTGTGTGTGTGTGTGCGTGCGTGCGTGCGTGTGTGTGTGTGTGTGTGTGTGCGTGCGCGTGTGTGTTTGTGTGTGTGCACGCGCATATAGTTTGCATAATGTAATTATAATAATACCTATACACGTACCATGTGTTTGAATTAGACAGGGATTTCCTACATACTGGAATTAAAAGTGTGTGTGGAGGCGTGTAAGAAATTGAGTACCCCTCCTGCAAAATATTTCTCCATAATACCAACCTGATGCAGTGCTACATTCCCTTAGGGACTTCATGGCATTCATATACCCAGGTCCGAGGAATTTATCATAGGCTGTACCACTTTCTATCTCCTGGAGGCACTTTGTTTTTTCCTTGAAGAGAAGGTCCTTTCCTCCCTCAGACTCGAACATTCGGAATGAGTCATCAGTGCCAGTGGCGCCAAACTTGGCCTGAACATAAACAATAAAGTAGTATACATTCAGCTCTGTGTTAGTCATTTATAGATTTCATTCATGTCTACTGCAGGGGAAAATCTAATTAAAAATAAGTATCACAATGAAGATCCATGTAATGAAGCTCATATTCATGGCTACCCTAAACTACAAATACATTTAATGCCAACATTTCAACCGTGTGAGCTCAATATTAGTTCTGTCTGGTTTGATACCAACCTGCTGGTCGTTGAGAATGCGCACTACCTCATCACGCATTTCTGGGCGTGTCACCACAGCGTGAGCTGGCACTTTAGCTAGGTTGCATGACTCATACTCAGAGATGAGCCCTATCCCAGGGGCGTCAGGACAGATCAGCCGGTAATCACCAGAATTGATATTCAAGGCCGCATCCCATGTTGGACGATTGCCTTGATACGAGCAGGTGCGATGGGAGAGGAGAAAGAGTAAAAGATGTGTGTTATATGTAAACAAAAGGTAAAGTTGGGAGAAACAAGACTGTCTGGGGAAATAGCAGAAGCAGAGGTCAGCACTCTCTTACCATCACTGTTATCTGGAACAATACTGTGTTTGATGAAGGCAACTTCTCCAGCATCCTCAACAAGACATCTATAACATTAACAATTGAAAGGAATGCAACTTAATTAGGACAACATTGTGAGGAAGTAGTTTTTGGTCTTAAGCAGGGGATAACTGCCCTGGCGTCCCTTACCTGAAGGCCCCGTTATAGCCGTAGTAGCGCTCGTCAGCGCTGGCTTTGCATTTGGAATCGTCTCCCACAGCTTTACCACTGCCAATACACTGCTGACAAAGTGCAGAGCTCGTTGGAGCTCCAGGAGCACAACCGCTGCCGAAGAATTGATCTTAAGAAAGGAGCAGACACTTAGGCTGTTTCTGAGATGAATCACTGTTTCCTGATTTACATGGCTCTAAATAGGAGGCTCTATAGGACACCAATTACAGTAAAAGTAAAGTAAACAGTTTCTATTGAGACACAGATTACTCTAACTATTCATAACCAATCTGTGTCAAGTGGTCCTGTAACCAAAAACACATGACAACATGAATACATGTAACTTAATATATAATAATAATATAATATGTAGCTAACCATGAAAATATTTTGAAATATTTATTATAGCTGGATATTTAAAATCACTGTGTGAGATATGAGCACCCTGGAAGGTTTGACAAAAGTTGACTGTAAGCTATATAAAAATGGGATTCAATAATGCAATAAAATGAGAGAGAGCAAGAAACAGAGCTAGGTAGGTGACAATTCCACAGCTGCTTACCGAAATCACAATTCTTTGTTTGGGAATGGATACGGCCCATGGGGATGTTCCAGCCTGCAGTTCTCCCCTTGCCAGTGTGGCATGACCTCTTGCCCCGCAGGTTCTCCCAGGTCACCCCAGAATCCTTCTTCACCACTGCTACAGCAAAGTAAGAGGAGGCTGGCACTGTGGATGAAGAGCAAAGGAGATATAGCCTGACACTCAGCCTGAACTGACATTTTGTTTCACTCCCTGAATCGCCAAAACAAAAAATTTAAAGTGGCGTGGCTAGCGATTCAGGGTCTGGAACTAGGCTAAAGGAGATAGGATTAGAAGACTAATGTAAACTAATACAAATAATTGGCTCAACAAGTAAAAAAAGAAAGAAAGAAGCTTCTCAGAGCCCTGTATATCAGGCCCCAAACGCCATGCTGCTATGCAAAATGATTTCAGGTGTACTTACCACTTCCGGTGTTGCTGCACTGCCCTGTGAAGAGGGTTAGAGATGTGAACAATGTCAGTGTTGAAGTTAGCCCCATATAGAACCTCACCCGTCGCTGTACTACACTACTAATATGATTCTCTTCTACTTCAACATAGCCCCATATAGAACCTCACCCGTCGCTGCGTCCTGTTGTGCTCCGAGATGAGGTCCTAGAAACATGGCCGCTGGAATCGGGCGACAGCCTCCACATCACAGTTGGGAAACACACAAAACGAAATTTTGTCTAAAAAGTAACGGCAGTTCCGAGCTCCCAGACTGTGAAAACCTCACCTCGGTACATAAAACATGAACTGCGGCATGAAACAACCCCTTAAAATCGCTAGTTTTGTCAGCCGGAAATGTTTACAAGCCTGGAAGTTGCAGCCGGAATGGCAGCATTAGCGCCCTCTCTGGTCGAACGTAGCCCCAACCGTCGCTGCATTCGAACAGACATTCGACCAGAGAGGGCGCTAATGCTGCCATTCCGGCTGCAACTTCCAGGCTTGTAAACATTACCGGCTGACAAAACTAGCGATTTTAAGGGGTTGTTTCATGCCGCAGTTCATGTTTTATGTACCGAGGTGAGGTTTTCACAGTCTGGGAGCTCGGAACTGCCGTTACTTTTTGGACAAATTTCGTTTTGTGTGTTTCCCAACTGTGATGTGGAGGCTGTCGCCCGATTCCAGCGGCCATGTTTCTAGGACCTCATCGCGGAGCACAACAGGACGCAGCGACGGGTGAGGTTCTATATGGGGCTATGTTGAAGTAGAAGAGAATCATATTAGTAGTGTAGTACAGTATACTATACTGTATGTGTGCAAGTGGAAATGTCAGCCTGCTCTTCTTGGCTGCAGTGATAATGGATTGCATTTTTATAGCGCTTTGCTAAGCAAGTTGTGAACTCAAAGTGCTTACAATGGTCCATTCATTCATACATTGCAGTTCCATCTTGAACACCATCATTACACACACACACCCTGATATATAAACTGTCACTACTTGACAAAAAGGTCCAAGTACTTTAGAATCCACAACATCTCATCCTCCCCCATCATCCTCATCCAGCTTGATTCCTGCCGGGGACGCTGTGGACTCTGGGTGTGTGTTCTCTCCTCTACGTCATTAGTGCCCATACCCTAGGTGGGGTTGGCGAAAGAGCCTTTCTGTGTGGAGTTAGCATGTCCTCCCTGTGTCTCCTTAGGTAACCACACACAAAACATGCTCTACTGCCTCTCCCTGGTCAGCTGGGGCGCCTGATGGAGGGGGAAGGAACTGGTTGGAATAACGTGTTCCTTCCACTCGATACGTCCTACCGGGGAAACTTCCCCTGTCAGGTGATAAGAAGCGGCTCGCACGCTCCTCATGCATTGAAAGAAGCATGAGCTCAGTTCGGGGCTCTCCCCGGGTTGGCAGAGGAGGAGTAGTTGCCAGGATTACAGCTTAGGCAATAAACCCTTTTGCAAATCCCGCCCCATTCTGCCCTGTTACTATGATGGGACATTAACCCTGGGCAGATTGTTTTTATAGTGGAAGTGGATGGGATTTTTTTTCCCTTCATAGCCTCATTACAGCTATATAAAGTACCAAAGGAAAATCACCTAGGTGATATTAATAAAAAGGGAAGACAAAGGTACAGTAGTTACATTGCAAAACAGGGGATTTACCCGAAAATATATGTTTTAATTTGTTTAATCCCAGTGGGACAGAATCCTCTTTGCAGATTCTTTTATAGTGGTAGTGGATGCGTTTTTTTTTCCCTTCATAGCCTCATTACAGCTATATAAAGTACCACAAAAAACACATCTACGTGATATTAATAAAAAGGGAAGAAAAAGGTACAGTAATTACATAGCAAAACAGTAGTTTTCCCCCGAAAAATAAATGTTTTAATTAGTTTAATCCTCTGGATCAGAGATAGAAAGAGAAGCGCATTGCATCTTGGGTACTAGGAAGAGGACAGAGAGAATGTTTCTCCTCACATAATAGGCTGGCTTTTCGTAATTCTGCCCATTTAAATTATATGTACCCAATCGTGACTCTTAGACCATTGATAAGGTACATGTGAACTAGTTTGTTGAAGCTTATTCGTTATGATGAGCGAGATCGCTTGACGCTTGCCGTCGCTATCACCGTACCGGCCGATCTCCGTGTCGCGCACTGCGGACAGTTTTTGAAAGGCTGAAGCAACATTCTCCACTGCACAAACTCCACCCCCGATAGCAAAAAGTGAATGTTTTTTTCTGGTTGGCCAGTCAGGGAGTCTCAGGGACCAATCAGAAGGCTGACAAACGGTCTATTGGCACTGGGTGAAAAATGGGTTACAAAATCGTGGGATAAAAATGTAGTAAAAGAGAAAAAGGCCTGCTGAATCATGAGGGACTCTACCCACCCTGCAATGTTTGTCTTCAGGCAGGAAGTGATACAGATTCAGGTTCAGAAGCACCAGGCTGAGGAACACTGTTTCCTGATGCTGTGAGACTGATAACTAACTTTATCTCACTGTTTCACGTAAAACATGTTTTAGATGATTATAAAATATCTTTATTCTTATATGCCAACAGGCTATTTCTATTTAGCTTTTTACCTCCATCATACTGCTCCACCATGGCAGGAATGAGACCACATTTTCCAGCTGTGTACACCTGTCCACCATCCACAGCCATGACATCGGCCTCTCTCCGCTAGGAAGCAGATAGGACAGTGGTTGTCAAACCTTTTACATGTCACAGACCCCCAAATTCAGATATATCTGGCTGTGGATCCCCATCTGACTGAAACTATTTTGTGCCAGGGAGGGACCCATATGAAAACGTTTGTGTAAAAATAATTAATTAAAAATATTTTCAAGATTTCTCAACAATTTTCAATACGCATTGTGGGCTTGTACATCTGCTATTTTTGAATATCCAAATTAGCCCTATTCACGACCCGCCCACTCAGCATCCCCCGGGTGCTGAAGTCACATTTTGAAGGGGTAAAACCCTGCTAAGCCTATAGAGTTAACACAGAAATCGCAAATTTAATGCAATTTCCGAATAGTAAAGTATAAAATACGGCTAGCATGATCAAGAACACAAGATAGTAAAAGGCACAAAGCATTATAATTTACTTTACCGTTCGAAATAATGATTTGTTGGCTTTAAGTCCAGCTATTTCTGTTATAGTTTCCCCTTTTAAATTGATGTCAGCACCCGGGGGATGCTGAGAAATTTGCTGAGTGGGCGGGTCGTGAATAGGGCTAATTATAAGATAGGGTTAAAGCGGTTCAACAACTTATTGTGCTGCTAATTTAGCTGGGGACCCCATTCATGGACACCGGGGGACAAATGATTATCCAGGATATCTGCCAATAAAATGGAAAAGGAATTTACCATGATCTTCCTCACGCAGTCCTCCACCGTGGGGGCCTTCTGGCATTCGATCACAGCAGCGCCGTCAGAGGCAGAGCCGAGGGTGCTCCATTTGTCACATTTGTCCCCCTCAGCCTTGCTCACTGCACACCATCTGATGCCACCTGAATCGGCTTGAGACAACTCTGGAAAGCAAAGTTAAAGAAGTATTCAAATAAAATGCATTTGCATTAACGTGTGTGTGTGTGTGTGTGTGTGTGTGTGTGTGCGTGCGTGCGTGCGTGCGTGCATCTGTGCGTGTATGTGTGTGTGTGTGTGTGTGTGTGTGTGTGTGTATGTGTATGTCTACCCTTACCTCGCTCCAGGGAACGGATGGTGCTCATGTACTCGGCACCCAAATACAGGAAGGAATCTGTAGTTGGGGAGAGCTTCACCAGACTTTGTGTTGAGTCCTTGAACATCAGGTCCTTAGCTAAGTTATACTCACTAGAGGAGAAGAGGTTAAAACCCTGAAAGTCACAAAGAAAGTTATTAGTTGTAAAGTCTGACAAATATGTTCTCTGATTTATTAAGAAGACATTATGTAACAGAATCTAAAACCTTATTCTGTCTGTCATATCTGCAGCAATTAACATATATCTGGGTGGGCCAGCTATGTCTTACCCGGTCCCGGACAGAGGTGAGTTTAGTGTGAATTAAATTAGCCAGGTCTGGGTCTGTGCGGCTAACCACAGCATGGGCTGGGACCTTGGCCAGATGGCAGGTTTTGTAGTTTCCGATGGGTGCTTTGGTGCCATCCTTACACAGCAACTCATAATTTGCTCCATCTGCGAAATTATACGCCCTTAATTATTTAAAATATATATTTCTTTTGGTGTTTGAAATAAGAAAATACATATATTTCCTCCCCCTATAATACGGGTGATGGTCTATACAGCAACTAATATACACAATAAAAATAAAAAATAAAAAATATATAAAAAAAAAAGCATTGGAACATCCGTTCGACCGATTCCACTCATGATTGACCAGAAGAGCCTTCTATGTAAGATCCTTTTATATGAATCAATATTGATGCTGCAGTTATTTCATATCAACATAGAAAATGTTTGAATACCGACCAGTGACAGTGCTGTGTTTGACAAAGGCGACGTCTCCACGTCCGTCGGCCAGGCACCTATGGAACAAGTGGACACACAGTTTCTAGGGGCAGTGTAGACATATGAGGCACAGTAGCCTGTTTGCATATTAGTTGTGTATGATTAACAATATGGTCTTAATCTTTCATCTTTATTTCAACCAATTTATTATTTAATTAATTATTGCACATTACACAATTATTAGGCCAAATAGGCAAGTACGTTTCTAGAGCAAGGTTCAAATTCAAACATTTAGGCTACAGCACAGCTGTAGCAACATTGTAGGCAGTGAAAGTCCTGCTAGATAGTAGTACTATGATCTTCCTCAACAGCACTCTAGATTAAAATAGGAAAATAGAAATATTTTGGCCATATAATCTCTTAGCAGAATCTGTCAGCACTACTGCCTTAGACATGTAATGTTGTAGTTAGTAGAAATAAACAAAGCACCCAGAAGGAAGTGGACAAAGAAAGGGGAGTAGCCAACCCTGAGTTCCTGCTAATTATTACTATTATTATTATTATTTACTGAATGGGTTCCAAGATTGTAGGCTATATTGTTCAAGTAAGATACCTGAACCTTTATTGTTTTATATTGTCATTTATTATGAAGCTCTTTGACAAGGCGATATATTATTTTGCAATACTGACATTAGTGTGTCAGTAAGGCAGCTTTGAAGTGGAATTAATTAAATATAGGTAAACAATGTACGTGTTACAATGAGGAGGGACATGTACTCACTTGAATGCACCTGAATAGTCATAGTAAGGATTGGAGTGTGACCTGGAGCAGTCGGCCCCACAAAGCTGACAGAGTTTGGGAAATGTGTTGCGGTCAGCTCCTGGCACACAGCTGGCCGAGAAGAACTCGCTCACCGCTACAAAACCATGACAGTCATATGTCATTTAAGGAGATGACAGACCTAATTCCTACAGTGCCTACATTATCATTGATAATGTAGATACCTCTCTAACACAATGCCTAAACATTGATAATGTATGCACCTCTATAATACAGTATATGGAAACCTGGAATGACTAACAGGAGGAACCCAGAAAAGCAATGCATACATACATACGTCTTGTTTCAAAGTACAAGCGTCCACTCACCCTTCTCCACAGGCTTATCCTCGATGCCTGTCCACTGGATTTGTTTCAACGCTAATAGAGTTCCTATGGGAATGTTCCAGCCTGCAGACTTTCCCAATCCTGTGTGGCAGGACTTCTTTCCCTTGAGGTCATTGATGCTGGCGACGGTGCCCTTCTTTACCACAGCAACAGCATAGTAACAGGTGTCTGAAGCTAGTTGTATACAAAGGGCAGATAATAGAGAATAGTTTTAAAGTGATAATTCATATGAACATCAAAATCGAACAAAGGTAGCCATTTCCTGCACTAGTTACTAATCTTACATGGGCCATAGTCCTCAGCAATAATGGGCTTCAGATTGTTAGGGGCCAATCCAGCTTTGTAGATATCACCTCCATCCAATGTGATGGCATCTGCTTCACCAGCCTGTCAGAAAGAGATATTTATCATTTTGGTAATGATTGATGATGATGATTTTAGAATTTACAGGTGTGTAAATGTGTGTGAATTTAGGTGTGGTATACATTGGTATACCAGTGTAGTTTTGGTATTAACAGTCAATGAAATATGCTAGTCCTTGTTTACCTAGGTCAGTTTATGTTGAATATATGCGGAAAATAAGACATAAGTAGATTAGTTCTCACCTTAATTGCCTGCATGCATTCGAAAGAGTTTTGTCTTTGCACACAAGCGAACGAAGAATCTTTGGCTGCGAGGGCTGTACATTTGACCATTTCTTGGCTGGATTTCAGACACCATGTGACTTTGTCAGTGGGACTGGGAGCCGTAGACACGAATGCTGTGGATAAATCCGGAAAAGGTTGTTTTTCTTGGTTCTTTCATTTAGTTTTAAAGACGCTAAAAATATTCAATTGCCACTATATTTGACAGAAACGTTTCAAGAACAACAGAATATTAATTTAAAATAGAATCATCTTTACCAAGGCTTCCCAACATCAACGAAATAAGGAGAAGATTCATGTTGGATTGTTGTAGTCTCCAAATTAGCGCAGCAGACTGGTTCAGTGACAATATCCTACTGGTTTTTATAGAAAACGTCAATGTGGGCTGATCAAACAGAGAAGGGTCATAGTTTGTTCAGTGTTTCCTAATGCAGTTGTTCACTGTGAACACCCTTTCATGCATGATGAAAGAGAGGCTGAAAATTCTGATATTTCATCATAATGGAAAGTAAAATTCCAGAAAGGTATACACTGGAATTATTTAATTTGGAATCAAAAGCAAAATGTCTTCTTAGACAGAACATATATAATATATTAATAGAGAACAAACAATCATCTATCATATACATTTTAAAACATGAATGTATGTATGTGGGTCAAGTATTGATATACAGTAGACATAAAGGAACATTGAGCAATTCTGAATATGTACAGTAATTCAAAATAATCACTGGCAGTTGGCCAACCACTTCTGTCTCTTATTGATTTACTTATGGTTAGACAAAAGAGTGGACAAATTCACCATAGCAAGTCTTTTCCCTCCAAAAAGACACGGCATGACCCATATAATGCAGTGTTTGCTGAGTCAACATTACCTAACAGTAGAAAGTACATGTTGATCTCTAAATTAAAGCTAACTTATTCATGAAGACCTGCACAGATTTTCAAAATATTCAAATACCATACGCACTTTCACAAGAAAAGGGCAGGTGAAGCCACAAGTCATAGGAGGTATCTGTCCTTGTTTCACCAACTACTGTTTGTAAATTAAGGACACAGTTTCACCGAAACCACTTATATTTTCCACTGTAGAATTATTGAATGATTTTGTTTGTTTCTGAAAGTGTGATGGAAAAGGTTAAAAATAATAACAAAACCAACAATAATAAAGTAACTAAAACAAGTACGATTTTGTGTGGTCCGTGAAGGTATTTCATGTGGTCCCTGGACATCCATTCACGTGATTGTTTTATTTTGGAGAAACTTAGTATTTTGGTATTTGTGTGATATGAGGACAGTGAAATTCCAAAGGTACTTCAAGCTTGTAACAGAAGAAGATCAGCTCATTGTCCACAGACTCTTTCAAGAGACATGTACGAATGAAACACCCTGTCCCTTGTGAAGTAGTTTTCAGACAGTAAAAGCTAAATGTAATATACCTTTTGTATTGATGTATATCTCAGAGTGGCATTTCCACACTGGTATACCTGAAGAATATGAGTAGCCTATTATATAACAGTATTTTGTACAGGGCAAGGTTGGAGCCAGAAAATGACATGAGACCACTATAGCCAAGAAAAGACAGGCATAGACCACCTGTATTCATGCCATAGACCATTAGTGGGCCATGGACCACTACTTGAGAAGCAGTGCACTAAATGACCCGGTGACCTAAAATGATGAGTCAATGCAGTCAGTTACTGGAAAGTCTGAGTTCAAGCCATTCCACATTGAGTTAGAACCTCAAAAAGGGAGAAGGTGTCATCATTATTAGGATTATGTGTCTGTTAAATGGCATGTGTTTGCTCACTCATAAATGTTACACATCAGTATAGTATCAGTTAACACGAGTGAGTTTAATATGGAAGGTTGGATAAAGTAAGATAAATGGATCAGTGGTTGGTTTTCAACCTTTTTGGAGCTCTGGACCACTAACATATTTCAAGCAATCTTCAAGGGCCAGTGCCACCCCAACCCACCTTTAACTAAACTTGCACATGATATCCCCACCCAACACAACAGTGGTCCCCAGGTTGATTGTTAGTCAGGGTTGTGGTCCCTGGTTCACAATCAGTTGAAAACCCCTGGTATTATACAGAATCATGTGAACTTTGACTCCGACCACTGACTCAGCAGTGATAGTGTAGTGAAACCTCTGTTAACTACTACACAGTAACATTATACTTCCTTATGGGAACATAAAGATAATATTTTTACACTAGGAATTCAATTTAACTTGAATCATCACAATTTGTCTCTAGACACTTTGCATACAGTATAGAGTAGAGACCAGTTGCCCTCCCTGCCCTGAGAAAGCATTTTATTAGTGACTGTGGTGAGGAAAATGAATAGAAACCTCAGGCAGAACCAGGCTGTAGCGTTGGCAGCAATCTGCCTTGAATATAATAACAATTTTCCTCAACCTTGACCAATCAGAGTTAAATTAATCTGTGTAACCGACTGTATGCTTGGTCATTCTGATATATAGACAAACTGTACACCGGTAGGCCTACTGGTAATTCCAAAGTTACACTTGACTTACGTGGGGCTTTAATAAAGCCACAGTACCTGCAGAGGGGAAAGTGTTGGGGGCAACACAGTAGGTTTCCATCTTTTAGGGCTTCAAATTTCAAACCCTGCATCTCTGGTGCATTATATGGCCTCATTTAGAGGGGAGGGGGGAGGGGGGGGGGGGTTCTAGTACAGTAGGTAGACAGGAAACAGGGAGAGAGAAATGGAGTGACATGCGGCAACGGTCGGCGGGGTTGGGATTTGAACCTGTGACACACATGCACCTGGACCGCTATTGGCCAGCAGGCACCCCTGGAAATCTTAGAAAGTTCTTAAATTGTATATGTCCAATTTCTTTCTTTTTTTTAACATGAAGTATAATTCAAACTTAAGTGAATATCTGTATGAAGTATTGCCCCCACCCCTAAAGCGGGAGTTCTGGGGGTCCTCCCCCAGAAAAAAATGAACATAGTAGATTTAATTTCCTGTGTTCTGGTGAATTTTGTGCATGTTTGATACTTTTATCAGGCTTGCTTTACTAGCATGGGTACCATTTCAGCCTTAAAATGCCAAATATAGGTGTACAGATGTGATGACTGAAGCAAAGTAAGACATCATCTTTAATAATGACTTCTCATCTTTAAGTCATTACTTAAGTGAATATCTGTTGCATGCATTTTCCCCAACCCTAAAGCGGGGGCTCTGGGGGTCCTCCCCCAGATTTTTTTTACATAGTCTATGTAATTTCCTGTGTTCTGGTGAATTTTGGGAGTTTGATCCCAAATCCAGGAGATTTGCCAATCCAGGAGATTCCCAGGAGATGGGGTCAAAATCCAGGAGACTCCTGGGAAATCCAGGAGCATTGACAGGCCTGTCATTATCATGTATGTTACACTCAAAGATAAACGCTTTTTACAAAATCTGGGAACTTACGTACTTAACGTTATTGGAAAGCTGGACTGCTGCTGTGCTTGGGGGATTTTCATGCCGGCCTTGAGCTCCCTATCAGTGTTCTGGCTTGTTGTCATCTCTGGGCTATTGCTGAATAATGTTCCTATGGATACCATACTGACTTGGGTAGGGTTGTCTGTCCTCTAGAGGTTCTTAGGGGCCAGGGATTGAGTTTGTAATTCATCTATCCATAACCTTTTTCATTTTATTCTATGGTGTTATGTCTGAGCTGTTATTGTGTTTGTTGCTGTTTTTGTTTGTTGTGCCGTTTTGTTTCTTGTATGTCAGGTTTTGTTGTTGTCTATATTTTGTTAGAAAAAGATTAATAAACATATTCTTTAAAAAAAAGCAATATAAGAACCCCAGTAATTGACAATAAACACCACTCAATTAAAAGGACACATAGCCACTTTCTCGTATTGGAGAAAAGATAGACACACATTTGTGAAGATCAGAGAATGGATAGTGAAGCTATGACAGTACAATTGATCAATAATCCATTACTGTCTACTGTTCTTTTACTGTAATCCTTGTGGTGATCTAAGACACAACACTTCCTGGTAAGCAGTGATGTATCGTATCCTGTTACACTGTGCATTTAGCATAGGTTTAGATAGGGTTGGGATGGGAGTGACATGTTCTTATCAATGTCAAATGAGGGAATAAGGTGACAAGGTCCAAAGATATATATGATGGCCACACAGGGCTGATCTATGCATCTGTTGACTCCGCAGCATAGACTATGTTAATGTAAATTCCAAATTGGGGGGTTGTCCCCGGGTGTCCTCATTCAGGGATTAAAAGTGTCTTCTTCACATCATACTATTCAGTATACTTGACGAAGGCCACAGAGGCTGAAACTTAGTTTTTTTCTGACCGCTCTGGCTGGAGAATTTTGGGAGCATTTAAGACAGTGTGCAGACCTGCTGAGTCAGGCTTAACACCTTCTATGATGGGAACGCGAACATGCTTGTGATTTTACGTTCAACTAGCAGCTGTCCGCATTCGTCGGCAATGCACCCTTCATTGATTAAAAAGGGAACATTCCCTGCGTTGACGATGATGCGACGCCCGATGGCTGCAGTGGAGCCCTGGCGTTACATGCTGCTTGGTGAATTGCACGTCAGTTGTTGCTTACACATATGGATTTAGTCCCTTTACTTTATTTACACATTATTAACGGTCAGATTAGTGAATCGGGCCCAGTATCTCTGTAGTCAGGACTCAAAGTTGTGATTCAAAAATTCTTTGTTTTTGTTTTTTAAATGCAGAAAAAGAAAAAAAGGGATGTTTACTCGTGACCCGACCCATACAAATCTGCCCGCGACCTAAACATGGGTCCCTGCAGCCATCCAAAACCAGACCATAGTCTTATCATCAAGTATATATTCCTGCATTTAACCATGTGCTCTACGTGGTGTTTTTAGACAGAGGTTGTTGGGGTTGGATAACCTAATGTGATCCTGGAATATTGCTAATGTTTGGTTTTCTTTGGAATGCCTATGTTGTAACACTGATTATGGAAAAAACAAATAACTGTGGCTCCCCTGTGTAATTGAAAAGGCTTTCAGATAGTTAGCTAAATGAATGATCTGTTAAACATGTTGTCCTGGCCTGGTGTGAACTAGAGCTAGTAGTGTGCAGGCCCAATGGTTAAGGCAATTCTGTGGTGGCTAGGAGGATGGTGAATGCCTAGTGGTCTGTCCTTCAAGTTAATTTGGAACATGGGTACATGTGTCAGCGCTCGCATGCCCAGAGACACACCAGAGCCTCTCACGGGGTTGAGGGAGATGGAAGTGTATGTTGACAAGGGGTGAACTGAGATGGGACTTCAGGAGGGATACAGAGCAAACTGGCGTCCAGAGCCAGGGCTCACCATTAGCTGGGGGCAGAACAGAGTCCAAAAGCCATATGAGTGTTGTGGAAAACCGCCTTGCAATGCAATGAGGTTGTGGTTCTCTGGTTGTAATGGAACCTGTAGATAGTCCTGGCGGAGGTCCAATTGAGAGAATTGCAAACCATGTAGGGGGATGAGCACCCTCTATCATTGGCAGGGAACCTGATGGATATGATGGCCTTATTCACCACTCTCAGTTCCACCTGCACCACCACCAGGTTGAAGCATTAGCTGTAGCTCAGATGAGATGTCATGCAGAGTAAGGGGAGAGCAGGTGAGGACATACTAGCTGCACATACAGTACACAATGCAACGCACACTCAACCTGAACAGCTGTCGGAGCATTAGAAAACGTAGTTCATCATTTTCCATCAATAGTTTTGCTCCAATCTTGTCATGGTTCATATGCTAAATTAGTTCTGTCTGTACTGGCTCACGTGATGCTACTCTACATTCATGTCAAGTCAACCAATTCCTCTGTACACCCAGTTATCAAGTAATGGCCACTGCGAAGCACATCCACCAGAGTAACATTGACATTTTAGAGGCTCATGGTGAAGGGAAGATCAGCAGTAGTTCTTCAAGGGAGAGAAGGTATTTTTCATTCACCTTCTCACCAAGATTTTCCCCAAACAGCTGTTTTGTGATTGTGAACTGGAAACTCTATTGGCTAATCTGCTTCTGTCATTTTTAGGTTACTGACTATGAGAAAGCACAACCATGACTTCCTAAAGCAATAGTGTGTCATTTTGTGGTGTGCTGTTAAGGAAATCTTTACATTTTTCAATTTGTCTAATTTAATGTTTCTGTGGGGAGTAATTCTTTTTGCAGGAAAATATGACAAAGCATGACTTGTTTGACTTGTTCTCTCTTCGGCAGTACATGGTATCTTTCTCTTTTAAGGATTTTGTGCGTTGCTATATATTTGACCTGTACTAGCCTTAAGTCTCCAGACAAGTTATTGACTGCTGAGAATGAGAGGTGCATGCGGGGTGAAAAGCTCAACAGTCTTTTTATGCAACATAAGACCATGCAAACAAGGTGGATTTTAGTGCAGCTGGTGGAGATTTGGTGGTTGTAGTAGTGTTAGATTTGATCTTATATACTGTATTGTGGCCCAAATGCCACCTTTGTGCAGTTTTCCTCCATTATCGTAACTTCAGTTCATGACCCTAGCTTGTCTTGTGCTTGACAAAAAAAAAGAAGAAAAAAAAGGATTTTCAGAATGATCTTCAGAAAGACCATGCACAGCTAAGCGAATACAATAGAGTTAGTAGCCTCATCTGTTTGATCAGCTGCAGATTTCTCTTCCAGCTCTGACCTTTATCCTACTCAGATGTTCTACTTCTAAACATCAACTTGATGCACTCAACTGACCTTTTTTCCCCCAACAGTGCTCTTGTTCTGTCTCTAAGATGTAGTAGGTTGTCTAGCTACACGTTAAATATTTAAGTGGGTATTTGGTCTGGGCAACATATCAATATCAATTATATTGTGACATGAGAATAAAATCTAATCTCATGTCACAATATAATATTGATATGTTGCTTATGTGTTAAGTGTTGTATTTTCCTGGTTTTAGTCCTTATTTTATACCTAAGTTTATGTATAAAATAAAACCAGGAAAATACAACACTTAGGCCCTATCCTGCCTTTTGGTAAGCAGTGATGTATCCTGTTTACACTGTGCATTTAGCATATAGGTTTAGATAGGGTCGGGATGGGAGTGACATGTTCTTATCAATGTCAAATGAGGGGAATAAGGTCCAAAGATACATATGATGGCCGCACAGGAACATTAAGGGCTGATCTATGCATCTGTTGACTCTGGCATAGGCTATGTTAATGTCAATTCAAAATTGGCAAGTTGGCACCTCAGCAGAGTCGCCAGCAAAACGCGCAATTACTGTGCATTCAGTTTTTCTGTTGTGTCCTCTGTGGCAAGTTGGCACCTTGACAGAGTGCCGAGGTGGCAAAGCGCAAGTTGGCACCTAAACAGAGTGCAGGAAAATGGGTCAGACAATGGGTTATGGTTGTTATTGCGCCAATAGATTGCTACTTAGTATGAAAACCTCCAGCTCATGTCTGTCTGTCTGTCACACCTCATGCTCTTGCACTGACCTGTTCTGACATCACAATGATGCAAATGAATGGCCAAGACAGAATTCATTTGCACTGACCTGTTCTTACATCACGACACTTCATCCCAGTTCCGCAGAAGGATATTGCTGATCTGTTCTGACATCACAATGATGTTGCAAATGAATTCCGTCCTTGTCCCTTTTATCCCGTTGTCATCAATATCATCTCAGCTCCGCAGATAGCTGTTCTAACATCACAATGTTGCAAATTAATTCCGTCATTGTCCCTTTTAAGCCCATGTGGGTCACAGTGCGTGACACCTCATCCCAGCTCATCCATATTTGGGAAATACGGCCACATTTTGGCCAACTTGAACAACCAACCGCAACGCAAGTCACACTTGCGAATTAATTACATCCCTTCTATGCCCATATATGGGCCCATTAAGCCCATATCTGGGAATGCCCATATGGGCATATTGTGTCAGTCTCATGTGGTCTATGACATCAGACATCTATGATGTCAGACGTTAGTGATGTCCATATTTGGGGGAAAAAATTTACACATTTTGTCCTACTTAAACAACCAACCATCTATGCATTTTTTTTTAAATCAAAGTTGATCCCATGCCAAAGAGCCAGCGGTCGCCCAGCAGTCTGCTGTCACCCAGGCGGAATTCGTGCACACGCCCATGTGCAAAACAGGGAGTACCTCTCTCCCACACAGTTCCACCAGCTATGGGACCTACTGGATCAGAGTCCCGACATTTGCACTGCCCATGACAAGGACTGTGGTCCAACATGAGATTGGACCACAGCACTGTCCGTCGGACAGTCCTAGGCCTGCAGCTATTTTCAGACCCTGGGAAGAGACACAAAACTGCTTTCCACCAGCTGGTGAGTCGTGACTATATTAGAGTAATGATAAGCTAATGCTGCTGGCTAATGTACACTGTTTGGGCTTGTGGCTACGGAGAACCAGAACCACGGATTCCAAACACTGGGGTCGGGACCCATGCGTGGGTCACATCGCGGACACATTGTATATACACACACACACACACACAAACCCACATGGTAATCTCAGAATTTGTAGCTTTTTTTCTTTTTGTTGAAAGAAGTGAAAAATAGAAATAAAGCTGGCACCCCCTAGTGGCGGCCAAAAAAGACACCCAGGGATATCAGAAGAAATAAGTCATGATAAGTCATTGGCACCCTATGAGTTAACGTGCACACACTATTGACCTGATGGGAGTTCAGCCGCTACCTACCCTGTATCATGGACAACAGTTCTTGCTCTGAGACTGATCATGTCACCAACATGGCTCCTCAGCTTGAGCTTGTCCTCCTGAGGTTGCCTGAAAGAAAGGTGGCCCATTGATTTAATGTTTCTGAAGATTTCTATGGGGTGTCAAAAGTATAACCTCACTTTTGCATTCAAATATGACAATGACAACAAATGACTGTTATTTGCTCTACCCTGGGTACAGATATCTTAAGACTGTGGTTTAGTTCTATAGGACTTGGTGCTTTGCTATATATTTGACCCTTGCTGGCCTTAAGCCTCCAGACAAGTTATTAGTTATACATTAACTTCCATTGACTGCATTCTGAGAATCATTAGAGAGGTGCATGCTGGGTGAATAAGGTCCAACATTCCTTTTATGCAACAGAAGACATTGCAATGTGGGGGTTACAGACAGTACTAGCATTTTACCTTAGACTGTATGTTGTCACACATTGTGGTCAACTGACACCTTCGTGCTTTCTAATTCCTAGTTAGCACTCTTAACTTCAGTTCATCACTTTAAAAGTATGCCCAGCTTGTTGTTGTGATTATCAATAAATGCAGGAGTAGACTGTAGTGGAATGATCTTCATACAGTCCATGCACGGTTACAGCAAGCGAATAATTAGTCAAAAATCAGATCAGACATATTCAGATGTTCTAAACATCAGGGGTACATCAATCGATTGAGACCAAAAGAAGATACTTGTAATTGATAAAAGTTCAGTATTCAATAATTGTCCAAACTTTTCCGTCCTAATTAATCTTACAATGAGAAGAGGAATACCACCAAACCTGAGCCAGAACAAGGCATGTCTGGTGTGTCACAAGAACAGGACAATCAATGGTGTAAATGAACTAATTACATTTACACAAGTAATGTACTTTTGAGGTATTTTGACTTCACTGGACAGTTTTCCATACTGTAAGGGCACAGTCACACCACTTTTGTTTCTACCCATGTGGGTGGAAGCGTTCCTTTGCAGAAATCTGCAAATGGCAGCAAACCACTCCATTCACTCCATTCCCATTGAAATGCATTGGCATAATCCGCCTTAGGCCTACTTCTACTACAAATATTGTACTTTTACACCACTACAACCAGTAAGACTCCCTAATCGGGAGATAAGCGTCCGTCAGGTCGCATACAGAAACTTTAGAAGGCAATGGTAGGCAATAAGGAGGGAATATGGGAAATGGGAGAGATCGACATTTGTAGGAGCAGTGTCCAAAAATGTGCTTTGCAAAAATCAGCCTGATGGTGGCACTAGATGGGACAGATGCATGTTGATGACATGGCTGTAGAGATACTGTGTACCGCTTTGCCTGATTTTAGGTAAGGTAAAGAAGTTAAGGCATAAGGCATAAGACCTGGATCATAATAGGGCCCCATAAGTCTAAAATGCATCCATAGCAGATGCTTTAAAAGTACCATAATAAATAAAAGGCTTTGCCCCAAGGGTGGGGGCTAGTGTAGATAAATGTCCATGGAGTGACAAAATCAGTAGGATTTCTCCTCCAGGAAGCATTAAGGTGCTCACAAAGTGTCATGGCCAGCCACACATTAGATAATGTCTTGTGTGGAAGTGGAATTTAGGTCCAAATGGCTGTAATAGAGGAAAGGGGTGTGTGGGCACAGGGTCACCAACATCAGTGGGGGCCATCATCTGCAAGCATGGCAGCAGTTTGAGGTATGTTGTTTGGGACGCAAGTGGACCAAGAGACAATCTTCCTTAGAACCCTGTCTTAACAAAGATTAGATGCTAAACATGACCTGTTCAGGTCAGTTCAATTATCATTTTGCAGTGAAACCGCATTATTTAATGAGCTAGTAGCATGTATTATACAAACCATTTGAGTGGGAAAATATGGATCTCATAAAGGCTACTTCATCATTACTATTATTATTGTTCCAGTAGAGGCCAGGCAGGAGGATTAGGGCACATTATAATGAAGTGGCCGTGATTAAAGGGCCATTTCACCTCTGGGACAACCAGATCTTATTTTATTGTTGTTTTGCATCATATGATGCAAATTGCATCACTAGTACATGCTGAAATACTAAAATATCTCAAAACGGATGATCGTTGATCGTGTCCCAAAGAACAATAAAATAAGATCTGGTTGTCCCAGAGGTGAAATGGCTCTTTAACTTAACTGATCTCTTTGTTGACATATACTTTGCACATAACACAGGAGTGAGATAACCGTGACAGACCCTGTACTCACCCAAGGCTCAGACAAAGTCGGAGGCCTTTGATATGTTTATGAAATTTATGAATGTAATGAACAGGTTCTGCTGTTCTCTGCATTTTTCTTGCAGCTGTCTTGTGGGGAATATTATATCCACAGTATTTCTGGTTTTGCAAAATCCACACTCAGCAGTACCTGACAGTACCTTAGCCAAAACCTTACCTGCTGATGACAGTTGCAAGATTCTCCTGCTATTGTCACAGGTAGTTTTGTCATCTTAGTTTACGCAACGGCACATGACAAAACATTTTCCTATCCCCTGAGGTACTCCGGTCAGCAAAATATAAAGTGATTTACATATAATCAGGGACTAGCTACACCTGGGTGTAGATGAATGCAAATAAGTTAGAATAGCATACCAGTTACATACCATGGACACATACTGACAGATACAGAACAAGGCATGTAACAGAAGACCAAGCCAATATACCCTTGATTTGATGGTTATATTTCAGCATCGGCATCTTTTCTTGGAAATTGGGCAGCATATAAAAAAAGAAACAGAATGACTACAGCTAAATATCAATCTCTCTACACCATCACTGTACAATGCAGGTCTGTTCAATGCATTGAACAACCCTCTCATTAATCCACTTCTGTATCAAAAGTCAACCCCCGAAAACTCAAAAACAATCCACTTGTGTTGTCTATTAGTTTACCCATATAAACCTGATTAAAAATATGCAGATCTTCCCAATCTTTTTCGATCTATGTCTCCAAGGTGATAGTAGACATGTTTGATTTGTAGTTTGCGGTTTGCGGAGCCTGTGTCTCCTTACCCACCACAATGCCTCCATTACTGAACAAGTGATAGAGCAAATGTGGAACAAAGTAAATTAAAAAACAAAATAAAGCCCTCCTTGACCTGTCCGCAGGTACAGAAAATATAAACAAGGACTAGAAAATAAATTCTGAAATCTGAAATCCTTGCAGCTTTCAGGGGGGAGGGTGAAAGTTTTTTTTTTTTTCTTTTTAGTTTTTTTTTGTTACAAGTCTCCGATGCCTCATTTATCATTTAAACATTATTCAGTCCTTTTTAATTTCACGTAGGCCATATAAAATGTATTCCATCCTGATGTGCTTTAATATATCAGAATATGAAAATGTAGCTCAGGCCAGAGATTACGTTAAAAAAAAGTGTGCTAGCGTCAATAACACTTTACTGGTCAGATTTTGAGCACTACAATTATTTTAGGGTATCAGTAGAGACATTGGTCGAGTATTCAGAATGGCGGGAAACGCAATCCATCCAATATCAAATCCTGGCAACAGGGGGCCTAACTCCAGGAAAAAAGGTTAAGGGGCCGTGGCCAGTAAAGTCATCCAGGTCATTGTTAACAGGGTGAGGTCTATCAGAGAGATAAGGGGACGTGGGTAGTGAGTGCGGTTGAACGGGCTAGTTCCTCTCCTGCACAAATACAGTCTCCTGTGGACAAAGCCCTGCCTCTTGCAATGTGATGTCATAGTCCAAGTGGGCAAGCTTCCGTCTGGGGAAGTTAGTGACAAGTTCAAAGCGTTCATTGGGGTAGCCTTTTGACTGGACGTGTCTCACCAGCGCCTGTGATAGGAGAAAGTAATACAGTGATTGTAAGAAAGATTGTTATAACAAATCATACAAAAAACATGAATTGACCACCATGTATATAGTCAGAGAATTTTATCAGAATAATGTCAAATCTGGGAATAAATTCCTTACCAAGAAATGTCTTCACCAATGTGTGTGTCTAGGAAAAGTTGTCTAAAAAAGTTTGAAATTCAAAAATCCTAGGAGAATCTTTTACAGCTGCTGAAAGTTGGGCTCAGGAAGAAAATACACAGAAAAAAAATCTTCTTTAAGTAGCATGTGAGGGGTCTAACTAGGTGGTTGTCATGATTCTGAATCCATTGCAAGCATTTGTTTTGCACAAACTGTGAAAAGTGACGTCTCATCACTAATCCATCGTTTAGTAGTATTGTGTATAGAAAGTCAATGGGAGCCCAACTTTCAGCAGCTGTAAAAAATTCTCATAGGAATTTTGAATTTCAAACTTTGTTAGATGTGTTACTAGACACCTTTTACACACACATTGGTGAAGACATTTCTTGGTAAGGAATTTTAAACAGATTTCATTAATATCCCGACTAATAGAGCAGAAGCACTGATAAGAATAGATAAGTTGTCGTCTCACCATAAGCTTGGCTTTGGATGACAGAGCAATCTGTTCTCTCTGCCCATCTGGGTAACGAAGCATCAACCTTGCCTTGGGACCTAGGATTAAAAATACAAATAAAACATCAACATCATAGAGAAACAACAAACAGTATTTGTTCAACTACATGTGGACTCATACATACAAACAGGGACACTGGGGCTTACCATTATCATCAAGGCAGTCAGAGGGTTTGCTGTCACTGGCATTGGAAGGACCAGCACTTTGGGTTGCTGCGTTACAGTGGTTCTTTCCAGAGTCTGGGGCGGGTGGAGAACGACTTGGGCCTGCAGCGGAGGAGGGCTCTAGGTGGTTCTTTTTGCTCTCCTCTTTTCTGTGGCTGTGGTTGTTTTCTTTGTGTGGGGACTTTCTGTGCTGTGTGGGGGGGCTGTCGGGATGGAGAGGCTGAGGGGCCGGGGCCGTGGGAGGGGCTGGGGCGTGTCTGACTGAGGAGATCTTCTCCTCCTGGGCATCTGGCGTGTCGTCGTCAGAGCCGTCGACGGAGATGAGGCCCTCGCTGTCCGAGAAAGGCTCTGCGTCCGAGTCGTCCTCCGAGCGCGGGGAGTCAGGGGCCTCCGCGGCGGAGCCGGACTCGTAGTGGGTCTCCTGTAGAGATGCTCGGATGGCTGCCTCCAGCTGGCTGTCCTCACTGGCATCGATCAGACTCTCCTGAGACAGGAGGACAGACAGTATGCAGATGTTAAGAAGCTGAATGACAGCAAAGTGAAACAACATAGAGAGCCTTTTTTAAATCTGTCCCAAAAGCGTAACTAAACGATGAACACTAGCTTAGGTGAGCAAAGTGTGTTCCATGTAGACAGACAGGCACAGAGCTAGACAACACAACATGGGTTGTAAACTATTATGGAATTTGTCTCATAGAAGTACAAAACAATCGAAGAAAAAAAGTAAAAAACAATACATGTTTTTACATTAATACTAACTTATAACCTATCCATGGCATATTGAAACACGTTGGGGAGTGGCGTGCTGACCTGTAATGTCACCCCCTTGCGAATTGTTATTTTACATCACACTCTCCTCGTTCTTCTTTTCTCCAGTCTCCATCAACAAGAAAACACCATACACCTTGACTGTCACTATAGCTCCCCCTTGTGGAAGGATCAGAAACTCACCAGCCAAATGCCAATATCAACCATTTTCATTTCTCCTAGTACAATGACTGAGGACATTTGTCATTTAAACCAGTGGTTCCCAAACTTTTTAACTTGTGACCCAAAGAGAAATTAGACGTTTGCCTTGGGACCCAAACTAGTGAAAAATTATTCATGGAATTTTAGATTTGTTTGTTTTAAAATGTATGAAATCATTTATTTTTAAATATTGAATAGAAAATGTAGACCTTTTTCATGTAGGAAAAGAAAATGGGATTTTTATTTGAGTCATGACCCATAAAAATTGGTCCGTGACACACGAATGGGTCCTGACCCAGTGCTTGTGAACCAGTGATTTAAATGAGTCACTGAGGAACCACTCACCTCCTAAAACAAGGATATATTGAGTGTTGGAGTAAATGCCAATTAATGCTGCTGACGTGTCATTTCACATCATTGATCCTGGCATCAGCATTTTGTAGAGAAATACTCAGTAGACAAGGTTTTATTTGCCACACTAATCTCTTCATATCAGAACAAAGGGATTTAGGTTTAAATAGGTTCCCTTTAACTTTTTCAATTGCAATTTCCATTTTAGCGATTGCGGTCATCATGTTTTTACAGAATGCCTCCTTTGGGCCGAGCTGAAGAGGGTCAGTGAAAAAAAACATTTGGAAATCTCATAGCATCACACACTACAGGATAATCTTAAAACATTCTCTAAAACACAAAAGGATTTTATTGAGATTATCGGACTGCGCCTCATTTCATCTCACGTGATCACAAAACATGCGGAAACAGTAGCAGAGTAGCAGACATAACGAACGAAACATTAAACTTCCAATGGTGACTGGAAAGACAAGTTATAGACAGTGTTCTTGCCACATGACATCCAAGCTGTCCTACAGGTTGATTTGGCCAGTCGCCATGCCAAAAGTCCACTTATTCACTTGAATCACTTCACATCTGTCTCCTTGTAGAACGCCTTTCTTTCTCTCTGTCGTATGTGAGTGCCTCCCACCTTGCTGTTCCACTTTAGAACTGTCTCCACCAGGCTGAAGGCGTGGAAGAGACTATGATTTTGCCACCGACCGTCCGTCCGTGTGGGTGTCCATCTGTCTATGTACAGCCAACTGTTCTATATCTGGCAACGTTTGGCCCAATTAACGATTCCTTGGATACAGAGCAGAAACCCCACCTTTTTCATATCGGCTTGTCATAGCGCCACCAGGAGGCCATTTTTTTTTTACATGACTCATACAGATTTTTTCCAAACATCACGCAAATCGGTACACATTATAGTCATGTGATCAAGACGGATCTGTCCAATTCTTCATATTTCATCCTGATTGGCTAAGATTGACCCAAGGAGTGTTTTATAAGGAGGTCAATGGCAGTGGGATTTTGCTGAAACCATACCCAGATATGGAAATTACTGACTTCATAGAATGGCCACATGACTGAGATATGCATGGACGCAGTGCCATTATAAGCCTGTCTTGTTTGTTTTATCATCTGCCTCATTTGTATGGCACTTTGGGTCCACTGTGCAGTTTTTAAATGTACTACATAAAGGTGACTTGACAGACAATTATTGCAGATCATGTAGATTTTCACCCGATTGCAATCTCTCTCGTGGAAGGTTTCCGCTCAGTTTATGAAAATTATATACATCTCTTTTATAATGTATTAGTGGCTAAGCCATTGCTGAAATCTAAGACATGGGAAGCGAAGGTTGCTTCACTTGGATTTTTCCAACTGGGGTGAAGATACTGAGGCGACCGTTTGTGTCGACCTGCTTGCGCCGTACGTCATTTCGTCTTTGCATTCACTTTGTATGTAATCGTGCTGCTCGAACTATCCAGGTTTGAACGCACCATCAGCCTTGTTCAGACTGCATAAAACAAATCCGACTGCAAACAGGATAGGAAATCAGATTTGGGCTGCCAGTGAGTCTTAATAGGGCCTAAGTATAAAGGGTTTAGGTGGTTACGAATGTCTAGTTAATGTCAAGCATTACCCGACAATCATTATCCAAATAAAGACAGCAATCAAATACTCACAGAACGAGCTCGTTTTGCAGGGGGCGCGTGGCAGGATGGTCCATCTAGTTGTCCGTGCTCTGCCAGGAAGCCCGACACCTGCTCCAGGAACGACGCCACATCCAGCTGGTTCCACTCCACCATTTTTTGACCTAGGTTGGATGCCAAGACACAGGTATCAGAACCTTTAACATGTCTCCAAAGGCGTTACATGTAGCTACGCTAAAATTATATTTATTATATTATATTATTTAAGCTTAGCAAATGTCAGATTCGCAAAACATTCAAATAAAATGGGAATGGGTCATCACATCAGTGGTTCTCAAAGTAGGGTCCGGGGACAGCCAGGGGTTTACCACAGCTGTTTTACCACTTTAACCCAATTATGCTTCAGCGTTCTAAGAATAGCCAATTTAAAAACAAAAGAAAATCTTATGTTTCCATGCATTCATGGCTGTGGTTGATATGCTGTTGTGTTAAACCATTGGTTTAAACCTCCGACCAGTGCAACCACTAGAAGCAGTGTTATACCTTCAGAAGAAAACAAAAGCGCCTTTCAGACGGAGCGCGGTCGCAGCTTCCTAGTAATTCATTTTCAATGAGAGGCGGGCAGTTATTTTGGCCGTGCGGGGAAGTTTAGGTGCGGCGAGGCCAGCGGGCGCGGTTCCGTGAAATTCCCCCTCGCGTGCTCGTTCGTGGATGCGCTCGAGGGTGGCGAGAGCTGGATTGTGGTCAGCTTTTCTTTACACGCTTGGCGGCTGGCGCGCTGAGGACACAGGCGTAATATCGCCCGGCATTTACTCGCGGAGCGATTGTGTTTATCGAACTATCCAGGTTTGAACGCACCATCAGCCTTGTTCAGACTGCATAAAACGAATCTGACAGCAAACAGGATAGGAAATCAGATTTGGGCTGCTAGTGAGTCTTAATAGGGCCTAAGTATAAAGGGTTTGTCTCCACATGAGACCGCAGCGCAGCCCCTGTGCCCCGTCTGAAAGGCGCGAAAGGCTTCCCTGAATAGCCTACTACAGAGCAGATTATAATGCATATAATATACACAAACATTGAGGAAACTTAACTTCAGCCAATTATATATCCCCTTCAATAATACCAATAGCTATTGTGTTTTATATAATCTTTATCATGGATTAGACACCTTTACAATGGTGTACAGCTTGTAAGCATCAGGCATTCATGGAATGAGCAGCAACGTGTGGGTAGTGCCCCCCAAATGTGCCAAAATGGCCTGCAATAATTGTAAAAACGTATATATGTGGTTTTTCTTCTCCTTATTACTGTGGGAGAGTGCAATCATTTAATGCAACAAGAATGAAGGGTGTGAAGAATCACAGGCAGAAAGACAGACAGATACAGAGATCTCCATATATGGGCATAAATTGGACACAGTCAGACAGATGGGGAACGGGTACAACGAGCATTGCATAACCAGAGGGGCATGCATTCCCAACAGGGATCGACCTGTTAAAATGTAAGATGAAGTAGGGAGATTTCTGCCTGTCAGTGACAATATGCTGCCATGTCCTCCAGTCAGGACTCACCTGTGCGGGGGTCCAGGATAGATATGTATGGGAATTTTGACAGCTTGTAGAACTGGATGTATCTCTGTCCCTCTTCACTGTCATGATATACCTGCAGTTTGTAACAAGCAGATAAAGTGGTGTAAGGCAGGCATACAATGGGTGATTTTAGTTTTTACTACCACTCATGCTGTACAGGTAAATCGTTCGCAACATGTTCACAATGTATGTGCTGCGACCGATGTGTTTGAATTGGCTTGGTGATAAACGTGACTGTTGACAGTTTTTGCACATGTATTGATTACTCCTACTAATAAACACTTGGAGATAAGTATTTTTGCAATATTATTGAAATTCTGTAAGTACATTATAATGGCCAACTTGTTAAAGGGTAGTTTTATAATAATTGCATTGTGCATTTTTCCCTTCTTTTTTAAATTTAATTATTTTGCTGTTTTTTGTTTCTAAACATTAATGGTTTGAATTGTGTTTAAACATTTACACAATGAATCCCACCTCTAGTGTCAAGGCTAGGTTTATGTAGCCTGTGTACCAGCCTGCTATGCTACGTTCCGTGGATTTGTTTTGTCACTTTGTCGCTTCTCAGTCTGGCAAGCCCTCCATTTGACTTGTATTTCCGAAAGTCACCTGTTACATAGGTGGCGTTGTTGCTTGGATGTTGTTCCAATGAATCAAGAGTAGGGTTAAGCCCTTATCAAAGTCTGCGGTGAAGAGCCTATCACCGCAAATTTTAGGTGATAAGCTGTCCACCTAAAGTGAGAAAACAAGTGGAGGCCATCATAGTCAGTCACGGTGAAGTCCTATCACTGTCACTGACTGGTCTAGATCGACCAATCAGTCAACGGGGTGATGGGCCGATCTGTCTGAAAGTAAAACAGAGAGATGTGTCGGGGTTCAGTGCAGTGTCGTTCGGAAATCCAGTGCGCTGCGCACTGGGTGTGCTGAGTGCACGCACTGAACAACTCTACTCAGAAGATGGGGTTTGGCGGTGTGGTGCGTCAGTACGGTGTTTTGATTCATTGGTTTTCATGGCTATGTCTTGAGCGCTTCTCAGCTTTGAACAATGGAGGAAATGATCGCGAAATGCCCCATTTGCAGCTTGATAGGTCCTTTTGGGGTTTATTGTTAGACAAGCATCAACGTGTAAACTAACAGCAGGAAGGCCATTGTTATGAATTAAATTACCTTTCAATAGTAACGTTACGTTAGCAACTGCTGCTTTTCAGGAAGTTCTCCTTCAGAGTTCAGAGTGAAAAAGCACACAGCTGCCCCTTAACTGGTCGTTTCGTAAATAAGCCACACTGAGTGCACTCTACAACGTCACCGCCCACTGCACTCACTACACTGAGAGCACACCCGGTGTGCATTTCCGAACACACCCTATGTCATCAGCCAGCCAAAACACAGTGGTGTATTTGTCCCACCCCACACCACAGACCAATCGTAAGCTGCAAGTGTTTCCACTTGCTTTCTATGTCCCACCTCCCTTGGAGATAGAAGCCTGGCCAGACTGAGGAGCGAAGTGACAAAACAAATCCGACGGAACGTAGTGTAGCAGGCTGGTATCCAGGCTAAGGTTTATGAGACATACAGAGTCAAGCAAAGTGAGAGGGTGTTAATTCACACACCTGCCAGAAGATGAAGTGTTCTCTGATGATGGTCCTGACAGCATCGTTGCTCCATACGTCCCTGTTCAGACACTGGCAGGCAAAATCCTGCACGTTCTGGATGTTGATCATCAGCCACTTATTCTCTAGCTGACCGCAGTCTTTTGCCTATGCACAGAGGAACACAACATCATCATCAGAGGGTGTAGCGGTTCAAGGGTTGAAACACCTGATGACGATGGCTATTGCCTGAAGACATCAACTCTTCCTGGCCAAGGCTACATTCACCAAACGTGAATGAAGAAGAAGCATCTTTAGATGCAATTATAATCATGGGATCTAGTGTTAAGTAAAATCCTTTTGACTATTTCTTTTTACCGTTAGTGCACCTAAAAGCTCTAGTAACACACCAATTACCACTTCCCCGGCAGTGCGAGGGCCAAGCAAGATTTCTTTAGCATAGTAATCTTTTCCTAATCCCTGTGCAATACTGTCCGTTATCCTTTTTAATTTTTATATTAGTATTATTTGTTACTCCTCCTAGCTGTATCTCTTTTTCTTTATCTGTTCTGTCATTCGTAACTGTATTGTCATAACAACTGAATTTCCCCCACAAGATCAATAAAGGTCTATCTAGTATTAATTTAACACTGAAGAGTGTGCAAGTGCAAATGGAACAAAATGGACCCAGTCCATTAGATTACAAATGTAAGAATAACAAAAAAAAACAATGGCAACGCAATATCACACTTTAGATAATAAAAACAACAAAAGCACGAATCTGGGATATAGTCAGAAAACAGGGTAGAAATCCCCACCAAAAAAAAAAAAAAAGAAATCGGCAAATGTATGGTAGAGAGAAAGATTACATTAAAGAAACAGCTGTATATTAGCTGATGTACCGACAACAGAACAGACATGCTTGTTGTCACATCCACCATCAGAATTATCATTCAACATTCAGAACCCGCGTAGAGTGAGTAGAGTAGTGTAAAAGATCCAGCGAGTGTGTGCTCACCGTCTCAAAGCTGCCTTTGTGCATGAGCTCAATGGGGGGGCGGAAAAGGTCTGCCAGGGTGCTCAATTTCTTATCCACTGCGCTACCATTGCGCAGCTCCTGCTCCTGGCGAACTGGTTAAAAAAACATGGATACTTAGCCACTACAGGAGGAAACAGTACAGCTAGGAATACAATGACAGAGAGCAGACATACAGAGAGGGAAACCCCAAAAGAGACTGAAAGAAAGACAAGAGATTTTTCCGTCTAAGTGCATTATCCAATAGCATTTTCTTTACTAGGCTTGCTCTTAAAAAGGCAGAAGAGAAAAAGGAGACATTAAAGGGATAGTTCACCTCCAAAATGTTTTTTTTTCTTTCTTTTTCTATCGATTACTCACCCCATGGAGACTCGACATTTCTTGTCGCATTCCTAAGGCAATAATGTGAGGAGACTCAGTGTCTCCATAGGGGACAAAGCAGGTTCTTTGTGTCTCCATAGTAAACCACTGCTGGTCATCAAATTATTGGCTTAGGAATGCGAAGAAAAATAATCATAATAATAAAAACTATCCCTTTAAAGAGACTCACTTGTTTCAGTTTGGAAGTCACGGAAGCCATCAAATATGGATCGAGCAGGTCTCCGTCGCTTTGGCACTGCAATTATAATGGACATGGAAAGCACATTCAGACACTGAACAAAAGACTGACTGTTTGAAATGACTGAAATGAATTATGTGTGAACTTTCAGTCAATGGAAAGACAAAGTAGAGTTCAGTACATAACATCACCTCCAAACATTGGTTCCGGTTCCACCAATATGTCTTGCTTCTGGGGAATGGGTGCTCGTACCTCACTGAAACACAAGACAACAGGCATTAACTCATTCACTGCCAATCCTGTTTTTCAGGAATTTGATGTTTTGCCCACATCGCCAATCACATGTTTTTCACTTTTTTTGCATTTTTCACACGTTAGCGTTCAGCCCCATCTTGTGTTGTTCTTCTAACCGTCAGCTCCGTCTCTTGCCAGTGCCACCATGGAAATGTTTAATGCACAATGCATCACCACATCATGAAGAAAAGGCTTCATTTCATGAGCAATGCCTGGCCTTTCTTCCAGGAATGCCTTGCTTTCAAATGTAAACCTCCAAACTCCATGGCAGTGCTTCTCATGTACCGACCTCCCAAACCAAATCCATTCTTCCTCCCTGAGATAAATGATGTACTCACCTCACTCTGCACCATGTCATCCATCATAGTGATCTGAATATTCATGTGGGCAATACCTTGTCATTTTGCAACGCGAGGAGCTCATTCGGCTTGATTTTCTTGCAGGTGGGATTTATGGCTCTTTGAAGTGAGCCGAGCCGGATATCTGCGATCCGTTCCTTTTCAAAGAGCCGTTCAAAATACTACATGTAAAAAGTACAAACATTCTTTACTACAATGTACAAAATACACAAGTAGAAGTGTAATTAAAATGTACTTGAGTAAAAGCACTAAAGTATTGGTATCAAAATGCACTGAGTAGTCCACCCCCCAAAATGACTTTTTTTCTATTGATTACTCGTGCCATGGAGACTTGAGTTCAATAATGTGTTGTAGACTATTTGTCGCATTCCTAAGACAAAAATATGATTATAGCACATTTAGCCCCATATTGAATAGAAAGTACTCAATATGCAGAACGTCACATTTCACAGGTTTTCCAATTAATAACATTTGGAAAAATCATTTGACAATAGCAGATCTACAAGCTCACAATGTGTCGCAACGTGACACATTGTGAGCTTGTAGATCGGCTAATATTTTCAAATGGCGGAAATGTATATGGCCAAAATGTAGGCCTATATAGGGTTGAAGTGATTTGTAATTATAATCAAAATCTAGAAAGTAACAAAATAACTAAAAGTAACTAAAATGAGACAGTATTTTGAACGGCTCTTTGAAAAGGAACGGATCGCAGAGATCCGGCTCGGCTCACTTCAAAGAGCCATGCAAGAAAATCAAGCCGAATGAGCTCCTCGCTTTTGCAACAGAGTTCCTGAGTGTGCTTGGAGTGTCTTGGCCTGCAGCAGCACATTGAGGTTCCTACTCACATCAAGGGCAGGGGTGCACCCTTGACCAAGTTATCACCGACTCTGCCCCCATTAAAGGGGAAATTCAGACCAAAACATATCCCCCCCTAAATGTACCTTTTTTATACATGATCCTGCCTGGTTTGGTGGATTTCACTCATTGTTACTCCTCATCTGAGTTTTGACAACCCCTCCTCACAGCTAAAATGGGGCTTGTGTGACTCCAATCGCTTATTTCAGGCGCTCCAAAATTCTGCTAGAATAGTGATCTACGCTCACGTAGTACGCTATTCTAGAAGCTTACTACGCTAGAAGCGTACATATGTTCTCATTCATATTACTGGATTCAAGCGATCAACAGCCTAACTAGATTATATTCGTATGATGCAATTTTTTCTTATTTATACCACAATGACGCGTTGTGTATATACTGGCTGTAATAACTCCAGGAAAAATACTTCTTTACGCTACAGAATAGTGCTGGGCGATTCTTGCTAAAATGACAATCTCGATTTTCTTCCTCAAGAATCTAGATCACGATTCTCTCACGATTTTTTTAGAGCATAAAATGAAACCAAATAAGGGTTCATTTGGGTTTATAAAAAAAAAAAAGTTTGATCAAGAAAAAAAAACATTTATTTTGAAGTCTGCAGACCGGGAAAATGCGCCAAAAAAAGTCCACTGACAAATTCAAGAATTGACAATTGTCTAACTTGACAAATGCTATGTTGCTTGCTAGTGCTACATCTTCCTTCAATCACATGTTAACATCTGTCGGACAGACAGTCACAGGGAACCACAAAAAGTCTAGCTCTGCAGGTGTTTTTATTTTTAATATATAGCCCAGGGACTCATTCATGTCATGGTCCTGGGGTCCGGGGGATGCGCCTCCATTGGAGTCCATGTTAAAATAATTTACCGGGTCGCGGTAAAAGAAAAACATTTTAAAATTCCACAGACACCACCATTGTTCATGGGTGAAAGCATCCTACTTTACCCTACGTTAACACAAATAAAATCCACGTAGAAAGTCTTAAACAGGCGATAGAAACGTCAATGTTTTGATTCCACCGACGTCCGACGCCATTTTGCACGCCCAAATTCATTAGGGGCACATGTTTTAGTAGTTTTAGTAGTTCTAAGTTCAAACATTAGCCAAATTGTAAAATAAATAGAAATAGGCATACACTTTGAAAATAGCCGATCTACAAGCTCACAGCGCTCGAAAACATTGTATTGAGGACTCATAAAACTTTTCTGGGACCCATTTGAATCACCACCTGGAGTTAACGCTATGGACCAGAGCTATGTGTGTGTGGTAGAGAGAGAGGAGACGGCGATGGAGACAGAGCTTTGACTGCGTGCGGTGTGTGTGTGTGTGTGTGTGTGTGTGTGTGTGTGGGGGGGGGGGGGGGGGGGGGGGGGGGGTGATAGAGAGAAGGGGATACGGTGAGTTTTGCTCAAACGTAGTGTGTGCGGACTGTTGCATTTTTATTTCTCATGACATCATAAAATCGCCGTAACTACATAGGAGTCTGAATCGAGATTGCAATCCATTTCCGATTCATCACTCAGCACTAACTACAGAAGTTACGCTGTAAGCGAAGTCGCCGGAAGTCTCGCGATACGCGAGAATCTTGCCTAAGCTATGGAAACAGTAAACACAGCCGTGTTCTCATGGATTACTGCATGTGGTGGTCCAACAGCACGTCGGTGTCTTTGAACTATGAATAGACGATTGATAAAGAAAAAAACAATTGTGGAGCTCCTGAAATAAGCGATTTTGGGAGAGTCGCACAAGCCCTATTTTAGCTGTGAGGAGTTGTCGTCAAAACTCGGATGAGGAGCAACAATGAGAGAAATCCAAACCAAATCCAAATGTATGACAAAAGGCTCATTTAGGGGGGATATGTTTTGGTCAGAATTTCCCCTCTAATAACCTGAAGGACTACAGTCTGGATGTCATTGTGTCTGACCGACCACAAGGTCAGACACACCAGAGACAAGGTCTCAATGACCTTGACATTTTTGCTGCCCCCTACTAGACCTAATCATCAAATGGTTTTCTGAAACTGGAAAAGCATTGACCCAGCCCCCATGACCACAGATCTGGAAAAGCATTGACCCAGCCCCCATGACCACAGATCTGGAAAAGCATTGACCCACCCCCCATGACCATAGATCTGGAAAAGCATTGACGCAGCCACCATGACCACAGATCTGGAAAAGCATTGACCCAGCCCCATGACCATAGATCTGGAAAAGCATTGACCCAGCCCCCATGACCACAGATCTGGAAAAGCATTGACGCAGCCACCATGACCACAGATCTGGAAAAGCATTGACGCAGCCACCATGACCACAGATCTTCCGCAAATCTCTTGGGTCCTTCCCACTTCTCAGTCTCTGCATCAATGGATGAAATAGTGGCTCACTATAACACCTCATCCGCACTGCACGCGAGCGAGTGACACAACGTCCTGTGAAATAGTGTCCGCATTTACAGCATCGGACATTGCTCAACCTTGCTCAAATAGAGGCTCCCGAGCGAAAACAGGAGGGGTGGACGACATCGCGACACAACGCGTTGTTGCTCACGGTAGGCCAGGACGTCCTCATTGAAACAAATGTACCGGTATTTTAATGAGATTTCGTCGCTCGCGTCGCGTTGCATCGCGGGCAGTGCGGATGAGCTGTAACACATCCCTGAGCAGTAGGAGTGTAACGATACATTTAATAGCGATACGATATGCATCACGATACATGGTTGACGATACGATACATGGACTATATTGGTTCATTCATGGCGATACAATACAATATGATTCAATGATTTTGAATCGATGTAGGAACTATTTAGCAAAGAAATTAAATCTGTGTGAAACGTGTCAATAGTGCTGTTTTTTGGGATCTATTATTATGGCTATAATTGTAAGTAAACACTGTAATTCTCTACTAAATGCATGGACATTATATTCAACACATTATTATGGACAAAGCCTCACCTTGAAATGAATATAGAGATTACACACATTTATCGATAGACCAAGAGTAGCTATATGGAATGTTAAAGTAATTAGACCCCTCTTTTTCATTTTCCTTCTTAAAATTGCTAAATACAAGTCACAAAATAATACTTTGTTTCTATACAAATCAATTATTTGCATTGCAAAACTATACAAAGCCAAACAAATGTAATATTTTGCTTTTGCATATCGATATAGTAGATCATTGCAAATTGAAATCGATTTTTCAATTCAGTTACATTATCGTTACATTCCTACTGAGCAGTGTTTTTGACCTCCATGACCCTGTTATGATGCATGAGGTGAGATTGTCCTGGAATGACGTTCAGACACTCACGGCTCACTGTGCATAAACTGGCTTTCCATGAACTTCAAAAGGGTCCCTTAAAGATGCTCAGTCTCAGGTCTACTCCAACCTAACAAATAAATAAACAAACTTAAAATGTCCCCTTCTTTGACTATCTGTAATACCAATCCAATTGATATTTGCTTAACCCGGTCTTCTACCCTGAGCCATCTCAAACAAGCAAAAGTGTGTTGCAATTGGGTGGGTCATGGAGTTAAGGCCAGGCCAGACAGACAAACCAAACCATTTGTAGACCTCTTGCCACAGAGCCATGCCATAAAAACAATCCAGTGACAGTACATGGAAAAACAAGGTTTAAGTAATGAAAGGACACCGTCCCAACTTTAAAATCTTGGATACAACAGGTGAGAAGGGAGAACATCATCTTACTCTTCAGGAGGAGGACCTCTGCTGCTTGAAGCTGCTGTCGAGCCGGAGCTGGTGCTGGGCTCCTCTGCAATCCCTCCTCCATCTAAAAACATGGTCACTGCCATCTCTAAATTGTTGTTACATGCCTCTAGCATGTGTTGTCCTACGCTCTCTGTGGCCCCTGGAGGAAACAAAACGTTATTTTTCTATGCACATATTATTTAAATTAATACTATAAATACAATATACAATAAAAGACTATACATAGAAACTGACACCATTCACAATGTATTTGTATATATTATGTAGGCAAGCCCCCACAAACCCAAACAAGTCCATAATGCTCAAATAGCTTTGACCGTGGCTTGGTGAACAAGGTTCCACAATATTCTGTATTACATTATTTATTAGGGGACTAAAAATGGAAGTTGATCGCTGTGCAAACAAATATTCAAGGCATGTTGTATGTATGTCGGTTATGTATGTGGTGAGTGAGTGCACAGTCCATTATCATCAGTTTCCTGTTAACTGCGCATGTCCGTATCACTTTCCCAAGTCTTGCTCTACAAGCAGCCCCCATCTGGCTAAGCCATTCGCTTAAATACATTGATGTAGTTTAAACTCAGCACAATGCAATACAACGCACTCGCATTATTAGGCAATTTATAGATTAGATGGCGATTTCGATCGAGATGCCGACACGCGAGGCGAGAGCAGGCAGGGATGTTTGATTCGCAGCCAGCCAGCCAGCCACCACTAAACATGAGGCGGAGCTTCCACAGACACAGCGCAGGCTGGCTGATGGAAGGAAAATGTTAACGTCCATAATGATTCCACATACAATACAATCAAACCTACAACACAAAAGGCAACAGGCCAAGCCAATCTCGCGGTAATCAATAATACCAATCTGAAAGGCAACCTTAGCAGGTATAACGCCTCCGCCTTGTGGTTTTAACATGCCTTTTTGTTCGGAATTTGGTGTAAAGTTGAGCAGCTAAAGCTGCACATACTTGTCGGCCCTCCTCCCCGGCTGGCTGCTCCTATGTTCCCCATGTACAGGAGCACTAACAGGGGGCAGTGCAACACTTCATGCCCGCTCCGTTTCCTGGGGGAGCCGCTTCGCTGCGGGAGCGAAGTGGCTTTTAATGAAAAGCGTCCCGTGACGACTCCATCAAGCAAAAGCAAAAGGGAATGTTTTTGCTTACCTGTAATCGCTGTGAATTGTTGTATTAACCCATTCACCCCCGGAGCTGATGCGTCTCCGAGCGCCGCCATCTTACCGCCACAAACAACAACACAAATGTTGCGCGTGCGTTCCGTCGTCCCTTCCCCTGGCGCAAAAGGCCTGACGTCACAAGAGAGTCGTGTTGAATTATGGGTAATGTATTTTTTTCCCCCTGGCCCTACGTGATTGCCACTTGTTTTAGACTCGATGGAGTTGTTGTTCAGAATGTAATATCAGAATTTATGAGATACATGAAGTGGTTCCTGTGTAAATGAGCTGAAAAGCTTACTAGGATTTCCTTTTAGTTCACCTTGTACCAGTGATTTGTCCTGTCAGTGAGCTGTCATGAAACTACTTTTCCTATGCAACCTACTAATAAATTCTTCAATCAATCAACAATAATTTAATTCATCATTAAAACAATGATAATACTAACAAATGTCCCTACTCCCTAGATTCAAGTTTGTTGGAGGTCACTATTTGAAGACATTATAGGAAAATAGGCCTACATGTTTTATACTGCCATTATTACTACTCTATTAGCTACTCATATTTTTTTTACTTTAAATGTTTAATTGTAGACCAGGGTCAAAGTTACGTATTTCATCAAAGAGTAGCATGTCAATACTAATCTATCTTTCTTGACCCACAGTTAATTTGATTTTTCTTTTGAGATTATTTTTTTTTTCAGTTCAACAAAATAAAACAGCCAACTGGATCCAAATACTGAGAAGCAAAACAGTATCTTCATTACTTTACAACCAATCATGCATTACTTGCATGGATCAAAAATGTAAACTGAACACAGTTCACCCCCCATATTACATGCAGTTTCATTACCATGATTCACAACTTTTTTGTTCTGAAGCAGAAACTGAGTCATGTATAAAAGATGTATCTCTTTTAATTATAACAGGGAGTAAATCAAGTGCACTCAAGCATTATATATATATACACGACAGACCCCATGGATGAGTCAATTATTATTTGTGTGTGGTCAAGTCAGTAATTCAGTACGGCAACCATGGCCAGCTACCATAAACAATACTATGTAAGCAACATAAGTATGTGGGGCAGTTACAGGATATTACAAACAGCAGAGATCACCTTAGCCTTTATACACTGAAGAATTCTTAAAAAGATAATAAATTGCTCTGAGCCTGACATAAAACGTCTGTGATTATTTTTTAAATAAATATCAACAACTCCCATCCAAAGTGTGAAACCAGAGAATAAAGCCTGTTAATTGGAGATGCTTCACAACAAAATATTGAGGTCAAGTATTTTACATAAATTTGCTTTTACATTTTAATTTAATTAATTACAACACTGAGATCAACCAGAAAGAGGCAGTATCCAGTAAAATGACTCTGGGCTTATGTCAAAGCTGAGCTCCACTCCAGAATTCGATCGATGCTGCTGACTTTACAGGTTTCTCAGCTTTGGATAAGCCTTGGAGATAACTACTGACTTTCCCAGACCAAAGAATAAAGTTTCAGCATAAGGACTTGTTCCTTTCTGTTTCTACCTTGATGCCCTCTGTCTCCACCTGGTGGCTTTAATGAATGCAAACTGTCCATCTGCAAGCAACTTTCAATTGCCACAATCCTGCTTAAAAGGTTGAATTTCTACACTTTATCAGACATATGTACATTAGTTGAATATGGTTAGGTATCGAATGTTATTTCCTTAAAAGAAACTGGCGGTATGATAATCACTTATTTCAAAGTGCTACTTTCATGGCATTAACCCAAAAGTGTGCCCTCCCCCCCTTACAAATGATGTGTGTACCTTGTGAGACCACATTCATCCTCTTAGAAGAGCAGTTGACCAATACTCAGTATTTCCCTTATAAAGTATGGTAACGCCCAAGACTGCAGAGCAACTTCAATAATGACGCAATAAGCTCAACTTGTTTTTCTAAGGGAATTCCAGGGATGACAAAATAAGCATCCATCCCACATCGCCAACATGCAAAGAAAAAGGTCAAAGAGTAAATGTGAGCAGGATTAAGTTAGATTTCTTATACGTTCTATTCACAGCCCATATCCAGCCAAATAAATTAATAAGCTTTCATAAAACAGCATACAGTATGTTGTGCATGGATGTCTACATGTGCACATGTACGTTCACATGTTACATGGATGAGTCATAGGTGAATGGCAGAATGTGTGCATGTATATTTATTTATAAGCAAATACGATTGTGTGTGCATACGTCAGTGTCTGTGAGGCCAATATATTTGAAATGGAGGTCCTTGTTGTGGGAAGGGCAGACAGGGTGGTGAGGGTCAACACTGGGTGGGCAGGCAGAATGTGAGCCAGCAGCTCAAAAGCGGATAAAGGTAGCGTCGATCTGGCGTACGGTGGGCAGGGCCAACATGATCTTTCGCCGGTACTGAGGGTCCTTCTGTAGCGGGTTCCTCTCGAGATAGACCGTCTCCAGAGATTTGGCATTCTTCAGCTCATCGAGATCTGACCAGTTCTCGATCTGATTATCATTCATCTGCGAAAAGACATGACTAGTTTTTATCTTTGCTTAGGTCTGACATGTCCAAAGTCCGGCCCAGGGGCCAATCGTGGCACGATGGCAGATTTTATATGGACCGCAGCTTCCTTCCTCAAATGTATTATTTATGGCCTACCAGTAGACTTCATGGGAAATTCATACATTGAGTTTTGTGTTTTGAAATTAACATGGGCAGATAGACCATTTCTCAGTAGAATTCGCAAGGATTCCTAACTGCTTGTTCCTTGTGTCGTTTCATTCTCAGGATGTGAAAGGAAGGCTATTTTACTTTATTTCTTATTTTTGTACGTACCTTTTAGGTAGATACATTGGGCCATTTGAACAATTTACTGGGCTGTCAATATAATAGCAATGCAGTGCATGCACAAGAGAACATACAGAAAAAAGGCTCAATTCAGATTGTCTCAGATTTATTGAAGGGATAGCCCCTTGAGATGCAGCATCTTATTTTTGAGGGGGTCCCATATTGGTTTTGTTCACAGCAGTGACTTTCATTTGGCCACAGTGCCACCAAAAGACCATTGATATTGCACCGGAATTAAATCAAATTCTTGTAATGCGATGCATTTTTATGTGACTTTGTTATGGTCCAAAGGTACAGTATGAGGAGATGCAGTTGGCCCCAAACTATTTTCAAATATGGCCCCCTTTTGGACACCCCTGGCTTACAACATGTAGCATCAAGTATAATACTCCCACTTTATAAAGTATAATTCTCCCACTTCATACTACAAATATACATACCCAGAATTCCTGTAGCTCTGTTAGATGGCTGATGTTTTCAATTTTCTTTACTCGGTTGGCTGCAATGTCCAGGGTTGTGAGCTTTTTCTGTACAGGCATAACAATAATGTCATTTAAGCACGCTGCAAAATAGCCTGTTATACGCTTTGTGCATGATGGTTAGTGCACAGTATCGATTAGTAGAAGAAATGTAAACAAATGGACCATTAGGGGTCCATTTTACAGTGGCTGTGGCAGAGCCCTTTCAGAAATAGGCTTTTGTGTTGTGTTGTGTTGTGTTGTGTTGTACTGTACTGTATGACTCACATTGTTCTCCAGGCCTTCAATAACCTCTATGCCATTGTGACTCAGATAGAGCTCTCTCAGGTTGCACAGGCTCTGTAGGCCCTCAATTTTAGTGATGCGGTTACTCTGGAGATAAAGACACACATATAACACACATTCAATTAATTTGTCATGAATATAATAATAACTTTCGTCCCCAAGATAATATTATTTTTTTGCAAGTATTGCTTGCCTTGCTATTGCCAGTGAATTTGTGAATATATACCTGGATACTTAAAACGGTCAAGTTGTGCAAGCCTTCTAGTTGCTGAAGCTGCGTTATCTTGTTGGTGCCAAGAAACAAACTTTGCAAAGATGTGAGCCCATCCAAGTTCTCTATTACCTATGAACAAAACAAAAAATACAACAATACACATACAAACATTATTTAATATACGATTCAAAATGCTCTTCTGTGCTTTAGGTTTTATTTGTCCTAACCGCATCCAAAATGTGGATAGCAACAACTAAAACCTTTCATTCTATAACTGATTTACGGAAAGCTTCAAAGGATCATTTCTCTCGTCTCACTCGGATGCGGTTGGATCCCAGCTCCAGCATTTCCAGGCCTGTGAGGTGATCCAAGTTGGCAATTGTGCTGATTTTGTTATGTAGCAGGAAGAGCTTCTTCAGCTGAGTCAACCGCTCCAGACCTTCCACCTTCCTCAGGATGTTGAAGGACATGTCAAGCTGCCTGTCAATCAAATGAATCAAACATATCGTCACCGTCAGGCGGAAAACTCTTAAGTCCTCCAAAACAGTTACTTTTCAGGAAATGGAAAACATAATCAGTGTTCCAACTTCCAATGGATCCAATGTTATTTAGTCACAAGCTCTTGTTGATACATTTCATTGGTTAAATATTTATAAAACCCACAGACAAACCCACTTTCACCAAAAGACAATTCAAAAATAGACGGTCTAACAGCTCACAACGCACTGGTATTCTTCGTTACTTTTGTATGACACTGTAGTATGAAGAAGCAGGGCACTAATTATGGAAAAACACAAAAAGTTGAAAAATGGAGATACATGGTTTCTGTCAAACAGCAACGATATCCATCCATCCAGATTAGTAGAAGACGTAAAAACACACAACCAAAGATCAATCTGTCGTTATCACACCATCTCTATAATGTTCTCTGAGCTGTGATGGAACCACATAAAATGAGGAGAGGAATACAAAGTGTTTTTTGTTCAGTAGTCCTACAGGACACATTTCAGACTCACTCCAATTCTGTGAGGTTCTGCAGGCTCTCCAGTTTGCGGATCTGATTGTCATAGAGATCCAGTTCCCGCAGTGAAGTCAGACTCTCAAGGTTCTCTATCTTTTTGATGAGATTCTGTCGTAAGGATAATGTCTGCAAAAATACACACAAATAAACATAAAACAAATTTCAAAAATCTAAACAAATATTGATCACTCAATACTGTGTCAAGTTGTTTTGGGGTAACCCAACAGACAATTATAAACCATGTTACGACAAGAAAGGAAATCGGCCCAAATACAAATTTGTTGCCAATGTCAAAAACAAAAGCAGCAACCCCAAGACATTTAAAAACGTAAAACATTAATAGCCCATAACTTACTTTAGCCTTCTGTAGCACCTCTAATCCTTCAATCTTTCCAATTCGACAGTGAACAAGATCAACATCCTTGGAACAACAGAGACAGACATCAATATTAAACACACAATGTTGTAGTAACATGTACTATTTCATAAACTGTGAAAAGGTTTAACCACTTTTAAAATCATAACAGGTGACTAACAGAACAGCAGACCTTCCTAAAAGCCATCCACTCACCTCTTCATCAGGGTCGAGGGTTATTGTCTCCATATCAACAGGAGACTCTTCGTTACCTAAAATGGTAACAAGAATAAATAACATAATTCTGAGACGTCATTATAGCCCTACGTTCACATATACACCAGTAAGACGCCCTAAAGGGCGAGAACTGACCTCGCCCTAACGGGGCCGGACCAGGCCTTAATTTTCGGGCCCGTTGAGAATGCTGAGCTGTTCGAGTCATCATTGTTATGTCAGAACAGGTCAGCTATATCCTTCTGCTGAGCTGGACGAGTCATCACTGTGATGAACAGGTCAGTGCAAATGATTCTGTCTTGGCCATTCATTTGCATCATTGTGATGTCAGAACAGGTCAGTGCAAATGAATTCTGTCTTGGCCATTCATTTGCAACATCATTGTGATGTCAGAAGAGCATGAGGTGTGAGACAGACGGACGGATGGACGGACAGACATGAGCTGGAGGGTTTCATACTGAATAGCGATATTCAGTCGCAACTACACAGCACTGACACACAAATATTGTACAGGCAGGCAAACGTACTTGTGGTAACGGGCTTATTAGGGTCCACGTCGCCATTGATGCTCTTCCTTCGGGTCTCATCATCACCAGACTCCTCTGATTCACCCCTTCGGTCCACTAGACAGGAAACAATGACAGGAAAGGTTTCATTTAAAGACCTGTTATAATGTGTGACACGTTTAGCTGGAAATTGAGACAGAGGTGATCTCAACTGCAAACCTGACTACTTTCAGTGGAATGCAAGTCCTTGCCATCCCCACATAAAAGCCCCTTATGGAAACAAGCCTAAAAACTTTCTTGTGGTCTTTATCCTTTTAGTTGACCTTGTATCAGTGAACCGTACCGTCCTGTACTTTTTCCTGTGCAAACTACTAATAAACTATTCAATCAATCTCAATCAAAATGTTCAAATAATTTCAACACATTTAAAAAACGAGAACAGCAAAAGAAACATGGGTCTATTGTCTTAGAAAGGTGTCTACAACATTTTTAATATAAAAGAAATTGCGCTATCGTGAAGGAAATTTCCTTCACGATAGCTTGATGAAGCTAACAATTGCTAACACATTAGCTATATCATATCTCTATTTCAATGAAAATTACTCTTGAAACTAAAAAGAAACTAGAAAATGTGTTATCACACATTTGACAACACCATATAAGCAACCTGATCGTTGTAATGATTAGGGTAGGTTAGGCTCAGAGAAATTAGCCATCGATTAGTAGGATATGACAAATGCATAACATTGTCATTAGCTAACGGGTGCATGTTGTTAGCATATTAGCTAGTAAGCCAAGGATGAAAGTATGGCCAGTAAATAGTGCAAGTTAGCAAATAGAAGATTATGTTTTCTTTATTTAGGTGTATGTTCGACTAGTTTAATAACGGTCCATCAACTGCCACAACAGTGAACGGAGGCACCGCTGTTATGAAGGAATTTCCTCACCTTCCATGTCTTGAGGCTCTCCTACAGTCAGGGAAGCCATGTCTCCTGGAAACACTGTCCTGACGACCGCTCAGCCAATCAGGTGGCAGCAGTGGTGTAAGTATCCAAGTAGATTTACTCAAATACTGTACATAAAAACATAAAATGTTGAGGTAATTTGTACTTTACTCTGGAGTATTTCCAATTTTCAATACTTTAGCTTCTACTCCACTACAGCTTCAGAGGCAGATATTGTAGTTTTACTCCACTAAAGTTATTTGAAAACTTTGGTTGGTTACTATACTTTTTTGTTTTTGATTACAAAACATACATTTACCACTTGAAAATATCCAATCTACAAGCTCACAATGCGTCGCGATGCGACTCATTGTGAGCTTGTAGATCAGCTATTTTCAAAAGATTTGTATTCAATGGGACTTCACGCCCTGCAATTTACTCAAGTAAATTTTGAAATCCGGAACTCTAAAGATAAGAGTATTTTTCCACCACTGGGTGGCAGAACATCTTGTAGGCATAACGCTATTTGTCACAAGGGGGCGCTAACAGCCGGCCCTCCAACAGTTTGATGCAAAGGTCCTTAATTTACCAAGTTGAAAATAAAATGTTTGACTAAGTAAAAGTATCAATATTGCAATGTATAAATACTCAGTTACAAGCAAACGTCCAGGATTCAAAATGTACTTGAGTAAAATTAAAAAATATTGTCATAAAAATGTATCAAAAGTAGAAAGTAGGCCTACTCATTATCCAGAATGTCCCATTTCACAAGTTTTCAAATGTATACATCTTTTTTGGGGTAAAATATCAGATCTACAAGCATAACATAGATAATGTAATATCAAACTGGGAGAAGGATCTGAAAACTAAATATGAAATAGCTGACTGGAAGGCGAGCATTCTTTCCAGCAGTAAAACATTTTGCTGTAACAGACTCAAGGAAACTCAGTACAAAATTAAAATTCTACATAGACAACATAGGACACCATACATTTTAAATAAGTTTGACCCCACAAGATCTCCATTATGCTCTAAATGCAAAGATAAAACTGGTACATATATGCATTGCTTTTGGGACTGTCCCGCAATCTCCAAATTCTGGTCCTCAATTTCCAAAGAGATAAACAATATGTTTAAATGTAATATCAAGATGAAACCAGGTTTATTTCTGCTTAGCCTTCCAGACCGGCCCATATCCCCGAACCTGAACTCATCTAATGTTATGCTTCTCCAAAAATTGCTAGTTCTACTGGCCAGGAAATGCATCCTGTTTAATTGGATTATGGATAAACCACCAACAGTGCCAGGATATAATATCTTACCCATGGAGAGAATGAGTGCTAGGTCTAAAGGCAATGAGAACTTCTTTACCAAAATATGGAAACCTCTACTTCATCACTTACCACCAATAGAGGGAAAACCAGACATGTCTGTGGACTGTTGTGACCCCTTTCTTTCTATCTGTGACCCCTTTTTGTTTTGTTTTGCTTTGTTTATTTTAGTATATTTGCTTTTATTTCATGCATATTCTGTCGCATTTGTTTTATGGTGTGTCCGGTTTTGTTAAACGTGTAGGTGGTGTTTGTAAAAAAAGGGGGAAGAAAAGGGACAATGTTATGATACATGTAACCTGCTGTACCCAAATAAATAAATATGAAAAAAAAGATCTACAAGCGCACAATGCATCGCATCGCGACACACATTGCCACTATTAAGTTTCATACAGTACAAATGTTATTTGGTCTCTTAGAAGTGCATGTCAGATACAGGATAATACTGGTGGTCAGCTGACTCAACACAACATGTAGGTGATTGTATGTGTACTTCACTGTCTGATCTGGCAGAGCTGGCAATGCTCGAAATATCACGTCCAACTAGTAATACTATTCCTAAGAAACAGTGTGGGCTTGCATGGAACACCATGTATGGGCATAAAGATTTACCAAACGGGCACTCCAACATATATGGGCATAAAGATCTGCCCAACGGGCACTCCAACATTACTTCTGAGACTCCTACATTCAATCCCTCAGATACTGAGGGATTGAATGGGTCTCTCTTCCTCTCTCTCCAGACTCATTTCCCATTGGAAATGCACTGGGTGATTAAAGTTAAATATTTCACTACAACTACAAAAGATTTCATGTGGGTGTTGTTGTTATTTACTGTATGTCAGTCAGGTGTTGGTGGTGATGTCACCAAAAACGCTGCTCCCTCATTGACATTTGTACTGTCGGACAGTTTTTTGAGGTGAATAAACTTACTAAAAATTTGGGAGAACATACTGTACGCGTGCCTGCTTTCAGCGAGCCCACAGTGATGGTGTAAACTAACCAATACATTATTTACTTTGAGCATGACCCCCCTTCCTCCCACCCAAGGATCACTTTTTGTCTAGGTCGATCAGCAAGAGTGAATCATGGATGTAGGGATCTAACATTTAACACATCTAACGCTAACATTATTGTACCCAGTAGTATGCACATAAACACACACAGCGAGAGACAGCTTCCAGTCCCAGATAGTTGAAGTCATATCTAATCTCAAGTTGTCTTTGTAGGCTTTTCAAACTTACAGAAAGATATAGCTGCCTAAAAAAGAACATGGCATTCATGCAACTGCTATATATTCAACTGACCACATGCCTACTGATACCCTTGGTAGGAACAAGATGTTCATGTTCTGCATTCACTGATGCATAGGGATGTACTAACATAAACAATATAAAGCGTGTTGTGATAGCGTGTTGTGATAGTCAACGTTTCAACTACATCTTTTGTACTAGCTCTAACACAAATTAACAGACCTTGACCCACTTCACACTTGGTGGGTGTATTGCTGAGGACCCATGGGGTCAACCATGAAGTCGGCCAGAGGAACGGTTTTGAGAAAGCTTCACACAGCAATACTGGAGGCCAAGTAAGCCCTTTCTGAACATGCAAGTCTTGAACGGGCTCTGCACTAGTATTATTGCATCCCATCAAAACAGCTAAATTGAATTGCACTGTACACAGTGTCCTCACTGGCCTTATCGGTCAGAGGTCCTTAAATGAATTATAGATATGTGTCTAATAATAAGCATAATGTTTACAATGTCTAAACTTAAAGGCAAAACACAATTCCCTTAAAGTATTTAGTGAAAAATCTTCAGCACAAATACAGACTTGTACCAGCCAGCATGGAATATGACTCTTATCAGGAAATTCAAAGTTGCTTTATGAAACAGATTTGTTTTACCACAGATGGTTTTACCACAGATGGTTGTGTGCTTTGACTTTTACTTTGATCTCTTTATTGATGTAACGTGGGTCAGTGACGTGACGCCCCAAAAAATGTGTTTTTAAAAAAACTTTAAATTGCAGGCATAAAAGTTATTTACTTTTGTTCTACTCACTCTCAACCTTATGGAAATACATTTTGTTTTTAGATATTTTATTGGAATCAGACTTTATTCAGCAGTTTGTTGTACTTGTGCCTAAAATCGTCATATGGTGTGACATGAAAATAATTGTTCATAAAATGAAAATGGAGTACATCTTTCTTAAGTTACTCACTTTATCAAAGTCCTTTATCATAACTAACCAGTGATCCACTATAGTTTTTTGAAAATGAATTATTAATTAATTATATTATATTTTTTTCATAATCGACACTCTGTGTGAGGCCCATGTTCATGATCTTACAACATATTTTAAATGTATTCTGTCAAAACTTTCTCTAAAATTACACAAATATTTGTGACTCTTCCTGATAATATTCTCTATGTAATCCATAAACATTTTTTTGGTTTAATCATTAATAAAGGTATGATTTTTCACTATATGGAATGTCACACCAAATGATTTAGTGTCACACCGTATGATCATATCTTCATGTGTCAAAGCAAACTGTGTTTTAACCTACCTATTAGTGAGTACTGAACTTTACTGATTGATTAAACAATTACCCAGGATAACATGGCCTTAATATTTCTGAACAGGATATTATTGTAGGGCTTTAACATGGGATAAGAAAGAATTGTAGTAGTAGATGGATGATGAGGATGTGCACAGGAATGCTACGCACACCTCAGTCTTCTGCCGGCCCAAGGCAGAAGGATCCTAAAGAGACAATAAGGCGCATAGCCACACTTGGAGCCAAGGCAACATTTTATTAACACCAATTAGTGGAAACAGAACTCAGCATTCAGGTAAATTGCTTTTTTCCGAAGTCTCCTGAACTTGAACACAGCATTTTGTGTTGAACAAATGTAATTAGGAATCATGACATTACACCACATCTCCACTAGCTAAAGAGTGCTGGGTTGCGCAACTCCGAAAATAGCTGATCTACAAGCTCTCGCAGCACAACGTGTTGAGAGCTTGTAGATCAGCTATTTTCGCTAGTTTTGTCTCGGGTCCTACCTTAACACTGTCCACTGTCCAGTCCAGTGAGTGAAAGTACAAAAGTATTAGATCAGATTAGATTATACATTTAGACTGTATTGTACATCAGCCAGTCGTATTTGGTGAGGGTAGCAAACCGGCTGCCTTGTTGCGGTTCTGCTATGCCACAGACAACCTCCTGCTCTTCGTAGAAAATGCAGTCTCGCCCCTTTGGCTCCTCTCTCCTTGCTGGGTCATTGTTTAGTTTCTCCCTGTACTTTCTCGTTCTCTCAGCACTTGTCATTTTCCAGCTGACAAAAGAAAATGGAATGTATAGTTTAAGACAAAGAGAAAATATTGTTTAGATTGAAACAATATGTTAAGGTTTCTGTGAAGGGGTTTCTGCTCTGTCTGATGAATTTGAAGTATCACTGAATGAAGCTAAATTACATTTTATGTAAAAATGTTTAAAACAAATGTTTAAATGTACAAAAGAAACATGGAACTTTGTTATTTATTGTTATATCTGTAGTTAAATACAGTATAAATCATATGGTGTGACAATCAAGTCATATGGCGTGACAAGCAGACATGTCACACCATTATGATTAAGTGTCACACCATATTACATTTTCTGCATTTAGGTTTACCTTGAGGCTACTATGTACACATTAGCATGCTAACAGCATGCTAGCTATAACAAAGCAACCTAGATCTACATGGAAATATGACCAAAACTTCAAATAACTTAAGCTTTTTTTAATGAAAAGGTGTCACACCAACAGACATCCAAAGTGGTGAGTTTGTCAAAGTTACAACAAGATGGCATTTCATGAAAATGTTAAAATCATAACTCACCTCAGACACCTGTCTTGCAGTTGTGCTGGGAGTGCTGAATAGCCTTACAGAAGAAGGACCTCTCTAGCCAATAAGTGTCCAAATAATTGCCTGTTTAATTTGTCCAAACTAGTGTCACACCAAATGATTTTGGTTTGGGGGACAAAATGTTTTTGATCAGAAATGACTGAAAACATTATGCTTTGACTTTGAAAAGATATAGGCTCACAAATAGACATTTTTTTAGCCTAAATTCATTTTCAAATGATTTTTAGCAATTCTTTTTCTTAGTTTTATTCAAGTTCCCACTTTGAGAAACAAGGTCAGGACAGTCACACCATATGAGTTTTGCCATGTTTGGTTGAAAATTCTGAAGAAATGAGGAATGAAATGTTTTAATCTTGAGTAAGTTCACATAAAGCTTAATGTCCTGCACAATATTCAGAAGGTTTTTGACAAATATATTTTTTATTTATACATGTTTGACACCGAGGACAGTGAAAACGTTACGTCACGTCACCCACCCACATATGTAAAATACATACCACAACATAATAAAAACACAAAAATGACAGCTGCTATTTCCATTGTGGTCCTTTGAACTGTATGTGCAGATTCATGATGTGATGCATGTGTGTGTGTGTGTGTGTGTGTGTGTGTGTGTGTGTGTGTGTGTGTGTGTGTGTGTGTGTGCGTGCGTGTGTGTGTGTGTGTGTGTGTGTGTGTGTGTGTGTGTGTGTGTGTGTGTGCGTGCGTGCGCGTGCGCGTGTGCGTGCTTGCTAGCTGATTGCAGGCCTCAACAAGCCCAATCAAACATGTAACTGATTGGATCATTGGATTATGAGTTGTAAACTGATTGAATAATCAGATACCACAGAAAACTGTGGTCACATCACTGTGTGTGTGTGTGTGTGTGTGTGTGTGTGTGTGTGTGTGTGTGTGTGTGTGTGTGTGTGTGTGTGTGTGTGTGTGTGTGTGTGTGTGTGTGTGTGAATGCAGGCGGGCTCCTTAGGGCAGGCTGTTAATTACCCCCATAACAAATGTCTGGGAAAACATATAACTCTTCTTGATTATTGAGTCGTCAGAGAACTTCTGTGATTGGCATGTAGCTGAGGCAGAAGCTGGAGGTGTAGAGCAGGAAAGATGACAGCACAGTTCATTGACCTTGGGGTGTGCAGGTGTGATCATGTGCTCACCAACACATCTTGGCCGAGGCTGAAACCTTGCCCAAATATGGAGATGACTGACGTGACATCATAGTACTAAGGTGATATGGATATAATGGATATTGTTTGAGTGGTAACTCTCCTACATCTGGCTTTGTCTGGTTTGTAGTGTAGGCCTATATGTACCGGTATGTCCCGTCCCGCCCCATCCCACATTGGTCAAGCTTCATTGGACGCTTATAGCACCGCTAACTTTTCACTATTTCTTTCCAAATATAGCAGATCCAGATGTCATGGCCTGGGTAGCCAGCTATAAATGGGATTTTATTTCCAGTCCTCTTTGTTATTTTAACCTTCCAATGTTGTGCACAAAAGGGCTCTCACTAAACCCCATCCAAAACTAATAGCCTACTACTATACACCTTCAATGCCATGCCATAAGCCTGATTTAAATCGCCACAGCAAGTAGAACCATCGTTGAGAGACACTTGAACATGACAGTCCCCAGAGTCTCCAACCAACCAATGACTAGGCCCACTAGTGAAAGTAATGAACTGACAGGACACACTGGCACCTCCCAACAACATTCACCAACCAATCAAAAGCCTAGTCCTTGCATATAAGTGCATTTAAAGAAAACATTGAGAAAGTGCAGGCTGCAGGCAGCAGTGCGTAGTATTTTCTTGCTGTCTCTCTCTGGTGATCAACTTGAACGGATTAAAGTAATCGCATTAGTCTATTCTACTCTAGGGCAGTCGTCTCGTATATTGCAACTAAAGTGCTTCAAATGTATTCATCATTTACCATCATTTTGTTGTGCCACTTATCGTGGGGTTTTTCAATTGGTAAGTATAGCCTAAGTAGCCTATTATTGTACTGATTGCCCTAATAATTAGGGTCTTATTACGACGTGTTGTTAACGTGATTTGTATTTTCTTTTTAGACACGGTGATTCAGATCCAACACACGGGAGTGGTCGGCAGGGCGGAGACCGTAGACCAGGTCCTTGTCAACGGAGCGTCTCTACCGAGCAGAAGCACGGAAGTCTCTGATATTATAAAGACGCTGTTGACCGGTTCTCCCCTCAGAACGCTCGAGACTGAAGTGATCGATGACGATGAAACAAACAGGACTGCAACAACACCAGGTAAGCAGCATCTCATCAGTGGTGGGAAAAGTACGTACTCGCATGTTTTACAAGTATCAATAATGAAATGTAGAACAACAAAATATAGGTCTACTCTGTTACAAGTAGAGGTCCGGAATCCAAAATGTACTTGAGTAAATGTAGGCTACAGAAGTAGCCTATCATTAGTACTAAAATGTACCAAAGGTAGAAAGTAGACTACTCATTATGCAGAATGTCCCATTTCACAACTTTTCAATTGTATTAAAATGTATAAATATCTTTTGAAAATAGCAGATCTACAAGCTCACAATGCGTGACGCATTATAGATCTTCTATTTTCAAATGGCCAAAATGTATAGGGCTGAAGGTGGCTAATGTATGTTTAGTAATAATAAAATAAATCTACAAAGATACTAGTAACTAAAGTTGTCAGAATGTAGTGGAGTAAGTAGCTACAATCCGAGATGTAGTGGAGTAGAAGTAAAAGTATTGGAAATTGGAAATACTCAAGTAAAGTACAAATGCTTCAAAATTGTACTTAAGTATAGTATTTGAGTAAATGTACTTAGTTACTTTCCACCACTGCATCTCATTTTGTGGCTGCCATCAGTTGATAGCCTGCCCTAGAATAATGTGCAGTTTGATTTAGACGTTTATTATTCCACAGACAACCACACTTTTATCCGTTTGCGTGAATGCAAACTGGACGGGTCACAGGTGCTTTTGACCGACAGTCTCTTCTACAACGGAGCGATATACTTGATTTTGGACCGAACCACAGACACATGGACAGCCCAGAGACCCCAAGCAGTACCACTCAAAACAAGATGGGACCAGGAACCAGAGCGCACCAGAAAGGAGAGGATTCAGCTTCTGGAGGGATGCTCTAAGCTTATGAAAGTGTTGATGCTTTCTGAAGACAAAGCAGGTAGTATAGGTATATCCTAATATTCTTTCACATTTCACTGTCTAATTCTGCACACCATATTCCCTAGCAGGGGTCTTCAACGTTTTCAGGCCAAGGACCCCTTAGTTGAGAGAGATGAAGCAGGGACCCCCACAACCTCTTCATAGATTCCATATAGTTTCATCATTTGACAGCACTATCATCAGTGTATTTTGGATTCATTTCAATTTTTTGTTTTCAGATATTTAACTACTGAGCCATCATTAGCTAATAAACTTGACCTTTTACTCTGTACTTAGTCTGCTCTTTGTCCCCTCTACACCAAACCTCTTTGCCGAAAATAGCCCATCTACAAGCTCAAGCTTGTTGATCTGCTATTTGTGGCTACTCAGAATATGGACACTAGGGTTCAAGTTGTTAATATAAAAATGATTGGAAGATTTGGAGGACCCCCTGTAGTAACTTTGAGGACCCCTAGGGGTCCCGGACCCCCTGTTGAAGACCCCTGCCCTAAAGAGTCATGGGAAGAATTCTTTATTCACCCATCCACCACCCATGCATTGATTCAACTCTGTCTTGGAACGAATTAGGGCACACAATCGTAGTTTACAAGTTTCTCCAGTCTTGTTGGAGTTGGCCATAAGCTCATGAACATAACCAATTGGCTGGCCCTGGGGTGTATATGTATATGCTAAACAGTGAAAATGTATAGCCATTTTACAGACCTGTTACCCCACATTCTGAACTGTGACCTGCAAAACTAGTTGTATACAAAGTTCTATAGTTCTATATGTTTATTAATTGGGAATATTGTCTTAGTTCCACAGATGGCTATGCCTGCTATTTTGGTACCAATCTTGGCACTGCTGGCTTTTATTGGGCTAATCTTGGTCAGCCTACTAATCTCTAAAAAGCGAGGTGAGTGAATGTGATTTACCTTTTTAAATTAGTCTTATCTGTAACTATAAAACTGAATAGTTATAGCCCCGCCCAAGACAATTTGATTCACTCTATTGTTCTATAAAGTCAACAAACATAAAGAATAATCTGTAACTCAAATAATTGGGGTGTTTTGCTTTTGGACTCTTTGTTATGATATTATTGACCCAGTCCTCCCCTGTGTAATAACACAAGCTTCATTATAAACATGTTGTGGTATTTGAGGTCACATGAAGTCAAGTCTCATACCATGTGAAAAATGTTCTGTATGGTCATGGGACTTTCTTTTCTGCTTCCAGGAGTGAGACACCCTGGAGGTAAGCACAAACACTCATTCTCATTTTGTTAGCCGTTTACAGTTAACAGGCATGGGTGAAGATTGATAGAAAATTAAAGATTAAATATCCACCTCACAATAATTTAACCACAGGGTGTGTGTGTGTGTGTGTGTGTGTGTGGGGGGGGGGGGGGGGGGATCTGTCACATGGGTGTGCAATTCCTGAATGACTGTCCTCAATCACATTTTTATTATGAGTTAAAGTGACTGTGCGATTTCACCCAGTGAAGTGGTAGTGTGCCCGTAGTAAAATAATTCATACTTGCAGTCAGATCTGTGAGGCGGCGTCCAAACATTTGCGACAGCTATCGTGTCACGTGGTTTTTTGTCTCTTGCAAATCTCTTGGCCAAAAGACAGCCTTCGGTTGAGCAAGAGACACGGCAATGACATGAAACCACGTGACTTACATTGAAAATGAATTGGACCCCCCCTCATTCTCAAACGATACAGAGAAGATATCTCACGCATATGTGTGATTGTGGCCTGAGGCTGTGGCAACTCATAGTGTGTGTGTGTGTGTGTGTGTGTGTGTGTGTGTGTGTGTGTGTGTGTGTGTGTGTGTGTGTGTGTGTGTGCTTTCCTCACAGGTGTCATTGGCTCAGTTATACACTATCCTCAGGATATCACAGAACTGCATCAAGATGGAAAGGGCTATGGTTACCAGGCCTTGTAATTCAAAGACCCATGTCATCCTCAGTTCTTGTATCAATTTCCTTTTCCATATTGACAATAGGTCAGTGACAGTGAGTGTAACCAAAGTTTTCCTCAAAAATCTGCTGTAACGTCCAGCGTATTGGACTTTCTGGGCCTCTTCACAAGTTTGTTTCACGCACTTTAGAATGTTGTACAGTATGTGTCTACTCCTTGCTGAACATTTGTGCATTTGAATATACAGTATTTATGTGTGTGTGTGTGTGTGTGTGTATATATTCTTGATCTACAAGATTTGTTCAGCTTTTTCTTTATTCAGAATTAACAGCGCTTATATATTCATAATATTCATAATTTCCATAATGGTTTGTCCGAAAAACTGCAGAAACTATGAAAGAATAACGTTGGATCCACATTTTTATTCACACAGATTGCCTTACAAACATGATTCAAAATTAAGCTTTTAAATTTGTTTTGTTTTTAGAATCTATAAAACACTGGAGTGACAGTTTGGTCTGACTTTCTGCTGATCCAATTGCTATATTGATCAAATATTTTTAATAGATATACCTTTTGTTTCCTGTTGAAATGTCTTTGTATACATTTTATTGAAAATTATATTAATAAATTGTTTTTTATGAAATCTTTCGTGTTTTCATTGACAGGCCTCTAGGTTTATCTGGTAAAAATGTTGTTCACCTGTTGTCAAGACCCAAGGTTGAACTAATAGATGGGCATAGGTATGCCTACATCCATACTAAAACTCTCCCACAGCTAATGGAGGGTTGTTTTTTATTCCTTTTCCAGTTTTACTTGATGGACCAGAAACTGGACCGTTGTTGGCAGTGGCACATAATTTATCCAATAAACGGCCCAAAGTTGTCAGAACAATGCTCATATCAGCTTACAAACTAGGCTCTACTCAATTTTATTGGTGAAACATTTTTACACTCAAAAATATTGAGTAAATATTACTGTTATGAAATCAGGTAGATGATACTCAATTAATTTGAGTAAAAGTAACCAAAACTTTTACGTACTTATTAACAACTAAAATTGAGTACAATGACCTAAAGAAATTGAGTAGATATAATTAAATTATTCAGTCAATGCCACAAAAGACTACAAGTAAATACATTGAAATATTAAGTAGATCTAATTGAATATTAGAGTATGATTTAACAAAACAAATATGTCACATTTACTTTATTCATTTACTTTTATTGATTTAATTCATATAGTACCATTTACCCCTTTCATTTACTTTACCTTTTACTCCAGGAGTACATGATGTCAAATGAATACACATGAAATAATTATGCAGATAATTATGTTTTTAATCAACTAATTTTGACCAGTGTAACACCACATCAAGTATGAACATTCAACATACTTTAGTATGTAAATGACATGCAACAATGCCTGCAAAAACAATATGTTTAAAGATAATGATCAGGAAAGGGGTATCCCTGACACTTTTAAAATTCTGTTTACTAAAGAGCAGTGTGTGTTCACAATACTGTAATAAGTACCTCTAATTGAACTGTGCATACTGTAAGTAAGCAGTCTGTCAAACATTATGCACCATAAGAACAATGAGCCCATCAAATGAACAGTAAGTCATAACCACAAAATACATTAAAGACAGTCAGAGGCCATTTGGCATGAAAGAAAATCACAACTTGGAATATGAAATAATAAATAAGCATTTACAGTAGCTCAACATTTAAACATATTGACTATGCACACGTGTAATGTCTATATGCTAAACTGACCTGTTTGCATTATGACTCGAATGCACCAGAAACAAACACTTTACATTAACTAATTACTATCAGCAACAAATACCATTGCAAAAATGCTGTTTTGACAATAAATCCACTTTCATTAGGTTATACCCACTTTCTGAGAGCATCTTGCTGAACAGTAGTCGGCAAGCAGACATTTTTTCAGTCTCTGAACTTTGGCTGAAAGGTGTCCAGGATCCAACTCAACTAGTACTTTTTGGAACATCTCAAGACCATATCTGAGGTTCTTGGGGTATCTCAGATTAAAGGCATAGAACAGTCCCAACAGATAGCAGCAGACCCCCAAGATTGTTGAGGGCAGTGATGCCCTTAATCACTGCCCTCATTCATTGAGTCCTCTTGGTTCTGCAGCAGGTAGATCTTCATCTTCATCATCACCTCCTCTGTCAACTTCTCTTCTACTCTGACAGGTGCACCAGCAGCTTCCTTCCTGCACACATTGTGAAGATAATTGTTTAGAGCTCACTTTCAGGCTAAATGTTACAAGACACACAGACACACATTGAGCAATCCTAGCTGTCTCCACACATGCAGCCCTGGGCATAATCTTGAATCAGTTGGACCAGACATGCAACGGATGCAACAGCCATTCAGCCAATGTCACAACCTCATTCTCTGGACATCACTATGCTGTTCCTTTGCATGTGATGGTCTCATCCACGATGACATTAAAACGTCAAAACATTTATTTTACTAACTTGAAAGTCCTTGATCTTGACACTATCTTCTTCCAGATGGTCGATGAGACATCGGATGATGACCTCTCGTGTTCGTTGATTGGGGATTCCTCTCTGCAGAATAGAAAAATAATTATTTGAACAATAAAGAAAAAGTATGACTGCACTTTCATAACTAACATAAACTTTGGCAATACAATTGTTTCCACAACCCAGTTTTAGCAACGGAAGCTGGGAGACTGTCCTTAGTAGCTATTAAGACATACATTTAGAAATGAATAATCAGGAGAGAGAGAGTTGCAGGGGATAAAGATGAGTTTAGCATAAATTAATATAGTAATTATTGTCATTAGCCAGGTGAAATATAATTAAAGCAGTTAGAGTAAATGAAAGTTTCATACCTGAAGTACAATACTCATTTGTGCCCAAACTGCCCTTCTTGGACTGGAACATGGACAGTAGTTTGGGGGTATAGAAGTCCAACATTGCCATACATTTTGGCTCAAGATTCAGTGTGGTGATCATCCTGAACTTTGCACTAACCTGGAAGACAGAGATGAGGGGAAGAGAGTAAAAAAGAAGACATGTAGATAATAATGTAGGCCTATACCTGTGCATTTTATCTTCATTGTACACACCATTGTATGCAGCTGTGCATAGCTTGTAATAAATGCAAAAAGTCACAATGACTAGAGGGCTTGCACATTCCTCTCACTGTAACCTTAACTAGCTGCAAACCTTTGTAAAGAACATAAGTTATACCCAATACATTTGTGTAGCCTATATGCACAAAGATACAGTAAATCTACTTACCAATATTTGCAAACACTCTCCAGGTTTCTTGTTGAAGAAGATGTGTGCTGCTGCTGTTTGTTGACAGAATGTTCCAGTAGAACTTTCCCATGAACCCTTGTGTACAATTTTGAATCTTAGTCATATCTACTCAATTGTTTAAGTTGTTGTGAGAGATGAAAGATTATTAAGTTGGAATGAATAATAATTAAGGGTCTTTTTAAATTGATCCATATAAGTACTCCATACTCAAATATTATGAAGGAAAATTACCAAAACAAATTGAGTATAATTCATGAATAAAATCAGTTGGTCAAATACTAATTTATTCTCATGAAATTAACTCAAATAATATATGTACATCTAACTCAAAAAGAACAGTTGGATTTTTACTCATTCTGTTTGGTGTGACCTACTCAAACAATCACATACATGATATTCAGTGATTTTATTGAGTAAATATAACTTTTTCTAATAGTGCTATTTACTCGGTCACAGAATTCTTTCTTAGAGGGCTTCCACAGATCGAAAGCCCTTCCATTTTTCCACAAGAGATCTTTCAGGGAAAACATTTATTTTATATTCTTTTAAGCATGGACAAAAGCCATCCAGGCTCCTGGTGAATCATAGCCATAAAGCATTTGAATCTGTGTCAAAACATATTTGAAAACTGCAAAAAAGGGTAGGCCTATATTTATTAAATCTATAGTATATGATAATATTCAAATATCTTTTACACAGAAATATGGAATCAAATGCTTTATGGTTATTTTCACAAGAAGGGAGCCTGGATGGCATGGTTCCAGGCTTGTAATATTTAATATTAATATTTTTCTGAATATTATTATTATTAACACTGCCCTGTCACCTCCCGTTTCCGTCAGAGTCAAATTACATTATATGGCCAATAGGCGGCGGTACAAATGTTGTCTGCCACCTTTTCGAGGATGGGAGGCACCATTTTTGTCTGGTGTCGTTTGTTCGGGGTTTGGGTTTTTTGACCAATCATATCAATCTATACTGACGCACGGTAGCGTCACGCTGAGATTTTTGAACGGACCAATCACGAGATCGCTGCTGGACATTTAAAGCAGGCGTTGTTTCTTTTGGCGAAACGTTTGAAAATTCATTGGTTCTTATTGCAGGAGCGACGTTTCGTACAGAGGTAACTTTACGGTTTATTATGCATTATATCATACCGAGAGATTAGTCAAACGTTTTGTTTTTGCAGTAATATTCACATATTCACGCTTTGTTTTGAAAGAAAGCTGGACCGTTGTGTTGTAACGTTAACATAATGTTGGCAATGTTGTAGCCAACTGACCTTTTGTCTAATCAATGCTAATGCTAATAACAAGACTTGGTAACGACGCCATTTATCCGGTACCGTTTAACACTGGTTTTCAACCCTTTTCATAATCAAGGTCCATTATTTATTTGCCATTTAATTGAGCCACGGACCACCATTTGTTGAGATTTAGCCTCAGACCCAAATCGTAGAATATCTTTCTTTGGATACGATTTTGTCTACAATTCCATGCTGTAATGCTGTATGTATTGATGTTGGTACCATAGGAGAGAGAAAACAGGCAAAATACAATTCTTTAATTGTCTAGACTGCTTGTAAATTAAGTACTGTAGATGTTTAACAATAATTTAACTATTGAGAGCGTAAATGAAACCAAACGGACCATTGGGCAACCATGATTTGATTTAATTTTACACTCAAGAATGAAAGAGTCCATTTGGTTACCAACTCCATTGAGCTGAGGACCGCTGGTGGTCACCAGACCACTAGTTGGAAACACGGAATTAACAGGTTAATGAAACGTTGTTTAAATTAAAGTTGTGTTAATATGGGCTTGTGATCTTTCGTACAGTTGCCATGGCTCAGTTTGGATTTGAGAACGACATTCAAAGCATCATGAAGCTGGACATGCCGATCACCAACGCACCCATGCCCAGGTGGCAGAGAAAGGCCAGCTCTTCAGGCTCAGCCCCGTTGAGTAACAGTAGCAGTCTTACGCCAGGGAAATCTGGTAACAAGTCGCAGAGTATCTCAAAAACGCCTAGCAAAACACCAAACAAAACGCCAAACAAAACCCCAGGTAACTTGCTCACTGTAACTCTGAGAGGGGCTACTGTGACAAATGGAGGGTCCATTTGGTTACATGTGTGCACTGAGTAAATGCATACGTTAAAATTGATTGTACTCACATTTCATGGATGTGATTTTGAACGATTCTTTGTTCCTAGGTAAAAATGTGAAATCTACACCATCCAAAGTAGGGGGGGACCGCTTCATTCCTACCAGAAATGGCAAGCAGATGGATGTGGCAAGCTTCCTACTTACAAAGGAAAATGAGCCTATGGAAACAAACGAATCCACAGCTTTGGCAGTAAGTTGGGTTTTATCCCATTGTGTTTGCTGCTCATATATTTTCAAAGACCGTTTGTTAATAAAGTTATGTGATCTTTGAAGGAAAACCGGAAAGCTTGGTCTGTCGCATTTAATGGCTGCAACATTGAAGACTCTAAGATCTTGCACTTTGGAGGAAAGCCACTGAATGCTCCAGAAGGTAACGTAGTTACAGGTACTCATTCCCTTTTATATGGATATAGAATCAAGAAGCAGGGTTTTATGATTATACTTTCTCCAATTCCACAGGTTATCAGAACAACTTAAAAGTCCTCTACAGTCAAGGTTCGACTCCAGGCTCCTCCAAAAAGACAAGATACATATCTTCGGTTCCTGACAGAATCTTGGATGCTCCTGATCTCAGGAATGATTTCTGTGAGAATTTATCCCTTATGTTCAATAACGTGCATTGTCAGAAACGTACATGGGCAAAAATGCCCCTGAAATTTGTCGGAGGTGGCAAGAATTGCCCTTTTCTATGTTATGCTAATTTAAGTAAATCTCCCAAGATGCAGCAGGCATAATGAGGGGTACATTAATATTAAGATGTACAAACTCTTTGGCCATTCATTATTTACATTATCTGTATTATTTATTTTGCCTGAATTCTTGTAGATCTGAATCTGCTTGACTGGAGCAGTCAAAACATGCTTGCAGTGGCTCTTCACGACAGCGTCTATCTGTGGAATGCTTCTGCGGGAGATATCACGCAACTGATGAAGACGGAGAATCCAGAGGAGTACATCTCATCTGTGTCTTTCACCAAAGAAGGCCACTTCCTAGCTGTTGGCACAAGTGACTGCAAAGTTCACGTGAGTATGCCATACAACAAACACAAATCGTTTAAATTTGTTCAGGATCACATGACAAGATTAATTTGCTGCTCTCCATGTTGCCTTATTTTTCTTGCTTAGTTGTGGGATGTAGCAAATGAGAAGCGTTTACGCACCATGGTCGGCCATTCAGCCAGAGTTGGAACCTTGAGTTGGAATGAGCATGTATTGTCCAGGTAAAATTTAAATGTCTACATATTGAGTTGTGGTTGCCTTACAGTTATTTGGACATGGTGTAAAGGCCTGTCTCCATACTGTCTCCAGCCAACAAACCTTTCCTCAGAGGTCCGGTTAAACTACAAAATGATGTCACTCGCTACTTCTGAAAAGCATTACCCCAAATTTGAGTTTGCAAAGCTGCACATCAAAGTTGGAACTCTCTGAAAAGTTTGGTGGTCGGAGACAGTATGGACAGCCCTTAATGCAAGCAAATGATTCTGCTCTTGAGTGAGCACACAACATTGTTCTTGGTTATTTACTGTAATCTTCCTTGTAGTGGCTCGAGAACAGGACACATTCACCACGATGATGTAAGGGTGGCAAAACATCACATTGTTACATTGAGCGGCCATTCCCAGGAGGTGTGTGGCCTGAAGTGGTCCCCTGATGGGAGATACCTAGCTAGTGGAGGCAATGACAACATGGTGTATGTGTGGCCTGGCGTGGCAGACGGCAACAGCAACGGAGGCCAACCCATCCGCTCCTTTAATCAACACACTGGAGCAGTCAAGGTCAGCAAAAACTTAAAAAAAAATGTTTAACCTTGAATCTAAGCATTTAAGTGATTGCAATTCTTTAAAAACGTTTAAGTAGCTCTATATTCCCATGGTAATAGTCCTGTTCAGGATTTAGAAAAAATGCATCAAGTCGGGATACACTTGATCCAATAAGTAGAGAAGATTCGATGCAGAATCTGATTAGATGAAATTGGTGACCCACCAGAGAATTATTTTAAGTGTACATCTGAATATAGAGACTACTTAAATAATTAAAATGAATTTGAGGAACAAATGCATCTTGTAGCCTACTGCTAGTCTTTTAAATGGCTATCAGTTAAATGAATTTGTGTTGTAATTTCTCCTCCCTTAGGCTTTAGCCTGGTGCCCATGGCAGTCAAACATTCTTGCATCTGGAGGTGGTACCAGTGACAGATGCATCCGCGTCTGGAATGTCAATAGTGGATCCTGCCTCAGTTGTCTTGACACTCAATCGCAGGTAATGGGACACTCCTACTTCAATGCTGCAAGTCTTAACGCAATCTTGAAAGTGAATTTAAAAGGTTTTTATTTGATGGCATATCTGGGACATGGGTAAAAGTCTGCATTTTGGCAATTTATCTCAAAATGACTCCTTGATGAAAGCATGTTTGCTTTGCTGACTAAGCACAATTTACTGAGAGTGTGTCCGTTTAAGTCCTTTTGCAGGCCAACTTGGAGGCTAATGGTTTTCCAACTGCAGATTTCAATGGAAATGTTTTCTTGGTTTTGTTTAAATAAGTTGGAATTTTTGTTGACCAGAAAAACCTTGTCTGCATAAAACATTTAACTGTATCACGAAGCGAGATAACGAGATGAATAAATGGACAGGTGGCTCCCATAATTCCCCATTTCTGTCTGAAACTATTAGTTATTGCGACCGTCAGGTCGCAGTTTAGTATCAAAACCTCCACCGGCCGTCCGTCCGTCGGTCACACGTCACACCTTTGCCCTGCTCATATCTCCGCATCAGTATGACATCACACTGCTGACATCAGTATGACATCACACCATATATGGAGGGATGTGTTGGTTATCTCCATATCTGGAGATTCAACCTTCAACGATTTTGACATCTTGTTACTAATCTGTCGGTAGATAATGCCGGTCTTATATAAGGGTCATTTGTGTATGGTGTGATGTCATACTGATGTCAGCAGTGTGATGTCATACTGATGTCAGCAGCTATGTCTCTATATATGGAGTTATATGTTGTTCGTGTCCAAATATGGGGCTTGTGAGGTCAGACTTGGTGAGATTCGTCGGTTATCTCCATATATGGAGGGATGTGTTGGTTATCTCCATATCTGGAGATTCAACCTTCAACGATTTTGACATCTTGTTACTAATCTGTCGGTAGATAATGCCGGTCTTGTATAAGGGTCATTTGTGTACGGTGTAATGTCATACTGATGTCAGCAGTGTGATGTCATACTGATGTCAGCAGCTATGTCTCTATATATGGAGTTATATGTTGTTCGTGTCCAAATATGGGGCTTGTGAGGTCAGACTTAGTGAGATTCGTCGGTTATCTCCATAATATATGGAGGGATGTGTTGGTTATCTCCATATCTGGTATTGAGATTGATAGGAACTACAGTGTATGCACGCTGTGTGGCTGTTACAGCTATGGCTTTCCTCTAGCTCAGGGGAGTCCAAAGTGCAGCCTGAGGACACATTTTATACAGCCTGCGGCTTCGTTCCTAAATTGTATTATAAACCACCTGCCAGCATGTCAAACAAGAATATTTATTATTTTCTGAGTATAATTCAGGATTCCTTGTTCCATACTGAAGGGATCCAAGAAATGCTATTTTATTGTATATATATTTTTTTACCTTGCATGTCAGGTTACATTTGGTAATGTGAAATAAGGTGGCGTTATTTGAGTTTTGATAAATAAAATTGTTTAAATGCGATGCATACATTATGTACTGTATGTGACTTATGATGCCTCGAGTCTTCGACCGAAGGAGCTAGTCGGCCCTTGGGTGTTTTAATATTTTCTAATGTGGCCCCCTTAGAAGAATGTTTGGACACCCTGAATGATGAATGATGACTCTGCCTTTCAGATATCATCCCTGGTGTTTGCGCCAAATTACAAGGAGCTTGTGTCTGGCCATGGATATGCTCACAACAACGTAGTCATCTGGAAGTACCCATCGTTTTCTAAAGTTGTGGAACTCAATGGTAAGTTATGAACTTAAATTTATTGTCCCAAAACATTTACTGCTTTCTATCGTTTTAGCCATTTTATTTTGATATCAGGGGGTGCATACAAGTAGATAAAATGTCTTGGTGATTTCTTAAATACTATTTACAGTAACACTGCTAGCCCCCATAAGTCACATCTACACGTGAAAGATTGCGGTGCATCTTGGGAATGGTCTTGTGTCTAAAACGACACACATAGAGCCACTTGTATGAAAATCATTAAAATCCCTAAAACGAGGAGAACATTTTAACAAACCTTTTATTTTCTCCATCTCTAATAACAATCAAAAGTATGAATCCTTGTTGTAAAAAAACAAAGTTGTCCTTTAAGAGAATAAGTAAAAAATCAATGTGTAGTTTGACTGGAAGAAACTTGTATCTCTATTTCTTAAAGGCCCGCTGTCAGCCCTGAAATTATTATAGTATGATACAGTAGGTCATGTGGTCTCTCTCCAGTGTGCATACTGAAATAGTCTGAAACTGTCTCAGTGTAATCTGCCCAACAACAGCTGACCAGTACAGTAAGTAGTCATACAGTCAGGCTATACAGACAATTAATTTGATTGGCTTATAATTGCGCATCCCCACAATGACATCATAAAAATATTAACTTGTTTTTTAAGATGGAACTTAAAGTGACAGTAACCCTTTAGGTGACAGGCCCCCTTTAGTAGCTTATCTACCAGCTCGCAATGTATGAAGTTGTGCTGAGCTTGTACATCTGTTTTTGAGAATGAAGTGGTCTGTTTTTAATAGCTTGTCCATTGGAACAAATTTTCTTTTCCCTTTCCTGAACTGTTTTGTGTATACAATGTTTTCACCCAGCAGAGAGACTATTGCAATATCAAATGGGTCAATGGAAACCCACAATGCACTTGTTATGTTGTGGTCTCAGCAGATGTAATTCTCTTTTTAGGCCACGAGGACCGAGTTCTGAACTTGATTCCTAACCCGGACTGCTCTGCTGTTGCTTCTGTCGCTGGGGATGAGACCGTACGCCTCTGGAAGTGCTTTGAGTTGGACCCGATTAGAAAGAAGAACAAGGACAGGGTTACCAAATCTACCACTGGTGTCCTAAATCACCACACCATCAGATAATGGTGAAGATAAAAGTTCAGGTTTAAAGGGATATTTCACTTTCAAACATGTTTGGGGTAATTTAAGAGCACCACCAGACAGTTTAAGTTGTTTGCTTCAGTATTTTGATTTTATTATGAGACGCCCCTTTTCTATATATGATGGATTAATCAAACGCCAACCTTGGCTATCACTTCACACTGGGGGATTTCTATTATCTAAAAATAACAAACATGGCTTGTATTTAGAGGGGCAGTATGAGTCACCAAAACAGTTATGATGGGTTTTTATAGGAAGTGTCTGATAAAATGAATATCTAAATACTGATGCAAGCCAACTGTACAGGCTGCTCACAAAAGCCTGAGTAAGCGTTTAAATGACCCCAAACATGTTTTGAAGTGAAATGTCCCTTAAGGGTTTTATTCAATTGTGTATAGTTTTTAATCTCGCTAAAAATAAAGGGTTTATTTTTTTCTGTTTACATTTTACATTCAGAGCTGCTGTTTCTCATAATTTCAACCAGAAGTGGTTATGACAACTACCGTGTCAGTTTTTGTTTTTATGCAGTCCCAAGGCCTGCCTAATTTGTTAGGAAATTCATTGCACAAATGTTTGTGGATATTAGAACTTGTTGTTTTTGTGATTCTCAGTATGCAATATTAAACTTAAACCAATGCCTCTTGCCATGCAGATGTATCTTCAGCTAGTCCTTACTCCTTAAATGGCCTAAAGTAATGTCAAACTGTTAGCTTTTGTTTCCTAGCAGTTAAATGCCAATCTGTAATTGCAACAATGTCTCGACTACAATAAAGACCCATATATATATACGTACCCTCTGTGTCAAATAACTTGACAGTCATCAGTTGCTAAAACAGAAAAAAAAGAAGCGCTGCAGGGATCAGTTGGCTCTGAAAGACAGGTGCTCTTTGGTGATACAGGTAGGAATATATGAAACAAAAGTTATTTCAAGGAAGTACTGCTAGATTCCCATGGTGCAGAAAGCAGACTTACAGAGAAAGGGACTCCAAGGCACTCCATCAATGGTGAAAAAATGTATAATTTATTTTCTGAGCAAGGCAACAAGTTGACCAACGCGTTTCGACCTTCTAGGTCTTCGTCAGGGTCTCAGGGGTCATCAGTTGCTGTCTTAACACCAGGGACTAGTTTTTAATGGGTGGGCAGAAGCTCTATTGGCATCCCAATTCTAGGTGCAAACTATTAGAAAATGGCTGAGCTACCAGCATGTGAGCGTGGCTATTTTGTGATTAGTATGCAGAGAACACCTCGTAGAACCCTGGCAAGTAAACTGTTGTAGCTTTACAATTATGCTGTATGCACAACTGTTTTATTTGACATTCTTTAAATCAAACTAGCAGAAGCAAGGTGGGAATCTACACTTGGCTAACAACCTTACTGGCATAAGTGGTTTCTTTTCAAATTAAAATGTAATCCACTCTTACCAAAAATTACTGCTTCAAACTGAACTGTCAGGGAGATGAGTGGGTTGAGTACGATAATGATCATTTATCCTATTGAGAAGGTTAATTAAGGTTATGTATGTAGCCTATGGACAACCAATCTAAACATTTAGTTTTGATGGTGTCAAACCTAATATGGCACACTCAAGAAAATAAACCTGGCAATTCACGTCAAAGGTTGCAGGCCTCCAGTCTTTCATTGCAGGCTCCATCTTTTTATCTTGTGTGGATTAATGAAAGCCTTTGAGAATCACCAATTCATTAACATTTCTATTTCTGTATTAATCAACAAAGTCAGTAAGTAAGTAATTCATTAACATTTCTATTTCTGTATTAATCAACAAAGTCAGCAATTTAACTAAAAACATTTTTATTTCAAGATAAATAAGAACTTTTTGACCTTAATCCTGTACAGGTTATTTACAAATGCCAGTCTTTTCAATAAATGTATTACGTTTCCAAGGGTCACAACGCCAAACTCCCGTGTTGATCTTCTGAATACCATCTAACACCAGACTAATTATCTTCAACGTACAGTTAACCACTTGAACAACACCAACGTGTCAATTTGTTAAATCATTTATGCCATACATTAAAAAAACAAGGCATAAATACGTGTATGAAAGAAACAATACTATGTACAGTTCAATGAGGCTCTCTGGACAGTCATTTATCGCTCCTCCTGTGACAACAGGTTAGACTTCCTTCACTTTGCCAAGGACAACTTTGCCATTAGTGCAGTGGCCATTAGTGGAGTGGTGTGCTGACCCATTCTCCAGCTGCTTGCCATTGGGCATCACTTCGACTTGGCGTGGTAAACCATTCTGCTTGGACTTGGGGTCCTCCAAGTGGATAGGAAGGCGGTTTCCCTTTATATAGGCCTGTACCCAGAAGTGAGAGAAGAGGAAGAAAAAGAAGGTTCCATATATCCAGATGAGGTGGATCCAAGCAGGATTTTGGTAGTCGCACTTCTCCATCCAGTAGTACTGGCTGATGTGAAGAGAGACCAGAATAAACTGGGTCTAGGAAGGGAATAGGATAATAGTGTAGAACAGAAATGTTAAGAATAATACATTATGCAATTCAGCTTTGAGCTATGAATGGTACAACGATGCTGCTCATTTCTGCAACTTAAAAATGTATGCAAAAATAGAGAAAAGAGACATACCAGCTGGATTGCGGTCATGTACTTCTTCCACCACAAGTACTTCTGGAATCGAGGTCCCGCAGCAGACAATCCATAGTATGTGTACATTATTACATGGACCATTGCATTCACCATGCAGTGGAAGGTGCCCATTCCCGATGCTGGCGACAGAAGGAAAAACACCCATTTATTAAGAGACCAATTTTCACAGCCTATTCTGGTGATGGGAAATCCCGTTCATTTCGGTGAACAAAACATTTCGTTAACGGCAATGATCCGTTCAAAAGATTCGTTCACCGTTCATAGTGCGATCTCCCCTGTGAAAACCACTATCGCGGGAGCGTTTTCATTACGTCGAGCGTACAGCCGGCCTCCCGTCCTGTGTGCCGGGGGCTATTATTTGGAGGGGAAGGGGGTATGAACGAAAGCGAGGATTTGAACGAATCGTTCACAAGTCTTGCAAATGATTCGATTTTTAGGAACAAATTACTCATGAACGACATCACTAGCCTATTCAGATTCTCCCCTTACACCTACATGTATGTTTGGCTAAGTATTTTACACAGACACACACGATTACAATAATTCAGGACAAAAATGGTGGATTTGAATGATCAGTAAAACGCCCCCAAGAAATGGTTAACCTTTGGGTGGAAAATAAATAAATATAGTAAGTATAACCAGACAATAAAATCAATGTTAACACATTGCAGACTAGAAATCATTGGACCTTTCTAGTTTATGATAACGATGATGTGCAAAATGTTTATGTACTTCTGATAATGAATATACTTCCCATTTCAAGCTGTCACTGCTTTTCACTCTTTGTCAGTGTATCATTTCACACAAAGTCAATACATGAAAATATCCAGCTTACACTATGTTTGTGTTGCATGCCATTATACATAATATTGTGGGAAGCTTACCAGGAGTCAAAGTGATACCCCACCACCAGGTCCAGGGCATAAAGGAGTGGTGGAACACATGGAGAAATGTGATTTGGCTTTGTTTCTTTCTCGCCACAAAAAATACCTAGAATGAGACGTTACAAAGCTCAGGTTACTTTCTATAGTCTATTAAGTATGGAAAATGAATGCAATATATCTTTTGACACAAACAGAAAACATACTTACTGTGTCAAGGAGTTCAATGTATTTTGAAAAATAAAAAATCCAACACACTCGAATCATCTGGGTAAGGAATGACAAAGATCAGTCAGGCAACAATAACTGCTATTCAATGTTTTAAATGAAAGCTTACATTTTAACAAAACTTCAGGTTGATAAAAACAACACACTTTAGATTTTTGGGTCACAATGGACACAGTGAAGGAAATCAATCCTGAGATCCATTATCAAGTTGGTACAGGAAGTGTTAGCTTACCCTTAGAGCAACTGGACTGCTAGAGGTGTCAATAAGGTCACATCTCCAGGTAAAGGTGGTGCCCCATCCAGACAACAAGTACTGATTAGCAAAACACACACACACATTATAATACATACATATCAAAATGTGTGTATGTATGTACACACACACGCACATAATATACATACTGTATATGTAGATAGATAAATATCATACTCACCTCACACACTATGTATGCATTCAGTGCAACCATAGAAAAATTATAGACAATCATGGCCGTGTTGAGACGAAAGGGCTTGCGGTTGGCCATTAGGCGAGGCCCAACATACACAGAAAAAAAAACATAGGCCAACAGGATGGTGGTCATCTCTAGGGGGCTCTGCATTAGAGGATAGTTTTTCACCCTGTCATCTGAAGACAAAGTTAACACACGTCAGTATCTCCGCGGCAAAGGTTACATGAGATCTATAAATGAACAACACAAGAAGCTTAAAGGACAATATTCTTTTTTTACAACAAGGGTTCATATTTTAGATTGTAATTAGAGAAAAGAAAAAGTGAGAGTTCGTTCTATTGTTTTATCACATTTACCGTGCTAAAATGTGGGGCATGCGTACGCATGGGGGTATGCGTACAAGTGGCTAAATATGTATTTTTAGACACAATAAGCCAGCAGTTTCTTTATTGCTATTTACAGTAACACTTCTAAAGGTTGCGTTGTATCTTGGGAATGGGCTTATTCTGTGTAAAATTACATATTTAGCCACTTGTACGCATGCCCCCAACCACTGAAATAAGAATCTCTAAAACAATAGAAAGAAGTAAATGAAATAATTTTAATACTCATCTTTTATATTCTTTTTTACAATCTAAAATATGAACCCTTGTTGTAAAAAACTAAAGTTGTCCTTTAAAGACAATACTCACCAGTTCTTTTCAGGATATAGTCATGCAATTCTAAACCCTTTGATACGACTTCTCGCAGCATGTTGATCCCTGAAATACACCAAAAGACAAACAGTCAGAATCTCAAAGTCGCCCCGGGGGAAGAGGCTGAGCTAACTGGGAGGGTGGTATAGACAGGTGAGTACAGTAACAGAGCGACCTGTCCAGCTGCTTGCACACTGACTGAACAAACATGAGACAGCTGTGCAGGCTCATCAATCGGGTCACACTGACTCCATACACTAGTGGTTTTCAACCAGTGGTCTGGGGACCACCAGTGGTCCTTGAAGGGATTCCAGGTGGTCCCCAGCTAAATGAGCTGAGAGATGGTAACGCCAAAAGGACCCGTAAAGATCTGTAATTCTTGAGTGTGAAATGAAACCAAATGGACCCTTACAGGTGCATTTAGTTTCATGTTACACTCTCAAGAGTTATTGTTAAACATGTGCATTACTTAATTTACAAGAAGTCTACACAATCAGAGCATGTTGAAGAATTGTTATTTTGATCAACGTTTGCCTGTTATCTCTCTTATCTACCAACACCAATACAGCATGGAAGTGTGAACAAAATCATATCCAACAATAACAAAATATTTTAAGTTTTGGGTCCGAGAGGCTAAATCTCATCAAATGGTGGTCGTGGCTCAAATGCTGAATAAATAATGGACCTTGATATATAAAAGGTTGAAAACCACTGCCATACACCAAATAGTTGGTAAACAAATAAATAGGGAAACCTGTAAAGTACAAGTTAAGATTGTGATTTACAAAACTGATATAGTAAGAATTGAGCAATAACTATCACTCACAGTACTTCACTAACAGTTAGTCAAATTATAGTACCAAAGCTGTGCTTGGCTCGTGTAAAAAAATAAATAGAAAAGTATCCTCAGAGTGGTGCCAGCCCAACAATGAGGCACTTTCATTCACTAACAGAGCAAGTTGAACAGGTGAGGCAGAGGGGCAAGCCTATATGGTTAGTCAACCTATATGGCCTGATGTGTCATCATCTCACAAGAATGGAGCCGATAAAACGTTAATCCTCAACAAAAATGATACAAACACAACATAAACACACAAAGTGTGAATGTTTCCTTGACAACCATGATAAGAAAGCTGATACAAAATACACTGGTCTGACCACAATACAGATATGAGAAACATGCCCTACTCTAACCGCAAATTGCAACACTAGATTTTTTTTAATCGGTTGAATCTAGGGTTGCAATACCTCCCATAGGCAGCCAATATAATCAACAGTTTTTTGCTATCTGATTGTGTTAAACGACATCAAACTCACCAATACAGGGGCTGTATGGAAAGCTTGAAGTATCCTCTTTCTATCCGCAAAGTGTTTGTTTCATAAAAACCCAGCGTAGACATGTTATGAGATATGTGTCAATAAATCCGAGCAGACATGTTTTTAAGACTTTTTCTAAGTGTTGAACTTTGGAAGCGTTCGTCTTCTATAATGCCATGTCCCGCTGACTCCTGTATTAGGCTATGTGACATTTAGAACCAGCTGGTACACTGGACTGCTGAGTGACTTCCCACGAGCGCTTCCAAACTCCAGCACTTAGAAAAAATAATCACCTGAACTGAATTTCTTGATAGAAAGTAACTCATAACATGTCTACGGTGGATTTTTATGAAACAAATACTTTGCAGATAGAAAGAGTTTGAAGTCGTTTAATACAATCAAATAGCAAAAAACTGTTTTGATGCATTGGCTGCCTATGGGAGGTATTGCAACCCTAGATTCAACCGATAAAAAAAAATCTAGTGTTGCAATTTGCGGCCATCCCTACTCTGTGAAAAACTCAATGCCCATGTTACAACACTACTGTGGATGGACATCTGGTGGCATCACTGAAACACCCGATGTATCTTTTGCTGTTGCATTAGCAAGGCACTCACCTGCTGAGTTCAAGTCCAAAGCCCTCTTGTAATTCTGATGGCAGTTGAAACACTCACGTAGGCAGCTCACAGTGTGCCAACACGGTACAGTGAAAATTATGGACAGAAATAAATAATGATAGTCCTTAGGCTGTAGTTTCCGGTTGTTCTCAAGTCCTTGTTGAAATCCTTTTCCGAATTATAACCACCAAGAACCTGGAACACACGAGTATGAGAAAGGGAATGTCATGAGAGATGAACAAGTGTAGGAGGCGAGTTATGACCAAGTGTAGGAGGCGAGTTATGACAGCATGGGCTTGGAAGCATTCATATTAAACCCAGAGACACTGCAGACAACGCCTTGCTAGTTTCAGGACCACACCCTATTTCAGCCCTAAGCTCCACCTTCTGATACACACTTTGCTCATAAATATTTAGCATGTTTAACTAGTGGTCATTGAAAGGTTTGGGATCTCATAACTAGTATCAGTGAGTAGCCATGAGGGCCAGACCTTTATTGTGTAAATATCTATCTGGTCAGTTGTTTTCTGCTTTAAATCTGGAAACGTTCAAAAACACAATGTATTATTGTGATTACTGTGGGCATTGCCATTTCATGAGAGGTACTGTAGGTCAAGTCCACATGGAGTTCAAAACAAATACAGAATGGATTTCTCTGGCTTCATTAGAGGTGTATCATACACCTCGTGTATGTGGCATTGCCACCATCCTCCTTCCCTGCGGGTACCAGTAAGGCTCCCTAATCGGGAGATCGGCCTGGAGGTGGCGCTATATGGGAGAGATTCATGTTGATGGGATGAGTGTAGACATACTGTGTACCGATTTGCGTGATTTTAGGGCAAAAATTGTAGGAGCAGTGTCCAAAAATGTGTTTTGCAAGAATCGGCCTCATGGTGGCGCTAGAAGAGGGCCATGTGAGAAATGAGGGGTGGGGTCTCCGCGCCGGCAAGGCGGACGAATAGGTACCGGCCCCGGCTGTCCCGGTCGCTCCTAGCCGGAGTTACGGCATTTTATGTGAGCTCGGGTATCAAACACAAGGCCGTAACACAGAAGTCTGAACAGAATTTAGGCTAAAGGTGAACTCTCATATGGGGCAACATGAGGCAATTTTGAATGTTACCCATCCCTATGCAACATGGGCTGCCCTGGGAACGCCCATGTTGCATAGCTCTCCTGTGGCTCTGGTTCTACCTGTTCCCCAACTGATCAAAGATGGGTGTGTGTCTGTCTGTGGCCCTGACGGGCCTCGGAACTAACTCACTAACCCATACTTTGGAATGAAAGTTGGAACGAAAAGAATTCAGGCACAGGGAGGGAGGAAGTGGCGTGGAGTGACGTGACAAGAGACAGAACGGATTAAAGGACCGGAAACATGTCAGGTGACAAACTACATTCGTAGCACTGAGGATTTTACTCAAGGTTAATATTTACAAATCACAGACATGAAGTAATTGTGCCTGCAATCCCTTTGGAACACATTATGAATGTTGGGAAGAATTATTTAATTACGGTAGTTTTGGCAGCGATCGTCCCGGGTCGTGATAAGATTAGAATTAAATAATCAGTTTGAGTCTCAGAATCCTACTTAAGTCTTCTAAATTCTCTTCTGTACCTATATCATTAATCTGCTGTTTTTGGTGGTCCTCTTTATAGCGATGCAATCACCACAATAGGGCATCGAGAATGGAATCCCCCAGGCACTGGCTGCATCTGCGTTCGTCATCGGCTAATGGCAAATTGGCAATGACATCATTCATACTGTATGTTTCTTTCAAGGAAATTTACAGACAGGAGAATGACAAACGCATTCCATTCCGTTGAGAGGGGATTAGAGGCAGATTGTTATTAAAATATATCATTTAACGGGTTCAGTTGGTTCCATTTGTACACTGTCAGAGTTACAGACCACAGAGTCCCTGGAATCCACTTTGAGAACCACTGTAGACTAGACAAATTTGTGTAAATGCAGCTATCAAAGACATTTCTTGTCACTGATATAGCACATTTAGGATAATTTAATGAGTCCTTGAGCTATGTGGCCTCAGGCATCCAGAGACTACAAGAAGGTGTGGTTCTCAATTGCAGTGTCTTCAGGCCACCAAAACTGATTGAATAAACCAATCTCATTGGCATGTATAAGGGTTTCGGCTATTGAAATTTTTAATGATGAAAGTGAGCCAACATATACAATACAGTAAGCTGTTTCTGCATGGGCAGAATGACACAATAGATACACAATGTGGGTTTCACATATGGTATATCCCAGGAGCACTCCACAGTAAAACCAAGCTGTTTCAAAACAATAATTACTCTCCACTATCATGTACAAGGAAAACTTGTATTCAATTGCAAAACACTACTATTGTATTATACATACTACTTAAGAATAGAAAGGCTTCTGCTGTTTTTCATTAGAGTTGCTGTGTCATGACATTCCAATGGCATGAATGAAAAAGTAGTGGCCATTGTTTCTCCATTCAGTGCTGTCCAGAACGTCACTTGTTTGTCACAGATTACATATTATGCCACAAGACGACGGCTGTTTTGGTGGATCTTGTGACCGTATTCATGTTTGGTTAGCTCTGAGTTTTGCCCAAATGGCAGAATTCACTGCACAGAGACAAAGAGCACAGCTCATTGCTCAACAGCGCTGTGAGAGAATAGAGGGGACCCACGAGACTTGCCATTTGCCCTCAATCAGGTAATTATGAAGTGAAACATGGTAGAGGCCTCTGGAGGAGAAAGTAAGCAAGACAAAGTAGCTGAAAGACTGCAATTAATTAAATAAAGGTGTACATATTTACGTTATTCACCCTGTGATCATTATTGTGACCGAAGGTCGCCATTTAGTATGTGAAATGGCACATCATGTCTCCGTCTGTCTGGACGTGTACACTTTTTTACGGTCAATGGGTTTGCTGCTCTGACATCACTGTGATGTCAGGGGAACCACTAACAGAATGGGTTTGCCGCTCTGACATCACTGTGATGTCAGGGGAACCACACTAACAGAATCCCTTTTATGCCCATATATGGAATTCCCTGATGTCATCAATGTTAAGCCCATATCTAACAGGACTTCATATGGGAATGCCCATATATGGAGGCCACATCGGCCACATACCACACTAACAGAAACCACATGGACAAGACAGATGGCCAAGACAGCCCATATCTGTGTGGCTGGTTCTACAGATCTCCATGTATGGGCATAAAAGGGATTGTATGTCAGATGTCAGACATCATAGGACTTTCACATAACGAATAACAGAGTAGGCCTAAGCATGCTTGGGCTCTCACAGCATATCTCCATATACAGTAGATGGACTTACATATATGGGTACCAGGGGTCTCCATATATGGGGAGGCTCTCTCCATTCCGACATGTCGCCACTCCGAAATGGACTTCTTATTGTCGGAGTGGCGACACTCCCATAGGGGTTAGGTTTAGGGTTAGAGATAGGGTTAGGGTTAGAGATAGGGTTAGTGTCGGAATGGATGGCCAGATGGCCAAGACATGGCACGACCTCGCCGCTTGTCACCCTGAGGCGTCTTACTAGTTCATGTTGTTGTTCAGGTTGCTTAACAGCCACCTGGTTTTCATGGTTCATACAGTTTACAGTTTAGTTTTCATTTCTTTGAGTGAGTCACAACAACATTGCTGGAATCGTTGGTTTACTGTCATCTGTCTGTACAGATGACACCAGGTTCCATTAAAAACTACTGCTGCAGTTTCTACAAAAACACATGTGCATCCAGGCTGCCTGTGCCTGCTAATGGCTGCTATTCATAATTTTAAAGTTTGTGAAACTTCATTGTGCTTGAGGTTAGATTTTACCCTCAAAATAGGCCTACTTGCATGCAAATACACCAAACCTCAAGTTTGACACACATCAGTGGTGTACCGTGTAGCCAAGCTGACTGAAACTCAGCTTCTACTTCAGTCAGTCATGCTAATTAAATACACATTTTACATTTTTGCCTTGTTATTTTTTAGACATGACTGACATCACATAATCCAAAGAAAATAAAGGGGGACATACAAATTAAATAATAATAATTATAGGCCTAACCTGCCATGGTTGATTGTTTGTCAAGTTTTCGTATTATGTTTTGTCTGTTCATCAAATGCTGCGTGTGTGATTCTGACACAAACACTCACCTATAAATTCGAACACCAGTTTTACAGAGCACAAGAGAAGAAAATGCTAAATCTTCACGCAGTAGTGAGCTGGGGACGCTTGCCTTGGACACGGTAAGTTTGTGGCTGCAAAATGTTCACTGTGTGGACGCTACTCTGGTAATCAGCATTGAGTTTGTGAAGGTGCGTCTTATGCGACACCTTCTCTGACCACTAGGTGCTGCTGTTTGCCATGGCATGTGGTCATGACTTTTCAAGTGTTTCTCAAACTTTCAAATGTCAAGGTCAAATGTCAAAATGCACTTAAAAATACCAAACGTAGAAAGTACTCATTATGCAGAATGTTTTCAAATTTTTAGTTTTTGTTTTAATGAAAATCCTTTGAAAATAGCAGATCTACAAGGCAAGCTCACAACACTTGTGAGCTTGTAGATCAGATATGCCAGCTGTCCAGGCCTAGTGGGGATTTTTTTAAACATTATGTGCACATGCAATTTTAGTTTGATGTTTGATTTCAGTTTAATTTAAGTTTAAAGGTGAATAAGTAGTCTTCTTTTTAGTTAGGAATTGACTAGTTTTTGTAAAGTCTTTATTTAGTTTGAATCTTTTTAAGGTTTTTCAAGGAATGCCTTGATTTATAGAATTTGAGAAAGGCATATCAAGTCGTGCTGAGATTATTATTATGATTTATTTCATTTTAGTTTTAGTAAGTTAGTTTTAGACAATTGCTTTGCACAAATCTCTCACTCATTGTTGTCATTAGAATCATGGCATCACAACACACTTCTCTGTTGTGTGTAGGTTGTGTTATGTGAAGATAGGTTCAAACCTAATGTTACGCAAAGCAGGTGGGTGCTGATTTGAAACATGCGGTGGAGGTTCTTTCTTGGCCGCTACTGGCAGTCCCAGTTTAACGCTGATCGGTGGAGCATTCCCCAAGATTAGTTGCTCACAGTGACAGACTGACTCAGTGGTGAAAACATAAAAAATCAAACCTTGGTTCGAAGTGAAGAGGTGAATCTTTATGTGTTCTATAGCTATGACATCTGTGTTCTAGATCTATACATTCTGTGTTCTAGATCTATACTTTCTATGTGCTTTAGTTCTATATTTTCTATGAATTCTGAATGAATGAATGAATGATTTTGTCTGGAGGGCCAAATTGTCATGTGAAGCTTGACCAATCCTTGATTCTGCATGCACAGGACATGCACGGGACATGTACGGGACAGACATTCTCACTCCTTGAGAATCTATGGGAATCCTCAAAAAAACAGGTACGGGACATGTATATGGACAGACATTCTCACTCCTTGAGAATCTATGGGAATCCTAAAAAAAACAGGTACGGGACAGACAAAGCCACTCCGTTTCGCCGCTTCAAAAACTAATAAATGAAGGAAAAGGTGAAGAAAGATCACATAGAATGCTCAAGCATAGAAACTTATCTACACAGACAGATGGCTTTACAGTGTTATCTACTTCCCAACACAGGAAAAAAGTCTGTTAGCTAACAGAGAGCTTAGCATGAATGATTGACAAAGCCTAGCTCTCAGCCTGGCAGTGGCAGGGTTTCTCTCACAACATGCTGGCAATACTCGTTTTTCACAGCAGCCTTGCTAGTGCAGACATTGGACAGTAAATGTAACTGAACCTAACATAACAATAATTCTGTGGTTAGGTGTTACAGTAGGCCTTGATGGGGACTACTCCTGTACAACTCACATAGACACATAGAGACTTAGCCTACATGTAGAAACACCATTCATCAGACCAATAATTAATGTACCCATGAAGATGTTTTGGGCCATGGTTCTATATATATATATATATATATATATATATATATATATATATATATATATATATATATATATATACTGTATATGCATCAGAGATATGAGTGTGTGTGTGTGGCTGCTTCATCTTATTTTAAAAGAACCCTTCCCTCAAGTATAATTAATTGGACGTAGAGAAAGCTTGTGTAATTAAAGCCATCCATATTTAATTTAGGCATTAAGCACCAGGGGGAAAATGGAACAGCTTCTCTTCTGGAACAGGAAAATACATCTTTTCCACAACATAACTTCATTTGTTACCCTATTTGCTAGTGTTAATCCCACTTATACCCTCCTCGCTCTGTTGCCATGGATATGCTATTCCTATGGCAACTAGAGGCCTTTGCGGATGGCCTCGGGCCTCGACCGCAGAGGACTCTCTGAACCTTTCATTCAACATTCTCTTCAAGCTCATAGAGGAATCACATTAAAAACTCTCTCTATCTCTCTCTATTTGCTCTCCTTCTCCGCTGCTCTGTTGAGAGTAGCTGTCATAGCTACCTTAATCTTAGATCACTTACGCATTCCACAGGTGTGAGACCACATCGCTGTTTGTGACTCCGCATTTATTCTTCTAGCATCCCACTGATGCCTGATAAGCTTCTGATGGTATCAAAATGTAATTTGATCGGTACTTTGAATTAGACGCGCTTTCCTGGCTACTTGATAGCCTGCAGTTTGCCAGTGTGCTTGGCATGTTGCCTCGCCAGTCGGAAGGAGGGGGGTCAGCTGTGATCAGATTTATCGCGTAGCCTACGTGTCTGCCACTGTCATACAGTAAGAGTGAATGCCACAAGCTTTTTTAATTTTTGGCAGCATTGGAAACCGGAGCTCCATCTTTAAAGATGCATGAGAAGTCTTGAGCAGCGATGAGCGGAGACGGAGACGCATTGACAGAGAAAGTGTTCAGTGAGAGTGGCAGAAGGGAGGGGCCACACTCCATGCAGGTGACACTGGACACAGCCACCTCCAGGGCTGTGTTGAGGGCCCCATGTCAAAGTAGTGTGTCTGTCTACGGCTGTGTCAGGGTCAGTCCTTGCGTGCGTGTGTCCGGAAGCTGGGCAGCACGGGCAGGTGGGGGGTCCTCCGCCTGCTGAATGAACCCAGTCAGTATCGGGGAGTACCATGTCTTGCGGGTGAGCGCCTCCGTGCTCATCATTGTGGCGGGCTGCATCATCATCGGGGTTTCCAGGGAGTGTGATGCTGATGCTGTCGGGGGCATCTTCCTGGGAGCAGGGGGCCTGGGTGAGTGATTGTGACATGTGCATTTCAGAATCAACTGATCATGCTTGTGGCAGGTGTTTCATTGTTAATTCAGTACAATGTCCTAATTGCTGATTTCTTTTGCCAGACTTTTTTTTATCTCCCAGAACATTCAATAGAATTTGGTAATTGGAATTACTTTGGGCCTGTAGTGACCTGAATAATAACACACACACACACACACACACACACACACACACACACACACACACACACACACACACACACACACACACACACACACACACACACACACATATACTGTATATACATGCATGATAAGCATAATAAAACACTTATTTCCAATGTGGTCCTGATGGTGTTGTGCCGGTTGAGGAAGCAACTTGAGGCATGATAAAGTTTGAAAACCAAATATTTATGAAAATACAAGCGAAAGATCAGTGGCGAATGCTATTTTCCATCAACCTTCCATTGAAAAATACACCTCAGTGACCATGCGATCATTTGATACAACATGGTAACTGAAGTCGCCTGATAGCGCAGGGAGCAGTGTATTCGTCTGGTCTGCCAAGGCAAGGATTACATGGAGTTCTTTGTCCGAAACTAAGTGCATATGTTTTTTGTTTTTTTGAGCACAGGCATTCTGCAAATTAAAAGAAAGCACATAATATCTGTTTTGCCTGAGGATCATTTATAAGTAATTACAACCCATCATGTATTTTTGGGGTTCATGAGACAGAAAGTCTGCTCCAGAATGTGGTCTGAGTGCTCTTGCTTATGTATGTATTTAAACTATTTCTGCAGTTTGAGCTGTTATGGCTCAGACCACCCCAGGGCTGACCAGGATTTAATGCCAACCCTGAATGATAATTGAAATATTTTGTCAAAATCAAGTCTATCCTTGCATGGTTGTCTCAAAGTACAGTTAATGACAAAAAATAACTGGATTTCATTCCACTACCTGGTGGCCAGGAAGGAGTAAATATGCCTTTTTAGAGGCACACCACAGATCTCATAGCCGAGTATATGGGAAGCCATTTTCTTCAATGGGACTCCAGGGAAATTTGATGCCAGTTTAAGGAAACTAATCTTGCATCCTCCGAGCACACTGCTGTTTCCTCAACTTTTATTAAAAGGAATATTTCACTTTCAAACATGTCTGGGATAATTTCTACACTGGCTTTTGTGTGCACCCAGACAGTTTTTATGTTCCTTGTTAAGTATTTACATATTTGATATTCATTTTATCAGACACGCCCCCTTATTATATTAACCATGTTAGACTTAAATGTTGATTTAAAACGCACATCCCTGGTTCTGTTATGAGGCAAATCTAGTAATTTTGTATTTAAAACCCTGCAATCGATCAAACTGCCTCATTATTATAATTAAAGTGGTATGAGAAAGTAAGTTTCCTTTTATGAAAGAGAGTAAACCTTTATGATACAGGTTCTTAAGGTGTTAGTTTGTCATCTATTAAATCAACCTTTTTGTGTGTTGCAGGCCTGCTCATATCTGTTTATCCCTTCATAAAAGCCTGGCTTAACATCAACAACATGATGCCAATGTTTGGTAATTACAATCCCTTCTTCACTATTTGCCCATAAGAAGAAAAAATAAAAAAAAACATTTGAATTACAAAAAAAAAAAGAAATTGTCAACATTATAGCTGACATTTAGCCAAGACAAATATTTCGCCTTGACATAAAGAAAATCGATCTCTTCCATCAAAAGCCATCATGCGACTCAATAGTTTTCCATCACAGGGAACAGAGTGCGGCCTCTGCCTACTGTCCCTGCTCCTGAACAACCAGCAGATGTACTGAGACGGGAAGGTGAGTGTAAAACATGATTGTACAACCTCACTGATCTCTGGACAAAACACATTTTCTAAAATACATCTTCCTTGTTTTCTGAATGACGCTGTGGTCGTATGCAAAAGTACTTATACATTAGGCTTAGGATAAGATTAGATCAGATAATCCATCAATGATTGATCTCTTGGGGAAATGCAGGTGTTATAGCAGCAACAGCAGTGGTGAAACAAAGGATAGATGCATGTAAGAGTAAGTCAAGAGCCAAACCTAGATAGATAAGATCTACACATGGCGGTCATAATATCTCCACCAGGTCAGGTGGCCTACTTACGCCTGTATAACTCATGTGATGCTGTCGTCAGGAACTGAGGAAGCTGTGTGGAGAAATAGCATTTCTATCATATATGGTCAATTTGAGGCGACTGACCCTATGGTAAAAGATTAAAGTGCCTTTGGAGGTGATGTGCTCCAGAGGCAGGTTATTCCAGTTTAGGATTGATTGGATGTTGCGTTCATGATCTATGGTGTTTTCTTTGTGAAAGAAAAAAGAAAAAGAAAAGAAATACCCCCCCCCCCCCACACACACACACACACACACACACACACATAAAACCCTCAAGCAGTGTGAAAACTAAAAAGAAACTAAACTAAAGAAAAAATCCTCTTAAGCCGCGAAAGAAAATGCGCTTCTGTGTGCATCTCAGGTGTTACTGGGACACATCATTTAAAATTAACACGGACAGAGAAGGTGTAATGTCGACCTACAAAAAGTACTGAAAACATCTGAACATTGGACATCTGAACACTCCAAAGCCATATAAAAGAAAGTACAGGGAGTATTTGGTGTGCAAAAAGCACTAGCACTACGTAAAATCATCATAGCACATTGCCTGCAGGGAATAAGATAATATTCTGTGAACAACATTCAGATGAATCTGTTGAGGATCTGGATTGCTAGAAGAGAGCAGAATATTATTGTCACATGACTCCTGAAATTATGGTGAAGATAAATAATAAGGAAACAGGGATGCCCCCCTGTTGTGGTCAATTCTCTGTTTGGCCGAGCCACCAGTCTAAACTATAGGTTACGTAGTTAACCCCGGATGTTTAACACCGGTGAGAAGTCTCACATCGGGAATTAACCTGATAGGTGAGTCTTCTCGTGAGGTGTTAAAACAACCAACAGTTTTTAATCTGCCCCATAAAATAGACTCGTTTGGAGACAGAAGAGACAACTGGAACTTGGGGGAACAAGCTAGAGGCTGTCCATTCAGGTCCAAATGAACTCCTACAACTTTATGTTTCTATCAGTTCACAGAAGTCAATGGACATTAGATTCCTGCAATGTAATATTTTATGAAAAGTTGATCTGTTCTCCTGTTCTCAAAGGAACTCAGAGCCGTTCCAAGAGCCGAATGGGAACCTTTGTGGAAGGAGGCCCAGGGGCTGCAGAGGCCAACCCTGATGAGGGGTATGAGACACAAACACATGGCACACATACACTATACCAGGGGTCTTCAACGTTTTCAGGCCAGGGACCCCCAAAGTGATGGGGAGATGGAGCATGGACCCCCTTTCTCGTAGGGCGGAGCTACAACATATATTGTATATTTATGAATGAAATTGTTTCATGTGTATACACAAATTATTGTGCATTCAATACTATGCTATTAAAATAATATATTCATATATTCATGCTTGTACAAGATGCATGTACAAGAGGCTGTACCACTGCCATTTATTAACTGAGAACCAATGTCAATACTATCAATCTATCACTAACAATCTGACGATTGCACAATAATCATGTAATTTCGGGGACCCCCTGCAGTATCCCTGCGGACCCCCTAGGTGTTGCGGACCCCCTGTTGAAGACCCCTGCACTATACAATGTTGACGCTTTGCAAACACACACACGCACGCATGCAGCGCGCGCGCGCACACACACACACACACACACACACACACACACACACACACACACACACACACACACACACACACAGTATGGAATATGGAATGGTTATTTGCGACAAGGCATTAGACCTTTCCATTGCACTTTAGTGCTCAAGAAGCTGTTATTTCATACCTACAAGGTCATTGTACCCCATAGTCTGTTTCTGACTATCTGTCATGATGCCCCAGAAGGCAAGGTCATGTTCCCCCAGTCTGTCTCTGTGGCACTCCAAAGTAATGGAATCATTTGTGCTCTTTGGATGTGCCTGCTTTTCTCTCGCAACATACTATTTTGTCTCTGCAAGGGTCAGATACTTACTGCAGCATCATCTGCAGAAATAGCTCTCTAAGAGATTTTCTAATAGGATTCAGTGGCAAACTGGCAAATTTGCCCTCTTCTGTATTTGACAGCTTGTATGAATCAGCCATTAGAGGGGCTCATCTTGTCCTTCAGCTTGAAAGGAAATAAAAGATTTACCACAGAGGCAGTTTTTAGATGTAGTAAAAGTATACTGCTCAGATACCTATGTTTAAGCACTAGCCTAATATACTAGACTATATTTCTATCAGTCATATTTCCCCTTTTGAGGACTGGACTTTAACTCCTAATTTCTGCCTCTGCTCCATTGTGTCTGGCAGATGACGATTGGTTGAGGGTCTCAGAGAAGAAGAGGATAAACTTGTGAGTTCCATGTATTATGGAGATTTTTATAACAACAAAAGCTCCAGAAGAACAACCAGAATAGGAGAAATAGTAATTCTGTATTTCTGTGACTTGCCATTCACTTCCTAAAAGTTAAAGAGTACAATATATCAGAGGGTAGAAACGAATAGCCTGCCACCTGACCCGGACTCATGTAACAGTGCCCTCTTGGTTGTGTGTACTGTGGTCCTGTGGTGGAAAGTAACTAAGAACATTTACTAAGTACTTCTCAATGGAAACAAGCCTGGCCTACCTGAGCTTATCCTTTTACTTGACTTTATACCAGTGAACTGTACTGTCATGAAAGTATTTCCCTTTTCCAATGTTATATCTATTACATCTCAGAGGCAAATATAGTACTTTTACTCCTCTTTGTTGGAGAACTTTAGTTATTAGTTACTTTGTAGATTTAAAATATGATTACAAAAATACATTAACCACATCAGCTCTATATAGACTTCTTTCATACATTTTGAAAACGTGAAATGGAAGATTTCTGCATGATGAGAACTTTTACTTTTGGTACTTTAAGTACATTTTGATGCCAATACATTTGTACTCAAGTAAATTTGGAATACCAGACAAAAAATGTGAGTACTTCTTCCACCACTAGTGTAATGTTGTCATACTTTTCTTCTCTGGTAAGTTCTTGATTTTAACCACAGCCTTCTTCATTGTATAGATCCAATAGCTCACTGGCACGTTTGCACATGTACTCAATGGTGTCCCCACATCAGTATGACCGCTCTGATGAGTACACACATCCAACATGTTGGGTGGCACATTATACGTGATTCATACTTGGTTGAGCGCCATGTTGCATACCGAAAATAGCCTTGTTAGTTAGTTCACACAACTAAGTATACATTACCTGTTACACAGGCATGCAATGATCTTTTATGATGTTTTATAAGTAATACTGAATTTTGTTATTATTGGCAACCCAGATTCTAGATTTGCTCATGCATGACAGGGTCTTGTATCCACCTTGCAGGACATTCATGTATGCACCGATTTTATACAAATAAACCACACATAATGAGGTTTATTCTTAGTTATCCTGTCAATCAGCAGCATTTGTACATGAGTAGCCTACGTTGAATTAATTGGCACAAATAATACAACATTATCTGATCACAAAATATGCATGTATTCATTCATGTATACTCAACCATAGATGATCTCTCCCTCACACTCCATCTTATACTTCTCTCATACGGTATGCCTGCATGTTTTCATCTGTTGCAGGACATCCTCAGACATGCCGGACGTCTTAACTCGGAGGAAACCCTAGCAGTCATCTTCTGAGCAAGACCAGCCATGATGTCATCTGTTAACACTGACCTGACCTGTCCTGACCTCACCTGGCAATTCACCATATTCACACAGCGGCCATTTTGCTCTTACAGAAATGACCAGTGGTGGACAGTAACTAAGTACATTTACTTGAGTACTGTTCTTATGTTGCTATGATTTTTTCTCTTCAATGTCCCACGTTGCCATGGTTACCATAGACTTCCGTGTAATTGCGCAATTGTGTAAAAAGTGCACGCCCATGCCTAGATGATGCACCACGTGTGTGCAGGCTGTTCACAGCTTTCAAACAAAAAAATCCGCTTGGAAATCCGTTCAGGCATTCATGATTTATCAGCCATTATGTTTTCTTCAGATGTAAACAAACATGGCTGCCATGTTTGAAAGAATGGGTTGGTATGGGGGTTAAACATGCAATTTCGCGATCGCGATCATGCCTAATACATTTCTGGAGGTCCAAAAAAATTTTTTGATTTTTTTTTTGTTTTTGAAAAAAACTGCCCAAACTCGGGAAACTCTGGGTTGGCACAGCAGTAGTACCTTTTCAAACTCGGGAAACTCGGGGTTGGCACCAGATGTGTTAAGTACCGGTATATATTTTGATTATTTTGTCGTTGTTGCAACTAATGACTTTCACGCCGCTACATTTTAAATAAAAATATTGTACTTTTGACTACATTACTTTTCTAGGAAGGGATTCTTGGGACCACCCCCTTTTCAAATAGTGAAAATAGCCGATCTACAAGCTCACAACACGTCGCAGCACGACACATTTGTGAGCTTGTAGATCTGCAATTACTGAACATTTCTGAAGATGTACTTTGTAATTTACTTTGTAAATTTATTTTCGTAATTTGTTTGTATTTGCACTTTTCAACAGTTGAATTACTTGAGTTCCACCACTGGAAACGCCATAAGATCAAAATGGCTTCCATGTGAATATGCACAGTAAATAGTAAACAATGTATTTAAAGGGGATGTAGGTCTCACTAGCTCTGGTCCTAACGCTATGGACCAAGAGCTAGGGTCTCACCAGCTCTCCAGCTCATTTGTAAACAGAAAATAAATGTTCAGGTCGGTCGAGATACCAATCTTATCAAATCAACAGAAAGAACCATAATTTCACCATCAGCTTCTATTTTTTTGTGTTCTAGTTCCAATTTTATTGTAGGTACCCTCACAAAAAAAACATGTAGTAATCCTGGTCTCTACTGTATACTGCCTGCCCCTGGTCAGCCGGGCACCTGATGGAGGAGAAAGGAACTGGTTGGAATAAAGTGTTCTTTCGACACGCTACGTCCTACCGGGGAATCTCCCCCTGTCAGGTGAAGTGTCTTGCACACTCCTCCTGGATTGAAGGAAGCATGAGCTCAGTTCGGGGCTCTCCCCAGGTTGGCAGAGGGAGAGTAGCGGTCAGGATTACAGTTTAGGCAATTAGTCGGGGGCCTTAGGGAGATAGAATGGTAATTTCGCGCTAATCAGTCTAAAATCGCCACATTTTGCACCGATGTAGCCCAGGGCATGCTCTAATGATTTAGCTAGGGCGCCCGAGTTTGCGACCTTCGGGGTCGCCACAGCGGCCAAATGAAGTTGGGCTCCCTGGCTCCCATCGACTTTCTAAGCATTTGTTTTGCACAAAAAACATTCCTTGGGCTAAAAATGGCCCCAGAAAATGATGCTTTAGTGATGAAAAGTGATGGAAAGTTATGAGTCATCACTTTTCACAGTTTTGTGGGCGTTTTCTGGGGCCATTTCTAGCCCAAGGAATGTTTTTTGTGCAAAACAAATGCTTGCAATGGATTCAGCATCATGATAAACCCCTAGTTAGACCCCTCACATCCTATTTAAATACCCAGAAAAAAAATGTTCTGGGTATTTTCCTCTTGTATAGAAAGTCGATGGGAGCCCAACTTGATTTGGCCGCTGTGGCGACCCCGAAGGTCGCCGACTCGGCGCCCTAGCTAAATCATTAGAGCATGCCCTGGGCTACATCTGTGCAAAATTTGGCGCTTTTAGACTGATTAGCACCAAATAAAAAACTAAGGCCTCCGACTAAATTGGCTCTAGGAGAACAATGGGTTAATTATAGAGCCATTTTAGCACTACAGCACTACACACACACACACACACACACACACACACACACACACACACACACACACACACACACACACAGGTTAATGTAGTAATTAGTGTTATGCTTTGCTAAGGCCACTTTCCATTAGGTTACCTTATTCGTGGTAAAGAGATGATAATGTGATAATTTGGTTGACTTTTTTTGTTTATTTATTACTATACTAATACAGGGTTTTGCTGGGCTCCCTGTGGTATTTGTTGAGGTCATCTCATTATTTTACGTATTTATTTATACAATTAAACTTTCAAAGCTGAAATCAACCTATGGCCTCAATCTGTCAAACTGTATAATGTGTTAGTGAAGTACTCAGTATATTCTTCACACCGACTCTTGACACGACTTAAAGCAGAGAATGTACACTCCCTCCCAAGCAGCTCATATAGTATATCACACAATGTACTCAACAATCAATCACAAAATGATTATGATCATTATGGGATGATTGAGCTCTTAAATAATTCATCTCCACCAGCCTGTGTTGGGAGCATGCCGGATTTACAATTATTTCTGGTCTTGCTTGTGTAGTGTGCGTAATGATGACTGTCTAAAATGAATACACACGTGCACACATGCAATAACATGTAGGTGAATTGCAAGCCCCCCCTTTCCCTCCCACACACGCACGCACGCACGCACACACACACACACACACACACACACACACACACACACACACACACACACACACACACACACATTGAAAAACACAATGCATTGGTATTCAGGACAGCACAGACAGAACGGCTGCTGCATGGCAAACAGCGTGGGGAGAATGTACTGCTGATCTCAATGTGATGTGGTGTCATGCTGAATAATGTGGTACTGCCCTGTCCCTGGTCTCAGAGGCAGGGGTTTGAACATAGAGTTCAATGTAATTATATAACTTTTAAAGCTGTGGTTTGAGTTTGAAATGTTTTGGTCCTCCTTTAGCCCAAGGGCTTCTTTTCAAACAGCCCTGAATGTTAACCTCTTAAGCCCTTTATACGCTATTAGCAATAATAGCTGATCTATAGCTCACAATGTGTCACATTGTGATGTATTGTGAGCTTATAGATCTGCTATTGTCGAGACATTTTGAATGACATACCCAAAATGGGGCCGCCAAGTCGAAAGTGGTTAACACATAACACAATAATTACCAGATTAAACAAACAAAGGTTAGATAGACACCATGGGCATGAATGAGAAAAGTTTATATTGTAGCATGAACAGAAATAGTACAGTAAATATAACACTAATAAGTAGTGCAATAAAGTGAGATACTAAAGTGTTGATGTTTATTGTCGAGAGACAGTAATAGTCAACCTGCAGTCTGTCTTAAATACATGCCTTGGGTCAAGCTTTCGTTGTTAGAAGCCTGATGGCTGCATGGGGGATGTTCCTCATCCTCACCAGCTCATTATAAAGGGCATGAGAGGACAGTGGTTCTCTGGGTATCTGCTTTCTCATCATCTCCCTTTCAGCCCCACACCTCCTGTCCAAAGATGGTTCATTTTATTGGCATCCCTGCTCCCCCAGGCAATGCCACAGCACACAAGAGAACACTGGCTATACAGACTGGTAGAACATCTGCAGCAGCCTATTGCACAGTTTGAAGGACCAACAGGTTGAAGCATCATGTGGCCTTAAATTTCTTTTTCTTTCGGCTATAATTCTAAGCCTATAAGCCTATATTTTTATGAAAAGAAAAGAAAAAAAGCCTTAATTCTGACATACCGGTACAAGTATGTCAGAGTAAAATATTTGTCTTTTTTTGTAGACTTTTCATAGCCTGTTCTTTAACAAACCCATGGCTCTTTGAAAATATAAATTAAGTTATTATTGTGCCACTACCAGAACTGATGCAGCATGGCGCTTTCATTTTTTTTAAAGGCTGCATGCCTCATAATTGTTATTCTCAAATGAAGCAAATTGCGCATCTATGAAAGAAATAATAATTGCGCCCATGTTGGATTCATATCCATGTTTAGATCTGGCCATGTCATGCCGTGTCATTCATAAATCAGGTGACAAACCACAAGGGCATGTGTGCGGAATGGATTGACTATGATTATATAGCTTTTGGAAATAAAATAAGCTACTTTTTTGCCTTGGAAAAAATTGTTGAATTGGTGTAATGCAGAGTGAATACGGATAATAGCAACAAGTAAAGCTCTGTCGCTGAGAGGTTTGCGCCACCGTTTCAGCACCAGGAGCTGTCCACTCGATGCAATACACTCACCTCCATCATCCATCTTCTACCAACCCTCCCCCCAGGTTCCACACGCGATTTACGAAGGACATGAGCGAGGTGGTGACGATATAGACTAGACTAGAGAGACAGGAGAGACGCACACGGACACTAGTGCAGGGCAGTTCTGAATGGAAGAAAGGAGCAAGATAGGCTACATCCGATTCAATTGAAGACTTTTGAATGACTGCAAGAAAAATACTTTCTAACCTTATAGTCGTGGTGCATGCTTAATCTGAACTGAACCGTGTTGCGTCTGACATGTGTCGCGTCGCGTCGTATTAGCCTGATACAGTCTTGCGTTTATATAGAATTCGAGGCAATGCCATCTCACATAAAGTGAGTTTTCCCCTCACGAATTATCTGGGGAGTGGGTCGCATGGCCTTTCTGTGGTAGCCGGCTAGTGTCATCATAGCCTATTGCCGTATTGGCTTGATTGAATGACTGACTGTGCCGTTTGAGATCATGTAACCCTGCAAACCATGCATGGCGAATATTCCTCTTTATTAAATCCATTTCTGAAACAACCGAAAAGACCCTCAAGTGCTCGGAACATCAGCATAAAGGGTAAGATTATTTTTGTTAATGTTCTGGAGCTTACAACAGATAAATGAAATAATATGAAAACATTCAATTTTGGATGTATTGAGCGCGATTTAAACAAACCCACAATCAATATTTAGATATTGTCTATACATATTGTGTTCTTTAACAGTAGTATTACATAAAGAAAACCCTTGTTAAATGTCATCAGCATTTGCTGGATTTAGACCTTTCCCCTGTTCATTTGGACTGATTCTGAGGGGGCGTTCATTTGATTGATTAAAGGGGTCATTTGGCACTATGAAAGATAATGCTATATCCTCACGTGGCCTTGAATTAATGAGCCATGTCTCACCATGCCTTATTGCAATTCTTATTAGAATATCAGAAAGACAAGATCCCTTACTGATTCTGATCACTTGTAATGTAAGCTAATATCTGAGACTCCTATACCATCTACTGCTGGCTATATAGTCTACCATTTGTTATCATTTCTTTCCTATAGAAATTCACCTAAATTAAAAAAAGATAAACTATTTGTGTAAGCCTTTAGTCAATCACTGGGGGGTGTCTTTGAGGACAATTTATGCTCTGTAATAATCTATGTCTGGTTGTGTAATAGTGTCTTTTGTAGCCCAAGAGGATTAGAATGATAGCCATGTCAAACAACAACAGGGCCATGTCATTAATTATCAGCAATGATCTTCTTTTTTCAGGTGCAGGTGATTTTTCATTGTGGACACAATTTAGTTGAGGGTTGCCATGGGGAACAGTCTTTGTTGAACCATAAAAAAGAGAAACAGCTGAAGAGGGAGAGAGAAAGAGAGAGAGAGATCGACATACTCTAGCCTTGCGGACAGTGAAGACATGGTCCTCACTGAGAGGACCTCCAGCACTTCTGTGCCTAAAAAAGAGCCAAAGAAGAAGAAAAGGAAGAAGTATCGGCCTCACAGCCTGCCCTCCCCAGCACTCTGCTGTGCCTGTGGACTGTGCATTATGCTGGCTGGAATCAACATCACCCTGGTGGGGGCATTCGCCTTCAGCACCCTGGTGCCTTCTGCCAATCCTCCCATCATCATTGGGCCTATTCTACTTCTAGTGGCCTTTTCTTTTTTTGGAGCCTGCTGCGTGTGCAGTCGCCTGCCCCCTGCCCAGGGTTTGCGTGGGTCTAAGGTGGGTGGCAGGGGCACGGGGATGATTGGGCGCAGCGGGTTTGCAGGAGGAACAGCGTTCGAAATAGAAACCAGTGAACACACATTGCAGGACACAACCGCAGTGCAGCTCAGCCCCACACCTTCCCCTAGCTCGACCCGGGCATCCAGCCCTGAGCGGGATGGTCATGACACTGCCCCACCTGGGCCCTGTAAGCCTATTGCCACAGAGTCAAATGGTCCTTCTATTTGTGCCATTGCTTCCTACTCAGCCTCCACAACTACAGGAGGTGCAGTGAGCCTTAACTTGCCACGTGAAGAAGTGGCCACCTAGTGCAAACCAAACTGACATACCACTGTATAGGATAGGAACCTTCTGCCAGAACTTGACTGCTAGCTATGTAAATATGTTTTGCTGGGTGGTTTAGTTATTATGTCCAACAGTTTTCATAATTTATAACTTTGCTGCTTGTGATAATATCAACCATGTTGTTCTTGTCCAGCCAACCAGTGATTAACATGCCATGTTAACTATGGGCATTATGAAACATTTTAATGTGCAAATGTAGCCACGCCCAAGTCTCTGGTCCCACTTTGAAGAGGTCAGCCTCTGAAGGTGGTCTGCAGGGGACAGGTGGTGATTATGTGTTCCAACATCAGTTTGGGGCACAGTATTCAGCTACAGAGAAGACGAGGGCTTGTGTGGAAATTCGTAGTGTCTTGGCCAAAGCTCCCCAGCTTGTACCAGCGAGATGTCACTCTTTCAAATCTGCTAACTTTGGCTGTCATTGTCATTTGTGTGTATGTAATGTTTTTTAATTGACAGTTCAGGGGAGAGCTGCTTTATTTTTAAACACTATGGCTTGTGATCGTAATTCCCCTTGTTTTACAGTAGGTGCCGTGTATCACACAATGGAGCTTTAAAGGACAACTTTGTTTTAGTTTTTTTTACAACAAGGGTTCATATTTTTCATTAGAAAAAAGAAAAGATGAGTGTTAAAATCTGTTCATTTACTTCTTTCTATCGTTTTTGTGAGTTTAACGGTTTTGATTTGCATGCATGCCCCCAGGTTGGGGACATGCATGCAAGTGGCTAAATATGTATTTTTAGACACCACAATCTTTCATGGGCAAATGTGACTTATGAGATATTTAGCCTCTTGTACGCATGCCCCCACCCACTGAAATCAAAATACTAAAATCGCTAAAAAAATAGAAAGCAGTAAATGAAAACATTTTAACACTAGTCTTTTCTTTTCTCTAATTACAATCTAAAATATGAACCCTTGTTATAAAAAAAAAACAAAGTTGTCCTTTAAGGATATGATAGTGCTCGAGTTGCGCCAAAGCATTTGTCATGAATGATTCTGTGTATTTTTACATTTACTTTTATTCTTACATTTAGTTTTATTGTGTATATGGTATAGGCACCTGCCAGCATAACTACGGTGTACAATAAGGATTTTGTAAATTAATTACACCCAACAATAATGGAAAGTATTACAGTATGTCTCTAATGTTGTTTTAGTTTGTATTTTCGATCATGACACTTGAGTCATAATGTTTTAATGTCATTTCCAGAGTAATGTTCTGTAATGATGTAACTTTGTGTTTATTGGATGCAGTTAGGTGATAAGTGGAAGTGTTGCTTATTCAAAGTACCTGCAACTATGATATTTGTTTTGGTACAGTACGACTTAACAGGGCCTGGGAATGTGGTTCCAACGTGGCCATCTGAAATATACAGTATTCTCACAAAATAGCGACATTGATTCACTGTTTGCATGGTTTGTATCTTAATGGTCTTATGGTAATGTAATGTTTTTGAGAGACACTGTAACTGTACACTGTATTTTAACACTTGCTTTTCAAATTTGATATGGCATGGCAATTCATTTGTTCAACCAGATTTGAAAAGTTGACTTTGTGTGTTGAAGTATCTATATAGGCCTACATACAGTGCAAATTTGTAAAGCATGTGTCACTACCAGCCACGATACAGTGTTGTGTGAGGATATCATATGTACAGTATGTACAGTATGTTCCCCATCACTGTGATAGTCTCCTCGTAATTGACTGGCCCAGAAAATACACCCTATCCTAATTTCCTTTTTTAAATCAATGCTGCATTTGACTGAGTTCTCAGGATCAAACTAATGAGGGCTATACTGTATGTGTATAATGGCACTGTCTGCGGAAAGCAGGTTCAAGAATTTCTTTCCCATATTGTTTGGGATGCTCTAGCTGTGATGTTTAAATGCAGATCCATTACAAAAAGTTTTAAATATCACTCTACTGATATGTAAATGGTTATTATAGTCTGTTGCACTATTGGCTGCATGGTAGTCAAATTGCTGAGCTCCTATTTAGAGTGGATAATTGGCCAATTGCTTTTAGCATTTGCATATATTGTCTTTCATTACTTAAACCCCAGCACAGTTAAATTGTCAAACCACATGTGACCATTGCACATTTTACTTTTGAGTTTGTTTTGACAGAGAACAGGTGTAAAAGGTAACATCATGATATCTCTGGTGATCTGGTAATATAATTGTATATAACACTTCTTAGAGCCTCTGAAACTGGAAGAGATTTAATATTTTTGTGAAAATTCGACATTGTTTATTTGAAGAGATATTAATTGTGTCATATGTGAATATTTCAAAATATGAATAAAAAAATGTTACACTACGACAGAGCGGCTCATTATTTATACACATGGCATGACAGTGTGCTCTTGTTACATGGCTTATTATATAGGCCAACCGTATCGCCATGTGGATGTGGAGTAAATAAAAATGTGTTGGGTTTTGACTTTTCAGTCTAGTTGAATTCATGCATTAAATATTCAAGTAAGTGCTCTGGGCATGATAAACTTCAAAGACATTTTACATCACAAGAGAGTTAGTTTATACAGCAGTTGGTTAAAACATGCTCAGCAAGACATGAAGATGCTTTCTCACATTAAACAGAGAAGGGGTTAGCCTAGCCACAGTTGACTGTATATATGCTCATACATTGACTCATATAATGCTGATAGTATGTTATCACACCTTTTCGAATATAATAGTGTGTATATGTGAAGTGTATATTATATATGAATATTGTAACTTTGTCTGAAAAGGTGTTGTATAATCCCATGAGGAATGGGCCACAAGGTGGCATGACACTTAAATAAAAGAATTCATTCATATAATAACAATATTCAAAAGATATTTTTTTCTGAAACAATGGTTACTGGTCTTGCTGATCATATACAACATACCTACAGTATCTATGCAAAAACTAGCAAGCAATAGCATAATAACAGCTGTTGAGTGGCACATCTGTTTTGAACCACTGGTGCTCAGACAGCCAGAGCCGGTCCTAGGACTCAGGTGGCCCTATATGCAAGATTATTTTAGGTGGCCTGTGAAATTGTATTTTAGCTACACTGTCATTGCCAGTTTGCCAGATAGAGCTGGAGATCTATGATTGGAGGTTGCATAAGGTAAATGTTGTTTGAGATAAAGCCAGTAGATGTCAGCAGAGTATAACAAACTCAACTGTGGGCTATTGTTCAAGCTCTATGAGAGAAGGGTGATTGGGAGAGATGGGGAGAACAGTCAGTCAGGAATGGGGTCGGTATTTAATAGCCAAATAGGAATAGGATATACGAATACAAGGTCTTATAATGTATTGTGTGGCCAAACATGGTTTCATTGTGAATATAAGTGTCATGCGTATTAGATAAAAAGGTCAAAATAGAAATGGTGTATCTTGACAAACTGTAAAATATCAAGCATGCTTTGTAAAAAAAACATGATAGACTGATAGTTCTGACTGGCACCCTCAATTGATTGCGCATATTTCACCAACAATATCAGTATTGTTTTGAACACAATGCTAGGCATAATAGGTCAACTTGTGATAGGGTGTTTTAGGCCAATGTGAAGCAGCTATTGATAAGAACTCAGCTGATTGTGCATTGTTATGAGATAGACGGCTGTCACATTGCTTTAACCTCCCACTGTCCAGCCTTTAAAAAGTAATAATGTTTGACTGCAGGCTCATGATCAAGGCAAGCATGACTTGGTGGCTGAGCATGATTGAGAAAATGGAATGAATGAAAGTGGCCTAATTGGTAATCAATTAGGCAGGCAATATGGTAAAATGCTCTCAGATGATATCATATTATAATCATTCATTATAGCAACACAACAAGAAGATACTGTAGCCTACTGATTGAGTCTGATTGGACCATTTCTTTATTTAACCATTAACTTACACCAGATAGCCTATTTTACATAAGCGTTTACAAGCCTCTCTGGCAAATAATGCCCCAAAGCATACTGCCTTACACTTTACAGTTTACTTTTTAGGCATTTAGCTGACACCTTGAGTTGCAAATGCTATGGATTATATAATAGATATTTTTCCAGAGTAGTGATTTTGACACAAAGTAGTAGGGTAGGTATTGCAACAGTTGTTAACCAATCAGGTCATTAGTCATTTGTGGGAACAGGTTGTAGCTATGCTCTGGTATAGCTACAGGTTGGATCACCGGAAAGGCTCTGTTATAGCCTACTAAATTGAATTGAACCTTAATTAGTAGCTATTATTTGTTAACGCCTTTGTTTATCCTGCTATTTCATGTCTGAGAAAATACCTCTCTCGAAAATAGGCAGGCACCAGATGGAGACAGGTGTGGAATGTCAGTATAACTCAAAGATTTATTGAGTGGTTTTTGATTTGTGATGAAATATTATACAATATTTCTCAAGAGCTGTTTGAGAATGACCAACTGGTGGTTCCTCATAGCAAATTATTTACTGCAGAGGTGAACAGGGTTGTGGGCAAGATGAGGTAGACATTTTATATTTGCAAGCTTGCTCCATAAAGGCCAGGGTGAAGAGGTTCACTGCTCCAGTTCTGTTTCACTCCTCAGCCACTGCAACATACTGGTAGGCCTATACAGCACCGTCATGTGAGTAAGAGCCCAAGGAGATCTCTGCCCAAGGCCTCCTTCACGTGTGTGTGTGTGTGTGTGTGTGTGTGTGTGTGTGTGTGTGTGTGTGTGTGTGTGTGTGTGTGTGTGTGCGTGTGCGTGTGCGTGTGTGTGAGTGTGAGATAGTTGTATACCCCCACCATGTATAGACAGATGTGACTGTTTTTAATGTCCAATGTCCAAATCTGTACTGCTCTCAGACAGTAGCATTACATACGGTATAAGCGCCACCATAGGCGATTTTAAGGGGTGTCCTAGGGTGCACGTGCAACCCCTGGCCGCCAGGCGGCCATTTTGATTTTTTTTTTTTTTGTAATGTAACTTTACATCCACTCAGACCGAATACAACAACACCCCCTAGTGGTAGTGATAGAGGCTGGCAGCTCCAGGCAGCCCCCCCCTCCCCTCCTGATGTGATGTCATATCCACGCGCCAGTATTGAAATTGAAAACAACATCTGTTAAAAATAAAGCATGGAGTTCGAGCTCTTCACTACTATGGACGTGACTACCGGTAGATATTATAATATAGCTGCTTGCCCTGAAACATCACATGGAGAGGATCATTTTGTACCTGACTTTCCTCTACAAAACACAGACCTCAGGCTCTATCAGCCAGGACTCTTGTCTCACTGTGCGTGACTGAACCATTTCCTCCTGACCAGCCCAAGGTAAGACTAAGACAGTCAGATCATGCTTTTATAAACCCTATTATATTAAGCCCAAAATGGTTCTGCCGCCGTGTAGAACCGAACCGATTTTAACTTGAAAAAATGCATAATTTGCCCGCAAATAACCGATAACCGCAAGTAACTTATTTTTACATTTGGGTACAAAATTGTGTCAAAAAAAAGAATGTGCGCAAAAAAAAAGAAATGGAGGACACGACACTGTTTGAAAAGAAACTTGCTTTTTTTCAAGAGAAGGGAATGCATAATTCTGATTCATTTGGTACATTAAAACACGTCTACACACTGTACCTCACCATACCAGTTACGAGTGCTTCAGCTGAGCGCAGTTTCTCTACTTTGAGACAACTAAAAACGTATTTACGGACAACCATGACTGATAAAAGAGTGTCAGATATAGGCATTTTACAGATTGAGAAAATACACGAAATTAAAGTGCAGAAAATAATTGAAAGGTTTGCAAGTGTCAAAACCCGGAGGCTGCAGTTCATTGTGTAATAAGGATGTGTCTACTATTTGTTTTTGTGAAATGCTTATTTGACACTGTAAATGACTGCTTGATTGCTTGATGAATGATGATTAACTTGATGTTTGGCTTTGCTGCCTCTGTCTGCAAAATAAGTAAATAAATCCTATACTAGACATGCTCATGGTGTCTAGAAAAAGAAGCACCTGTTTTACACTTTTTTTGTTTATATTGTGTTACATTTGGGTACAAAATTAACTGCAGAAATCCGCTAAAACAACATTACAAAACCGCTAATATCCGAAGCGCGCACGCGAACGTCGCACACGCGCGCTGTGCGCGCGTGCATGAGGCGCGCGCTGCGCGCGCGTGCATGAGGTAATAGAGGTCGTGCAACCCCTGCTGGAAGAGGATAGAATCGCCTATGAGCGCCACAGTGGGAAATAAAGCTCTAAAGCTTTTTTGTGTTTTATCCCTTTGGCAGATACAAAATGTACAAACTAGATTTTCAAACCTAGTCGCCCTGATTAGAGCAATGGTCACTGAAGTATGGCCATTTGAAGAGTTAAACACTGCTATAGCACTGCTGTCGAGCAGTGATGCACATGCAGCACCCGGGTATAAACGTCATACTTGTGCAACCTTGTGTTTGGGAGGTAGGGGTCTACGACCACTTCCTGGTAAAACTGCAAGTGAGCAGATCCACTTCCGGGTTGCTCCATTGAGTCGATGACCACTGAGTCGCTGACTATCTTTGAAGTCGCGTGATGAACAAACGCTCAACTGAAGACAGACGCTGACCAATGCGTTTAAACCGAAATAAGCTGTGTAGGGTAGTCTCGGTTGTAGCTATACTGCCTTGAAACCTGCCATCTGAAGTTGGACTAGCTAGACAGTTCCACATCATTTTTCAGAATGCCACTGCTTCCCTGGCAATCCCTGCTGTAGGAACCACATGTCTTCTTTAATGTCATGCATCAGTGAGATATTCAGCACAGACAATGCGCGCGTGCGCACACACACACACACACACACACACACACACACTGATTGATTAAATAGGCCTACTTTATTAACATGTTGGACAGTAGGGCAGTACAGCCAAAAAGGATATCTCTTACCCTAACCCTAAACCTCTATGGAAGTGTTGCCACTCCGACAATAAGAAGTCAATGTCGGAATGGAGACATGTCGGAATGGAGAGAGCCCCCCCACAAACACACACAAACGCACACATGCGCGCACGCACGCGCGCGCGCACACGCACGCACACACACACACACACACACACACACACACACTGTCATACACATCCATCCATCTATTGATACAAGACTGACCGTCTTGTGATCCAAGGCTACCATCCATCCATCCATCCATCCAAACTACACATGCACCCTGCAGTCACACCTGCAATCACAAGCAAGCAGCCACAGTCTGGTCTGCTGAACACCGGCTGTGAGGGGTTTTGGTGGTGGGTGGACCCCGTACAGGCGGTGCAGCCCATCCGCTCTAAACCGGAGCATAGCGGTTTCTGATGCTCTGCATGTGTGTGCATGCAGTGTGCATGTCTGTGCGTGAGAACTCAGACGATTTCAATGGCTTGCTGAGACGAGGGGGAAGGAGGGAGTAATCAAGCAGAAGGGATTAGAGGAAGAGGAGCTGCAGAGAATCGAGAGAGAGAGAGAGAGAGAGAGAGAGAGAAGAGAGAGAGAGAGAGAGAGAGAGAGAGAGAGAGAGAGAGAGATAGAGACAGAGAGACAGACAGTGGTTACGTAATCTAACCCAGTTCATTCTGCCTTACTAGGTTGGCTGGGTGCTGGGAAGAGGGATTTGCAGGACTGGGTGATATGTCTTTCATTGTGTAGCCCATTTATTCTCAACCCTTTTAAAGTCAAGGATCCCCATTTTGATATGCATTAGGCCAGTGGTTCTCAACCTGTGGGTCGGGACCCCCAGGGGGGTCCCCAAATTATTTTGGGGGGTCCCCAGATGATTAACTTAATGTGCAACATTGTTTTCTCACTCGACAGTAAACAAACCAACATAAAGTTTAAGTGTACTGTATAGAGAGTATATGCACATTTTTAACGTGACAATTTAAGGACTTTTTAATACCTCTAAAATAACAAATTAAACATTAGAGTCCGAAATTGTGAAAAATAGCAGATCTACCAGCAGATCTAGCAGCTGGCAATGCAAGGCGTTGTGAGCATGCCATATAGATTGGCTATTTTTCACAGTAGAACCGTGTTATACAAAATGTAATTCCTCAACTCTTAGTGCTAATCAGGGTGAGGGGTCCCCAGTTAAATGATTATTTTGGGGTTCGCGGCCTGAAAAGGTTGAGAACCATCTAGGCCACAGACCCCCATTTAACTCTGGGTACAAATTGAACCAAATGGACCAGAGGGTGGATTTCATTTAACAGGGGACCCCCTGCAACCACCTCAAGGACCCCTTGGGGGTCCCCAGACCTTTCTCATTCCAACCTAGGTGTGGATTCCAATCTGTATTTACTGTTTCATTTCGTGCCAGTGTCAACGACACCCATCATTTCATGTAGATTAACAGTTTTAGTGAGTCTAACCACAGGGCATGGAGACAAAACATTAGATTTTTACAATGCTTAAATGCTCTCCTCAATTGCAATAGTTTAGTGGGGAAAGGGGTGATCACGGGTGGTGTTTAACTTTATGAACTGACGTTTCTTGGAACAGTAGCCTATCTATGTAGTGATCCACATTGTAAACTATATGGGGCTATAAAAGGCCACAAAACCAATGTGCCATAAAACCCTAACCTATGGTTTAGTTTATCTGAACATGCTACAAATTAAAGCAATGCAGTTGATCAGAGAGCATATAAGAGCAGGGGCGTCACAAGGGGTAGGAAAGTGGGACAGAGTTACCAGGGCCCAAGGTGGAGGGGCCCTAGTAACTTTAGCTATTGAAAAATAGCAGATATACAAGCTCACAGCGCGGCACCGAGTGCCGCGCTGCGAGCTTGTAGATCTGCTATTTTTGAAAAGTCGTGAAAATGTGCGCAAATCTTTGAATGTATGTATTTTTTAAGTGAACATTTGTAACTCAAATTTTGCTTCTGGGGGGTCCCTGGAACTAAATATTTTGAGATGGGGGGGTCCTTCACATGAAAAAGTTTGAGCATCACTGACATGAAAACATAGGTTTCTTGGCACACATTTTCAAGATTTTTCAAAAATAGCAGATCTACAAGCTCGCAGTGCGGCACTCGGTGCCGCGCTGTGAGCTTGTATATCTGCTATTTTTCAATAGTTAACATTCATGGGGGGCCCACAGTGAATCCTTGTACCCAGGGCCCAGAATTTGGTGTGACGCCCCTGTACAAGAGGCAGTGTTTTGGGATGTTTTCGTTTACCATTTGCCAATTAAGGGTTCCCAAACTTCAGGCCGCGACCCCCCCAAATAATCATAGGCCTATTTGAACTGTAAGGCTCAGTGAGTGTGAGCATTGTGGGCTTGTAGATCGTATTTTCATGTTTGCCTCTTTCTTTTGACAATTTGGCCAATTTTATTTTAAAAAGGTCTAAAAAAGTAGTTAAATTGTAACTTTAGAAATGTGCAGATACATTTATAGGCCTACTGTGTGTTGGTTTGTTTACTATTGAGTGAGAAAACAATGTTGCACATTAAGCTACCGGTAATCATCTGGGGACCCCCCGTGCTAGGCATGGGTACACGTTATTCCATTGGTCTCTATGGGGGGAAATGACAGAGGGTATTTTGATCAGAACCCCTGAGGCTCTTAATAGTAATGCTACAGTGCTCTGAATACAAATGACCACTGACTGACAATGTCCAACTTGCCACTGAGCCTCTCTATTCACCACCATTAAATGGCAGTTTATTCAAGTGTCCGGGTTGTTGCATAACCTCCCATTCACGAGTCTATATGTGAGCCCTGGGAGAAGAAAACATAAACTCTGTGTGTGTGCGTGCGTACGCTGTGTGTGTTTTGAGGGGTTCAGTTCCGGGTGGAAGGGGGGGGGGAGTCGGGGGGCTGCCCTTTCTTTGACATTGCAAAATAATAGTGTCACTATGGAGATTGTGAGTTTAGTTTGCTGGTTGTTGCGTGAACGGCATTAATGCTGTGGCATGCAGTTCAATCCATTTCCTATTTGCAAAGGTCAGCCTCAGGGGTGTCGCACCAAATTCTGGGCCCTGGGTATTGAAAAATAGCAGATATACAAGCTCACAGCGCGGCACCAAGTGCTGCAAGCTTGTAGATCTGCTATTTTTGAAAAAACGTGAACATTTGTGCAAGCCTTTGAATATTTCAAGTCCTTCTAAGGTATTTGGAGAAACCTAGGTTTCTATGTCAGTGGTGCTCAAACCTTTTCATGTGAACGACCCCCAAAATGATATGTATTTGGCCACAGACCCCCATCTCAAAATATAGTTCCAGGGACCCCCCAGAAGCAAAATTTGAGTTCAAATGTTCGCAAAAAAAAAACATATATTCAAAGATTTGCACACATTTTCATGGCTTTTCAAAAATAGCAGATCTACAAGCACGCAGCACTGTGAGCTTGTATATCTGCTATATTTCAATAGCTAAAGTATATAATAATTAAGGCCCCTCCACCTCGGGCCCTAGTAACTCAGTCCCACTTTTCTCCCCCTTGTGACGCCCTCATCTGCGTGTTTTTGACTAATTTTTTGAATGTTCTTTCCACGTAGCTCACTTTTAGGACAAACAAATCAATAACACACACACACACACACACACACACACACACACACACACACACACACACACACACCAAAAATAGAAGGGTCTTTGTGCCAATATTTGTGTGTTTGTACAAGGGATGCTATGCAATGTGAACCTCTGGCCTTTTGCACAAAGTGGGCCATGCAGCATGGCACGTTGTCAGGGCTGGTGCACTGTGCATGCACAAGTCTTGACAAGTATTGTGTATACCTGTATCTTCAATGACGCATAATAGAATATAACATGTTTCATGATTGTGTTTAAGGAGACAGCCATGGTGTGCTATCATGATTGGGAAGTGGAATCAAATAGGAACATCAAGTAGAGATTTCCTGGTGTGAAGAAGCCTGGATAAACAACATGCCGTGCTACTTTTTGTCCAGCAGAGGACTCTACGCTTCAAAGAACCATTGGAAAAACAATGAATGAAAAAAAGCCTTCTTGTCGTGGGTTCAAAGCAGACCGCTTCAGACCTGTTTTCCCCCCTGCTCATCTTGAAATAGGCTTGCCATGTAGAATTTGCCCTCAACCACTACAGCAAGAGAATGTTAAAAATGCTTTATTTTTGTCTTGTGTTGTTGTTGATGTACAGATATCGATGTCAATGTTGTTGATATATGTCTCTGCAAGTATTTTTATTTTATTTTCACATGTTACAGTACAGCTGTGACAACATTGTGGGCGGTGAAAATATTGTTCTAGTCGACTCAGCAGTGTGAACAGTAACAATACAATAGGATTAATAATTTGGAACATTATTACATGATTTGTTACTGATGTTTCTTTCAAAAACAAAACATAAATGTAAATAAAAAGGTACAAATTAAAATAAATTAAAACTAAAGATAAATAAATAAAATATATAAAATCTTAAAAAAACACAGATCTGGTGAATCATGACCTGAAACATTTTTATTCTGTGGCAAAAGATATTTGAAAACAAAAAGGGTACTTATTAAATAATTATCCCATTTAGACCTGGAACAGCAAAATACATACTACTAATATAATGTACCTTTCAATCCGGGAACCATGCACTTTTGGTGTAGTTGTTGCTAGTATATAAATATACCTGTAAGACGCCTAAGGGCGAAAAGCGACCTCAGGGCGAGCTCACACCATGTCTTGGCCATCTGGCCAGTGATATATCGGACCAGTTACCCATATTGAGACCCCTGGTACCCATAGATATTCACAGATATGGGCTTTATATTGATGACATCAGGGATCTCCATATATGGGCATAAAAGGGATTGGTTCCCCTGACATCACAGTGATGTCAAAGCGTGAAAGTCAGCGTGATGTCAGAGCAGCAAAACCATAGACTGCAAAAAAGCGTACACGGACAGACGGACAGACTCGGACATGATGTGCCATTTCTCATAGTAAACTGCGACCTTCAGTCGCAATAATATTCAAATACTTTTTTTTAACACAGAATCAAATATTTTATGATCATGATTCACCAGGAGCCTGGATGGCATGGTTCCAGGCTTTTTTTGGAAATCTCTATGGGAAAAAGTTATGGGTTTTTGTGGCACACAAAATGGCCGCCACTGCTATATAGGCCTAAGTGTGTGTGTGTGTGTGTGTGTGTGTGTGTGTGTGTGTGTGTGTGTGTGTGTTTGTGTTTGTTTGTGCGTGCATGCATGCATGCGTGCGTCCGTGCGTGCGTGTATACACAAACGTGGCTGCAGTAAACTGAGCAATACAGTAATGCATAAGTAATGTGTATCGCCGAGGAATTCCATGCCTGGTGTGAAGTCAGTCGGATAGGCAGTTGTCCATGAACCGCCATTCTCTGATATTCCCAGTTACGCGCATTGCATAACTAGTTTATGTATCTATAAATGCACAGAATCCTATCGGCGCACACACACACACACACACACACACACACACACACACACACACACACACACACACACACACACACACACACACACACACACACAGGAAGGGGCTGAGAGTGCAGAGTGTTAAGAGTCAAAGTGAAGTCTGAAGTCTGCCTGTCATTGGGTCCAGTATCCAGTTGCACAGGGAGGTTGAGTCCAAGGTCTCTGAGCTTGGTGATGAGCTTGGGGGCATGATTCAATTAAATGCTGAATTTTTGTCCATGTATAGCATTCTCACATACTACTGCATGTCGTCGTTGTTTAGGTGGAAACCTTGAATGTCCATTCCTTTTTTATAAAAAAAATAAATAAAAATAGTGAAAATAGACTATCTACAAGCACACAGCGCCTTTTGTGCAACGCTCTTGTATGATGAAGTAGGGCTTTCATTTCGGAAAAGAAACATACACATTTGAAACATTTGAACACATTTTGAGATACAAGGTTTCTGCCCGACGATGTGTTCCTCAGTTCCAGAGAGTATTGTGTGGAGGGTTAGATTGACGGTGTTGTTCATTGACCTGACCTGGAGAAAAACTGTAGTGGGTCTAATTGTGTTGGCCAGTGAGGAGGTGATATGGTCTCTGACTAGCCACTCAAAGAACTTTATGGTGACTGACTGGTGTAATTGCAATGGGGCAGTAGTCATTCAGGCAGCTTTCAAGAGCTTTTTTAGGGTATATGGTGGTCTTTTTGCATCAATGATATTACTACGGTAAACTCTTGTATGAAGAGGAGGACACTCTTGTTGAAAGAACAGCGAATTCCTTTTGTGTGTTTACCCTGTAAATTTGGGGCAATCACACAGTGCACCACAGTGTAAATAACTATGTACCGTAGGGCTAGTATTGTCATTGAGCACAATGTAGCTGTTATGTTGTTGTGGCTTTGTAATGCTAGGTTTTTACAGGTCATATCGGTGGTGAAAGACTCATAGTTTTGAACTTGCCTGCATATAACACAATACACCTCTTAAATAGTATAGTATGCTGAGTGATCCAAGCAACCTGAGACTCATGCCGAATGGACCCTTGCTTAAATGCAGGCCTCATCTAATGCATTCCTAAGCTAGACAGCGTTACGTAACAGGTGTTCACTAGGTCTCCCATAAATAAATAATGGCAGGCTGATCTTTGATGGCATCCACAGTGCCAAGGCAAAATACCCACCACACAACAGACTACACAGCAACAGCCTCACCACAAACCCAGAAAACATTCCTCAAAGTACTTACAATACTTAAAAGTCCCTTTCCTGCTGGGAGAAAAGCACTGATTGAGTAGATGGCTGGTGGTCAGTGGCCACCTGTGGAAGAACGGAAGCTCTCCATGCGTATCCGACAGGCCGCTTTTTAATGGCAGGCCGCTTTGCCATGGCAGCGGCCTTCAGCACGCATAGCAGTGTGGGGGTGGCCGGTCTGTGTCAGCACTCATTACCGTCCACAACCTCATCGGATCCCCCTTCCAGGAGTCCCTTTAGAGAGGAATAAAGGGGGGATGCTTTACACTTTAATGACTTTCCCACAGTGGCTCTCCAAAACAACAGCTCCCGTTAAATTGCTGTGCCTTGGCTGAGGCTGGAGGAGAGTCCCCAGCGCTGAACAGACTGAGGGGGAATACAGAGTCCACTGTCTGTCCACTCTGTAGGGCCAGCCAAGAGGGGGGGAATAATCAGCCCTTTATGTGGCATGGGGCCTAAAGGGACAGCCTCAGCATTGTCCCCCTTGTCTCCCTTCCCTCTCTCTCACCCTGGGCTGATTGTTCCTCTGCAGGCAACATGTGGTCACGTTGTGACACCCCTTCACCCTGACCCAGGGTTTATGCGTCGATGCATCTACCTTCCCTCATGCTCTCAACCTCCTCTGCAAGACAACAACATGATGCGGTGAGGATATGCATACAGCAGGGTTCCCCAATAGTTGGCCCGCGGGCCATTTGCAGCCCGCGGGGGGCTACTGTCTGGCCCCCACCAACCCCAGTAATAATGGTGGTATAAGAGCAGCAACAACACTAGTATATCGTCGTTGTCGGGTGGAAACCTCATATCTCCAAATTTGTAAATTATTTCGCAAATCATACAAGGCCGTCGCACAAAAGTAGTGAAAACAGCAGATCTACAAGCACACAACGCCTCGCACCGCGAGGCGTTGTGTGCTTGTAGATCGGCTGTTTTCACTAGTTTAAATCATTTTTAAAATGATAAATTCAAAACAAACGGTTTTGGACATACAAGATATTCACCCGACAACGACGAAAACTGTCGCTGCAATGTTGTGGCCCTCGGCTTGGTACCCTAGACATAATTCGGCCCTTGGGGAAAACTAATTGGGGAACCCTGGCATACAGTATGTGGCTCATGAATAGAGAGTAAGAATAAGCAAACTGTATGGAAGGAAAACGGGGCCAAATGTTTTCATCATTCATCCAAAAAAAAAAGTGAAAAAATAAAAAATTAAGTGAAAAAATAAGATTTGAACCCGAAAAAAATAAAATTTGAACCTGAAAGTCTTGAATTTCGATTTTGGACTCGAAAATAAATAAATAAATGTAACTTTGATTCGCTTTTTGAATACTTTTGAATACTTTTTATTTATTTTTTTCATTTCACTTTAATATATATTTCGATCTTGGAGTCCTTTTCTTCAGTTGTTTTTTATTTATTTATTTCAGATTCAGATCTTATTTTTACGGATTCATTTTTTTTTTCGGTTTCAGATTTCTTTTTTTCAGTTTCAGATCTTATTTTTACGAGTTCAACTTCAAAAGTTTCAGGTGCACTTTTGGCCCTGTTTTTCCATGGGGGCGGGGCCTCAACTGAGAGGGGCGTGGAATCATGAGTGACAGGCCTCCCGGACCCAGTTGTTGCCATGTCCGCTTATTATAAGCGACTTTATTATTACCATTATTATTATTAATATTAATAGTAATTCTTCATCTCCAGAGGCGAGGGGCCGGCGGCCGACCGAGGGGCCTCTGGAGTCGGGGTCCGACCACCCGGGGACCCCCTGGAGCCCCGGGGACCCCCCGCGGACCCCCTGCTATCTAGTCCCATGTATTTTAAAAATGTTCGGCTCTACAATGGTTTCAATGGGAGGGCCGACATTTTTTGGGGGAAATCCGGGACTTTGACCGCACGGACACCCTCCAGGGGGCCCAGGGACCCCCGCAAAATTATAGCGCCGCCTAGCGCACATAAACCTCCATAACTCGGGCTAGGAGCGACCGTTCGAGACGGGACCGGTACCCACGCGTCCGGCTGGGGGCCCCGGAGCCGGCCGTGCCACTGCGCCGCCTGCCGGCCTCTATATCTCATGAACCGTTTGTCGTACAGACGCGTGGGTGTCGTCATATGACTTGATTAAGAGTCCTTGACCTTAATTGGTGCAACAGGAAGTGCCCTTCGCCAAACAGGAAGTGCCTCTATATCTCATGGACCGTTTGTCGTACAGACGCATGGGTTGCGTCATATGACTTGTTTAGGAGTCCCTGACCTTAATTGGTGCAACAGGAAGTGCCCTTCGCCAAACAGGAAGTGCCTCTATATCTCATGAACCGTTTGTCGTACAGACGCGTGGGTGGCCTCATATTACTTGATTAGGAGTCCTTGACCTTAATTGGTGCAACAGGAAGTGCCCTTTGCCAAACAGGAAGTGCCTCTATATCTCATGAACCGTTTGTCGTACAGACGCGTGGGTGGCCTCATATTACTTGATTAGGAGTCCTTGACCTTAATTGGTGCAACAGGAAGTGCCCTTCGCCAAACAGGAAGTGCCTCTATATCTCATGAACCGTTTGTCGTAAAGACGCGTGGGTGGCGTCATATCACATGATTAAGAGTCCTTAACCTTAATTGGTGCTTCCTTCGCCAAACAGGAAGTACCCTCGCCAAACAGGCAGTGCCTCTATATCTCATGAACCGTTTGTCGTGCAGATTCGTGGGTTGTGTCATAAGACTTGATTAAGAGTCCTTAACCTTAATTGGTGCTTCCTTCGCCACACAGGAAGTGCCCTTTTCAAAACAGGAAGTACCTCTATATCTCATGAACCGTTTGTCATACACGTTTGGGTGGTGTCATATGACTTGATTAAGAGTCCTTCAGCTTAATTGGTTTAACTAGCCCTGCATCCTCTTCTGATTGGCTGCTGCCCCTTGTGACGTGAGTAGAGCTGCGAGGGCCCGGTCATCACTGCTGAAGGACTCTTAATCAAGTCATATGACACCACCCACACGTGTACGACAAACGGTTCATGAGATATAGAGGTACTTCCTGTTTGGCAAAGGGCCCTTCCTGTTTGACGAAGGAAGCACCAATTAAGGTTAAGGACCCTTAATCAAGTCTTATGACACAACCCCCGCGTCTGTACGACAAACGGTTCATGAGATATAGAGGCACTTCCTGTTTGGCGAAGGAAGCACCAATTAAGGTTAAAGGTGTAGTTCACCCCCAAAATGAGTTCAATAATATTTTTTGGTTTTTGTCACATTCCTAAGACAACATTTTGATTCGAGTAAATTTACCCCCATTGATTCCGGATGGTGACCCGTTTCGAAACGGGTCACCATCCGGATGACACAACCCCCGCGTCTGTACGACAAACGGTTCATGAGATATAGAGGCACTTCCTGTTTGGCGAAGGAAGCACCAATTAAGGTTAAAGGTGTAGTTCACCCCCAAAATGAGTTCAATAATATTTTTTGGTTTTTGTCACATTCCTAAGACAACATTTTGATTCGAGTAAATTTACCCCCATTGATTCCGGATGGTGACCCGTTTCGAAACGGGTCACCATCCGGAATCAATGGGGGTAAATTTATTGTTATCACATTTTTGTCTTAGGAATGTGACAAAAACCAAAAAATATTATTGAACTCTACTCTCCATGGCCTGAGTAATCAATAGAAAAAAAGTCATTTTGGGGGTGAACTACTCCTTTAAGGACTCTTAATCATGTGATATGACGCCACCCACGCGTCTGTACGACAAACGGTTCATGAGATATAGAGGCACTTCCTGTTTGGCGAAGGGCACTTCCTGTTGCACCAATTAAGGTCAAGGACTCTTAATCATGTGATATGACGCCACCCACGCGTCTGTACGACAAACGGTTCATGAGATATAGAGGCACTTCCTGTTTGGCGAAGGGCACTTCCTGTTGCACCAATTAAGGTCAACAAGGACTCCTAATCAAGTAATATGAGGCCACCCACGCGTCTGTACGACAAACGGTTCATGAGATATAGAGGCACTTCCTGTTTGGTGAAGGGCACTTCCTGTTGCACCAATTAAGGTCAAGGACTCCTAATCAAGTAATATGAGGCCACCCACGCGTCTGTACGACAAACGGTTCATGAGATATAGAGGCACTTCCTGTTTGGCGAAGGGCACTTCCTGTTGCACCAATTAAGGTCAAGGACTCCTAATCAAGTAATATGAGGCCACCCATGCGTCTGTACGACAAACGGTTCATGAGATATAGAGGCACTTCCTGTTTGGCGAAGGGCACTTCCTGTTGCACCAATTAAGGTCAAGGACTCCTAATCAAGTCATATGATGCAACCCACGCGTCTGTACGACAAACGGTTCATGAGATATAGAGGCACTTCCTGTTTGGCGAAGGGCACTTCCTGTTGCACCAATTAAGGTCAAGGACTCTTAATCAAGTCATATGACGCCACCCACACGTCTGTACGACAAACGGTTCATGAAATATAGAGGCACTTCCTGTTTGGCGTCGGCCGCCAGGCGGCGCAGTGGCACGGCCGGCTCCGGGGCCCCAAGCCGGACGCGTGGATACCGGTCCCGTCTCGAACGGTCGCTCCTAGCCCGAGTTATGGAGGTTTATGTGCGCTGCAGTGACGGCGCTTTATGTGCGCTGCAGTGGCGGCGCGCCGCCGCCAGGCGGCGCTATAATTTTGCGGGGGTCCCTGGGCCCCCTGGAGGGTGTCCGTGCGGTCAAAGTCCCGGATTTCCCCAATAAAATGTCGGCCCTCCCATTGAAACCATTGTAGAGCCGAACATTTTTAAAATACATGGGACTAGATAGCAGGGGGTCCGCGGGGGGTCCCCGGGGCTCCAGGGGGTCCCCGGGTGGTCGGACCCCGACTCCAGAGGCCCCTCGGTCGGCCGCCGGCCCCTCGCCTCTGGAGATGAAGAATTACTATTAATATTAATAATAATAATGGTAATAATAAAGTCGCTTATAATAAGCGGACATGGCAACAACTGGGTCCGGGAGGCCTGTCACTCATGATTCCACGCCCCTCTCAGTTGAGGCCCCGCCCCCATGGAAAAACAGGGCCAAAAGTGCACCTGAAACTTTTGAAGTTGAACTCGTAAAAATAAGATCTGAAACTGAAAAAAAGAAATCTGAAACCGGCAAAAAAAAAAATGAATCCGTAAAAATAAGATCTGAATCTGAAATAAATAAATAAAAAACAACTGAAGAAAATGACTCCAAGATCGAAATATATATTAAAGTGAAATGAAAAAAATAAATAAAAAGTATTCAAAAGTATTAAAAAAGCGAATCAAAGTTACATTTATTTTATTTTTTTCGAGTTCAAAATCGAAATTCAAGACTTTCAGGTTCAAATTTTATTTTTTTCGGGTTCAAATCTTATTTTTTCACTTCCATACAGGGGACCTACATCAGAGATCATAGCTCAAGCTGCAGGAGACAAAAATGAGGGCTATTTGTATAACTCTTTTCTTTGTGCATAAAATACTACTAGAGATTTGGACCGCTAAGCCGTGCTCCCACATACGTGGGAGCACGGCTCCCACGTATGTCCAATTATGGAGATCTCAGTATCTGTCTGTCCCTTTATGCCCATATATGGAGATCGCTGATGTCATCAGATATGGCCATACCGGTATATGGGCATGGCCCCTTTTGTGCCCTTATATTTGTTTGCGCCTGATGTCATGACGACACATTGAGGTTAGACAACACTCTCCATATTTGGGCTTAGCTGTAACATGTAGCTGAACCAACAACAACAACATGAGCAACAAAAATGTTACTTTAATTATACAGCCTTGTCAGGCTGATTGGGAACTTATTTCTTGTGAATGTAATGGGCATAACTTCCAATTTCACTTACCATTGAATGGAAGTTTCCTAAGCAGAAGGAGAACATTAAACAGAAAACAATTAGACTTGAACCCCTAATAAAATATAGCCTACTCTGCAGTCATGTCATTCACATAAACGTAATTCATGTTTGGGAAGCACTGAATATATTATGAAGATGTGCCTGCCTACGCATGGTTTACCTTGGCTCGCCCCTTTATTGTACTGTACAGTTTTTTCCTCTGGCGTCAGATCCTTGACTGTCACAAGTGATGAGTCAGCAATATGTTGTCACTCCTTGCATTACATCATCTATTCTAGACCTTGTAATACTTACTTTGAGTCTTCTCAGCTTTGAGTAATGCTGTGCTTGAGCTGAACGCCATATCTTTCAGATGCTGGTGAACAAGGCCTGACAAAGTGGATTACAGCTAGTAATGGTGTATGTAATAAAACATAATCCCCACTGTACTTGTCAACAACTGTAAATCCTTACTGAGCCAGTTATGCACAAGCAAAACCCAACCTGTGTGTGTGTGTGTGTGTGTGTGTGTGTGTGTGTGTGTGTGTGTGTGTGTGTGTGTGTGTGTGTGCGCGTGCGTGCGTGCGTGCGTGTGTGCATGCGTGCGTGTGTGTGTGTGCGCACGAGTGATGTGTACACAGATGTACGTTTGTGCGTGCGTGCCGGCATGTGTGTGGGCATGCGTGTCTGTGTGTGAGAGAGAGAGACTGCGTGCATGTGGCCCTATCATAGGCTTATGGGCACGGCAAGTGGCCTCAGGTCTGTGCGTAGATGTTAAGTATGTTTACTATGTGGGTGTGTCTCCCTACACATGCTGACCTTTCTTTGGAAACCATGGTGACACGTTACTATTGAAAAACACGCTATTAAAAAAAACAATTCAACAACTTTACATAATAGACAGCTGGCACCTATCCATTCACTCATCAGAATGGGTATTTAAGATGTCAGAGCAGACTCCCCAAGCCAGACTATCAACTCTCTTAAAGTCAGTTAGTCTTCAGCAGCAAAATATGGAATGCACGCACCGTACTGACAATTCAGGTAGAAAAAGACGTCCTGTTCTGCTATTTATCTTGCATGGTGTGCTGTTACACCTCACACAAAGAATTAAAGCTCATATGGAACTTCTCCCTTTCTGTTTAAATGGACTACGGTATTACAAGTAGGCTAACTGAGTGGCTATAGGATCATCCCATTTGAGGGACCATGATGCAAGGTAGACAAATGAGACACAGGATGGTTATGCACAAGATCAGTATTTATTTACAAAAAAAAAGAAAAAAAAGAATACAAAATACATTGGTAAATGAAAGCCAAGGAAAGTGTAATTGAAAACACAAAAGTGAGTTTCCCCAAACAATAGCTAGCAGCACCTTGCTGTGACAGGTCACGGCAGTGCTTTTGATGAACATTTTACTGGATGTTTCCTGGCAAGTTTCCACTTCATGTTGAACCACAACACTCTTTGCAATCTGATTACGTTTTATTCAACTCTAGCCAGGGAAGCATGAAAAAGAGCGAGAGAAGAAAGAAACTTGAAATCAGATATTCTATTTGACCGTGACAGCAAACAGGTTGAAATCCAGACCGACGAACTGATTGTATCCTTGTTATTATTGGTTCAGAGGGCAAACGTCTAAACTCATTTGGGTATAGAGGCCTCTAATCAATGCATTCCACCATCTGCATTTTACAACTGCTGATGCGTTCTGCCACCTAGACAAGTCTGCATGTAAAGCCAGCACAAGGAAACAGCTGTTTCCTTAGCTTATTTATGAGCCAGGACATGGCCAAAGCTGACTCATGAGGAAGAGCCTGGGGAGAAGACGACAGCCTTCACGTGGCGTACCCTGAAATTAACAAGAAAATCTTGTTAAAACAAATGTCACCACCCAATCATCAAAATTGAACCAAAGTGGTTTGAACCGGCCTAGCAGGGCACTGTCACCAGTGGAGCTAAAAAAAATAATTAAAAAGAGATAATAAAAGAAAACAAATAAAAATAATGTATATTGTATATTCACTCATTTGAGTTGAGTTAGTTGGGTTCAAAGGACGTGGTACGTAGATGATAATTGTCCCCAGTGTCAGCGTCACTAGCCTTATGATTGACATATGCCCAGCCTTGTGACACAGTGTGATCTTGATGTCAGCATAATCACGCTGCCATAAAGAGATGCTCCATTCATACAAGCAGACAATGGATGGCTCCTTCCTTTGAGCGTGTGTTATGAGATATTCCTCGGGTCAGTAAAACAATTCACTGGTTTTTAAACTGCTGGTCATGACACATACTGTAAGTGGGTCACAGCAGGGGGCAGGTGGACCATTTCCATGTACTATTTGTGAATTTTTGCATCATTGTTATAATTTGCAGAGTTACATAATGTTTGTAAATTGAATGTAAATTCAAGAAAGAAAACTTCAAATATTTGTGTTCTTGATCTTGTCTTTTACTGTACTAGCATGTATGCAGACAGGACAGACAGAACAATATATAAATACATGTTAATTATCCCATTTTCTTGACATTTTATTAAGCTTATTTTACTACACAAAATATTAGGTGGACCAAAAGAAACCCTGCTCTAGTTCTATAAAGACACTTCAAGATCTAAAAGTTATGAATTCCCCCAGAAACGGATCATGGAATTGACTAGTGATAAGGATTAAAGGAGTAGTTCACCCCCAAAATGACTTGTTTTCTATCGTTTACCCATCCCATGGAGACTTGAGGAGAGAGTTCAATAATATTTTTTAGTTTTTGTTCCGTTCCTAAGCCTAATTTGATTATAATGGCTGGCTGAGCCGACTCCATCGGCTGTGTCCTGCGCCAGACACTGGCAGAACGACATCTAAGATTGCAAAGGACTCGAAGAAGAAGATTTGATTCTAATACATTTCCCCCCATTGATTCCGGATAGACCCAAATGCATTTGGGTCTCCATCCGGAATCAATGGGCCTACAAAGAGTCTCCTCAAATTATTGTCATAGGAACAAAACAAAAAAAAAAAAAAAAAATATATATATATATATATATATATATATATATATATATATATATATATATATATATATCTCCATGGGGTGAGTAATCGACAGAAAGTTTTTCATTTTGGGGGTGAATTACTCCTTTAAAGCTGACATCACAGCTCTCTTTTATTGTTTTTATTTTATTTTTTTCAATGGCTTTGCTTTAACAATATTTACATGCATGGAAAATAGTACTCTTAAAAAACAACAAACTAGTAATGACATTACATAATTTCCGAGTAAAGACTGCTTGACTTTAAGCGGAGGGTGTGTACCGAGGGATTCACATCTGCTACTAGAGCTTTATCCCCTTGTTCTGTTAGATCAAACACATGGTTGAGCCGATCAGTGATTGAGGATTTCGCTGCGAGAGTAATACACAATTCTTTGAGTTTGGTCAACTATGCTGGGTGCTACCGTATGTGCAATGACGTCAACTCTTTTGGAACTCAACAACCAAAGTGGTAAATTGTAAATGGTAAAAATGGTTCATTGGAACGATACAAACACAGTGGAAAGTAACAGCAAAGGTGGTACAACTACATCACCCTCCTCCGGACAGTGATGCGTTCGTCCAGAGGCCAATGAACTCACTTTTCTTAGCCTAATAATTAAAAACACTACAGATTACAGAAAAAACACTGAATAATGAAAGTTTTTTCCTTCTAATTGAGGTCAGGTAACATGTAAAAAGCCCAAAAAAAGAAAGAAATTATGTCATAAGACCTTTAAATAAAGCACAACTGCACGATTCTGGGAAATTGCAAGTGTGGTTGCACTGCCACGAGTTGCGAGGAACTGAATTCCATCTTACATTTATATCATATATTGTGATGTGAGGCATGACAACACTGGCAACAGTGTGTGAAGTATGACCAAAAGCGTTTCTGTTGAGCGACCAAAAGCTTTTCTGTTGTGCAAAAGTTAACAAAAAGCAGGTTCACTTTGTTGGCAAACAATTTTCGGGCCAAGAACAATAGTGTGTTGCCTATAGCAACCACACTAATTACAGTCATCATTCAATTTCTGAAATAATAATAATAAAAACCTTATACACTGGTCTGCTGGAGACCACATGTAGGCCTGTCTTTCTCTATCGAACTCATTTAAAATAAGGAAGGATTTGAAACAAGGATTTACATGTGCAATTTTCCAGTTTTCACCTTCCGGTCTGTTGCTGCTGTAGCCTACTGTACCTGGTCTACTGGTGCAGAGAGCACCATCAATAGGCTTATGGGCATCAGCCCTTAATGAGGATTTGCACACTCCAGTCCCCCTGTCAGGAACAATGACCCAGCTGTGTGAAGTCCTCTTCTCTGCACTAACCACTGAGTAAACTTTTGTATAGTAGAATGCAGCGGAAATGACGGCTCTGCAAACAGGTCACTGGAGTGGTAATGAGCCCTCAGCTGTTGTAATGCATGTAATGCTGCATGGTGTTATGACCACAGATGGATTACGTCCGCTACACAGCTCTTATTTAGTGTAGGTACTGCACCAGGAACACAGGAGAACTCAGGTGTTGCAGGAGAAGTGGATGAGAAGTGGGGCTGTTGGAACTGGAGTCTGGACACCACAAAATGGTTCTCACGTGTTTAGAGTTGACACATCATAGATATCATCGCTCAAAAGGCAAATTACTGCTCATTTGATTTAATACAATTTGCAAACCTTCAGGCTGCGGTGCCTGAATAGGGGAGGCTTCTTATGTTTGAAGTTTCAAAGAGGCTTTAACCGCTCTGCTTATAATGAAGCCATTGAGGGCTGATGAGGCTTTTGCACACTATGAATAAACAGACCCTCATGCTCTTGCATAACAGCTAGCAGGGCTAGCTCCAATTATCATACAGCCACTGACAATAGACTTTGGATAAGCATTTCATTGTGTCAGATTTGGTTTCACGTTGTTACCCATGATGGATTTGGCAATTTAGTGAGAAACCCTACCCAGCAAGCACGGTCAGGACCTGGACCAATCAGTTACGTCTTGATTGGGGCCAGATCAAGTCAAACCATGACTAGTCAGATCTGGCCTAGATCACCTGATTTCAACTAACATAAATCCTGTCCACGAAAACGGACGTCCTGGATTAATCAGAGAGGGTCCGATCGAGGCCAGATAAATATCATAACTAGTCAGATATGTCCCAGAATATAAACTTACGTGCTCATATTTCAACTAACATTACAAACAATAACAATAATCCTATATTCCATGTGACGTCCTGGTAATGATGTCAAAAGCTTCCTCATATGGGCTGTGATCTGGCCTTGTTCTGAGTCTGAGTCACCGGAGCTAACTAACTGATATACTGATACCGGTATGTGTATCATATTATAATTATGGGCTCATTTCCTAAATAATAATGTTGACTGATGTCTGTGGAATTTCTTGACCTCTGACTCCCCAGTAGCTGAGAGCATTGACACCCCATCATAGGTCATTTAGTGCACTGTTCCTTTGGAAGTAAATATTCACTTTCACTTTCTATGATGTGAATGTGTAGGGTGTGTGATGATTTAAACTGAGATGAGCTAATTAGACTCTGGACGACCCTAGTGTGACTACACGCCTTTGTGCATCGAGCCAATAAATGCACACAGGATAAATCATCCCTCACACGCACTCAGACAGAGCCTCAGTCTAGAATAGATTCTCCATCATACATTGTGAAATAAAATGTCGTCAGCCAATCATCAAGGACGATGATACACGAAAGAAGAAGAAGAGGTCCATGAAGGAAAGCCCCACATCCTAAAATGGCTTAAAGGAGGATGGACGGGTCGACAAGCGGGCAGACAGACCACTCTGTCACGCTCATGTCACCATGACTCACTATGACATAACCATATAAGGAGTTCCCAATGCAGCTATGCCCAAATATGATGTGTGTTGTTGTCTAACCGGGAGCGTAGCGTTTTTTACAACTTTGATAGTTCGACGTCACATTCGTCCGAGACTTTACCGTCTAACCAGGGGGCACAAGTCAGTCCCACATCTCATTACTCCGACTACGTGGCTACGCGTGCGGTTAAGGTTAGGATTAGGGTTAGGCAGGGCCTTGCATAGAGTGTTCTGCCAATGCGGGGTCAGAAACAGCGCCGGCCACGTGGTTCATGTACGCCGAAAATGTCACTTTTCACCCATAGACTCCAATGGGTTCCGTAAACTTCCAGTTTGCGCGCTTTGTCACTATTCGCCAATACAGTAGATGTGTAGAAGACCTGGCCCCAAGAAGTGAACGGAGATGACGCGACTCTCCAATAGAGGGCTATGGCTAGGGATAGGGTTAGTAATGGGTAGAGACGGACGAACGCAACGTCAGAGTAATGCATGTCGGAAACAATAACACGCACCCTGTCATACTCAATGTGTCCTCATGGCATCAGGCGCAAACAAATCAGTCAGCTGCATATGGGCACAAAAGGGGGCGTGCCCATATCTGGGCATATACTGAGGACATCAGGGATCTCCATATATGGGCATAAAAGCAACAAGGACTGACAGGTACAGAGATCTCCATATATAGATCACTTCTTATATCTTCTTTTGAAACTAGCTTGTTTTGTTTTTTCGCCAGGCTGCTCTCTCTCGGCGCCCAGCCTCGATCGTCACTTCTGTTTCGTCAGTAGTATTTTAGCTACCGTTTTAAGAAGAAGGGTCGAAGAAGGGTCGCACCACGTTTTTATGGTAGCACTGCCTGCATGGTCGCTTCAACGAGCGCTGCTTTTCGGCGTAAAGCTTTACATCTGCTGTCCCCTGTAGCAGCTTTGTGTAGCTGTACAGTTTCTGTTTCAGTCTATTTCAGGAAAGCACTGGAAATAAAGAACTGTGATCTAGGAATTGTCATCTGTATACCCTACCATTGAGCCTGTCACACATAGATTATCAAAGACTAGCCTCAAAGACCACATACAACTTTGAAGAGTTGGCATTTCAGCATGGAGCCTTATGAATTGCATGCATGCAATTTACATCTGTCAAGTAATAAAAATACAAAATATGCCCTGTTAGGTAATGTCTTATTACAATATGTTGTTCACCCTTGGACTTACAGTATGTGTTATGAAAAACTGAATAGTGTCAAGACAGCATGGCACACACTGGTAGACTATTTAGTGTTTTGAGTACAGCTTGGTCTGATGACAAGGAGCATAGTTACACACAAAGATAAGGAGGAGACCCTTATCTTTGTGTATATAACTATTATGCTCCAATCCTGGATTTTACGAGTGAAATACTTTACCAAATACTTAAATGCACTTCTCCCATGAGCTCATGTCTTTGTCTTTGTAACATATACGTTGTCTTGTTAAAAACAAGAAAAGAAAATTCCCATATCCGTTACTCTGCTAAACTCAGGCCGTTAGTAGGGTGTGATGACTCTAGTGTAATGTAATGTAATGTACGGTATGTACTTGACCTGTATGTCAGCACTGTGTTGTGCACTATTCGTTGTAATTTACTTTTTTTCTGTCTGTCTCGTCCTGTTGTATGTTATGTACGTAGCAGCCTGCATGTCCAAGACAAATTTCCCTCAGGACCAAATAAATTAATCTTGAATCTTGAATCTTGAATCTCTGCGCATGACCATATACAGTATATGGGAAATTGGGGATGACAGGCGGATATGCGGTTCTGGACAACCAGATCTCTATAAATGGGTGTATACTGCTCAAGGTGAAGCAGCTGAAAACAGACAAATAAGATACAGTATTTTACAGTATAACAATATTATTAATTCATAACATACCCAGCCTTTATTTGAGCTGGGTAAGAGAAGTGATAACAGGATCGATAGTGTGATAAGTTTGGTCAGCTGCTGCATCAGTGGCGTCAATTCAGCAAAAGCTAAGGTAGATAGATAGATAGATAGATAGATAGATTGCTATACCCAATTGACGCTTGATGATTCAAGTTTCTTTATTAGGCTAAACCCCTTGAGATGTGCCATCTCGTTTTAGAGGGGGGCCCCAACATAAATAGTCTACATGTTACAATGGTTACATGTATACAAGGTAGACCCGAACAAAATAAAAAACAACACACATACAATAACATTATGAACCTTGATAAAGATCACAGCATTAAATCAGCACTAAATCCTATAATATATCATACCAGTAAGACTCCCTAATCGGGAGATAAGCGACCGTAGGTCACTTATCTCCACAAATAGGGCAAAAATGTGTTTTGCCAAAATCTTCCTGATCCATGTTGATGACATGAGTGTAGACATACTGTGTAGTGATTTTCGTGATTTTAGGGCAAAATCTGTAGGAGCAGTGTCCAAAAATGTGTTTTAAAAAATCGGCCTGGAGGTGGCGCTATATGGGAGAGATTCATGTTGATGGGATGAGTGTAGACATACTGTGTACCGATTTGCGTGATTTTAGGGCAAAAATTGTAGGAGCAGTGTCCAAAAATGTGTTTTGCAAGAATCGGCCTCATGGTGGCGCTAGAAGAGGGCCATGTGAGAAATGAGGGGTGGGGTCTCCGCGCCGGCAAGGCGGACGAATAGGTACCGGCCCCGGCTGTCCCGGTCGCTCCTAGCCGGAGTTACGGCATTTTATGTGAGCTGCAGTGTAGGGGGTCCTCCACTGGGGGCGCCACCACTTTTGCATCCGTTCTGGAGCACCAGGAGTGGGTGGTCCCCGGGAATTCCCCGTGAGCAGCCCCGTTGGGGTGGTCATTTGCTCAGTTTAGCACATTTGGTCATTTTTTACATCTGGGGGTCCCCCAGGGACCTGGGGATCCCTGGAGCTCCGGGGGTCCTTGGAGGTTGTAGTTTGGCAGGTGAGGAACGTGTGTGCAAAATTTGGCATGGATCGGGGCAACGGTTGCGGAGATATGAGCAGGGCAAGAGTGTGACGTGTGAGGTGTGACAGACAGACTGACTGACTGACGGACTTACACTTTGTGCAGGGTTTGATAGTAAATGCGACCTACGGTCGCAATCAGATATAGAGAAACATGTTAGCCTATGTTAAAAACATTGAAAGCAAAACAATATCAAATGTAGAGACAAAAAAAAAAAAAATATATATATATATATATATATATATATATATATATATATAATTGCGACCGTAGGTCGCATTTACTACCAAAACCTCCACAGGCTGTCCGTGAGTGAGTCAGTCCGTCAGTCACACGTCACTCCACAGGCTGTCCGTGAGTGAGTCAGTCCGTCAGTCACACGTCACACTCTTGCCCTGCTCATATCTCCGCAACCGTTGCCCCGATCCATGCCAAATTTTGCACACACACTCCTTACCTGCCAAACTACAACCTCCAAGGACCCCCGGAGCTCCAGGGACCCCCAGGTCCCTGGGGGACCCCCAGATGTAAAAAATGACCAAATGTGCTAAACTGACCAAATGACCACCCCAACGGGGCTGCTCACGGGGAATTCCCGGGGACCACCGACTCCTGGTGCTCCAGAACGGATGCAAAAGTGGTGGCGCCCCCAGTGGAGGACCCCCTACACTGCAGCTCACATAAAATGCCGTAACTCCGGCTAGGAGCGACCGGGACAGCCGGGGCCGGTACCTATTCGTCCGCCTTGGCGGCGCGGAGACCCCACCCCTCATTTCTCACATGGCCCTCTTCTAGCGCCACCATGAGGCCCATTCTTGCAAAACACATTTTTGGACACTGCTCCTAAAATTTTTGCCCTAAAATCACGCAAATCGGTACACAGTATGTCTACACTCATCCCATCAACATGAATCTCTCCCATATAGCGCCACCTCCAGGCCGATTTTTAAAACACATTTTTGGACACTGCTCCAACAGATTTTGCCCTAAAATCACGAAAATCACTACACAGTATGTCTACACTCATGTCATCAACATGGATCAGGAAGATTTTGGAAAAACACATTTTTGCCCTATTTGTGGAGATAAGTGACCTACGGTCGCTTATCTCCCGATTAGGGAGTCTTACTGGTAATAGAGTATAGAGTCATTGCATGTATGATGGCAGGTTTACCGATAACAGGAACATACAACCTCCAAGTAAAAACTGGGAATGTTGAAATAGCTCTAATATTAACCGGTAAATTACGCTTCTGTGTTGCATCACCCCTAGGTTGATATGGCAACTGACAAATCAATGTCAGTGCAAGCTACAGCTTTATCTCTCTGTGGCAGATGATCAATTACAGCAACCTCTTGGTGCAACTCTATAGGAGACTCTCTAGAGCAGGGGTTTTTAACAGGTAGTCCGTGGACCACTGGTGGTCCTTGAAGGTATTGTGGTCCCTGACATGCATTTAGTAATGCAGGAAGGTGAAAGTGAATATATACTTCCACAGAACAATGCACTAAATGACCTACTGACCTATGATGATGTGTCAATGCTGTCAGCTACTGGGGAGTCAGAGGTCAAGACATTCCACAGACATGTGCCCGTAATTATAATCGCAGGCGTCTGTCCACTCATACATTCACTCATACCGGTACATAGGATACATATCAGTATATCAGTTAACATGAGTTTAGTGGAAGGTTGGATAAAGTAACATTTTTGCCATATCCAGATTGGAATCCAATTTGTTTTATGGAGTCTGAACAGAAAGAAGTCACATGGAGTCATTATAAATCCGACTTTCAGTCTGAAAGACACAGATCCGATCACTTGCAACAGTGTGATTGTGTGAACAGTTGGTCCTAAAGATCGGATTTGAGAAATAAATCGGATTTGACTGTAGTCTAAACAGGGCCTATATGACATCAAGTGCTATTCATAATACTTTATACTTGTGTAGGCGCCATCCACAGCCTTTTCCTTGCTGTACTGAACAGCCACCTCTTGAATCTCTAGCTAGCTCATCAAAATTAGATTTAAGAATTAGAGCTGCCTCGGCTGAGGAGAGACTGGAGTTAATTGGGGCTCAAAGGAATCGAAACAAAGACCGGAAAACAGTCATGAATGGCTGCGTAATGGTGAGGCTGGCAGCCAGCAGCACATGATGTTTTCAAACAACTCCCTCCCCACACTTTCAGGGAATCAGATTTTTACATCACAACTAATATACATAATAATGGGTGTGTTCGATTTGCGTGAGACATTGAACAAGGACAAGGCAAGTAGTGATACTATATTATTACTACTGTCATGTAGGCATGATGATAATTTTAGTAGGCACCAATAAATCTAACACAGCCATTATTATTTCACACAGTAGCTGCAGCTATGTTATTTTCATCACATAGTGTACCAGGTAAACAATCTCAGCCTTGCCCTTTAGAACCTTTTTGTATCAAACTCACAAAATGTGCCTAGGGTTTAGTTCCCCTTTAAGCGCACTCAGCTAAAGGTCTTTGTCAGTGCATGCATGTGCTGTACTGTAGCCTACTTTGCTTTGTTCGTTGAACTTCCCACTGCAGTGTACTGCCCCTAAGGGGAGCAATTGGAGGCTTCTAGCCTGACTCGGTTCGGTCCAGCCGGGTAAAGTTACAAGAAACACAGAGCTAGGTGCCAGCTAAATGAATTGCGTCCACTCTGAGGGACAATCCCCTTTTTATCTTGCTGTCCCTCTTGACTGTCCCTTTTCCACAATGCACTGCTCTAGGCAGAGACTGTTCCCACGGTACAGTGGGCAACCTGGTGTGGTGTTACTGGTTTGATACATCAACAGAGTGTTTTCACCCGAAGGTCTGTTGTTATCTGGCATGGAAAAGCAAGGGGACTGATTGAACAAAGATTCCGGACCTCCAGAGAACAGAGAAGAAGCTTTAATCGAACAGGAACACCTTTTAAAGATGCTACCATCTGATGTCACAGGACTAGCTATGCTTTTCAGGATAGGGAAACAAAATGTTTGGGTATTTCATTGCTGAAACATTGTTGAAACATTCTTAGGGGAACAAACAGAACAAAGGAGAAATACCACAGAGGAAGCAGGCCCAGACTAAAAGAAAGAGCCTTCATGTGTCCAGGTCAAGGTTTGTATTTTGACAGGAAATTGAGACAGGCTTATGGTACCTATGAAGAAAGCTTTTTGTTCATTTTGCACACATGGAATTTCAATTTTTCTTCTTCTGAGCACATTTGTTCTGGGCAATTTCAATGCCCCCCTGGGATAGAAGTATAAATCAATAACACCAGGTTCTGCTGACCAACAAATGCTTTCAATTTGATATGTCAAGCACAGAAAGCACAAAATCAACAGGCATTTCATGTACTGTATATTAAAAGGAACTTATTTTTAGCAAATACATTTTACCAGATAATGTTGAGCATACTCAAAATTGAATGGCACAAATGATGACCTTTTGGACTGCCTGTCAGAAAGATTCAATCTGTCTGAGCAGTGCTAGAAAGATTGTTTTTGATACTTGATATGTTTCTAAAGACCTTCTTTAGCTGTTTCAGTGATTTTCACAAAATATAAAGCAATTGCACATACAATAATTATGTATTGTTTTGTTTTGTTTTGTTTTGTTTTGTTTTGTTTTGTTTTGTTTTGTTTTGTTTTGTTTTACAAATCTATAACGGTTTTCCATGGTTAAATGGCCCAGATCAAGTTCAGGTACTTCAATAATCTCTCTAGGTCGTCCTCAGACGAGCCTTCCATCGTCGCTTCCAGTCATCCCGGTTCTCCATACATCTGGCCATCTCGTTGGTGCTTTGTGCTCCTACGTCTTTCTTGAGTACATCCACGTATGTTATTGTGGGACGTCCTCGTGACCGGTGCCCATGTGTTGGTTCCCACAGCACCAATTTGCTGGCAGGAAGCTCCTGGTGTCTTTGGCTGTGTCCTGCTAGTATCATTCTTCTGGCAGCAATTTTCTCGCTCACCCTTGGTATTCCCTCATACAGGCTCTTGTTGGTAACATTTGCACTCTTGCTGATGTTAAGTACTGCACGCAACATTCTGGTGTATCACCCGTCTAGAGACTTCTGCAGGGTTGGCTTCAATATAAATGCAAATTAATTGTAATCTTTTACCTATACATCATAAACCTCAGTAAAGCCAGAGGTATGCACCAGTAAGACTCCCTAATCGGGAGATAAGCGACCGTCAGGTCAGCCTGATGGTGGCGCTATATGGGACAGATCCATGTTGATGACATGAGTGTAGACATAGTGTGTACCGATTTGTGTGATTTTAGGGCAAAATCTGTAGGAGCAGTGTCCAAAAATGTGTTTTGCAAGAATCGGCCTCATGGTGGCGCTAGAAGAGGGGCATGTGAGAAATGAGGGGTCGGGTCTCCGCGTTGCCTTGGCGGACGAATAGGTACCGGCCCCGGCTCTCCCGGACGCTCCTAGCCCGAGTTACGGCATTTTATGTGAGCTGCAGTGGAGGGGGTCCTCCACTGTGGGCGCCACCACTTTTGCATCCGTTGTGGAGCAGCAGGAGTTGGTGGTCCCCGGGAATTCCCCGTGAGCAGCCCGGTTGGGGTGGTCATTTGGTCATTTTTGCACATTTTGGAATTTTTTTACATCTGGGGGTCCCCCAGGGACATGGGGGTCCCTGGAGCTCCGGGGGTCCTTGGAGGTTGTAGTTTGGCAGGCAAGGAACGTGTGTGCAAAATTTGGCATGGATCGGGGCAACGGTTGCGGAGATATGAGCAGGGCAAGAGTGTGACGTGTGAGGTGTGACAGACAGACGGAGGGACGGAGTTACACTTTGTGGTGGTTTTGATAGTAAGTGCGACCTGACGGTCGCAACAATTGGGCTGTGTAGTTCCATTACCATAACAGTGACCTTCATGACCTTGACCATTGACTATCATACCGGTGTATACCATACCAGATTGTGAGTTAAAGATATGACGCTTCATGGCCTTGTCCTGTGTTATGATTTGATGGTGCTGCTGTGCGTATTGAGTCATTACGGACAGTACATATAGGGCCTCACTACCAGTAAGGCTCCCTAATCGGGAGATAAGCGACCGTAGGTCACTTATCTCCACAAATAGGGCAAAAATGTGTTTTGCCAAAATCTTCCTGATCCATGTTGATGACATGAGTGTAGACATACTGTGTAGTGATTTTCGTGATTTTAGGGCAAAATCTGTAGGAGCAGTGTCCAAAAATGTGTTTTTAAAAATCGGCCTGGAGGTGGCGCTATATGGGACAGATTCATGTTGATGGGATGAGTGTAGACATACTGTGTACCGATTTGCGTGATTTTAGGGCGAAAATTGTAGGAGCAGTGTCCAAAAATGTGTTTTGCAAGAATCGGCCTCATGGTGGCGCTAGAAGAGGGCCATGTGAGAAATGAGGGGTGGGGTCTCCGCGCCGGCAAGGCGGACGAATAGGTACCGGCCCCGGCTGTCCCGGTCGCTCCTAGCCGGAGTTACGGCATTTTATGTGAGCTGCAGTGTAGGGGGTCCTCCACTGGGGGCGCCACCACTTTTGCATCCGTTCTGGAGCACCAGGAGTCGGTGGTCCCCGGGAATTCCCCGTGAGCAGCCCCGTTGGGGTGGTCATTTGGTCATGTTTGCGCATTTGGTCATTTTTTACATCTGGGGGTCCCCCAGGGACCTGGGGGTCCCTGGAGCTCCGGGGGTCCTTGGAGGTTGTAGTTTGGCAGCCAAGGAACGTGTGTGCAAAATTTGGCATGGATCGGGGCAACGGTTGCGGAGATATAAGCAGGGAAAAAGTGTGACGTGTGAGGTGTGACAGACAGACGGAGGGACTGACGGACTGACGGACACTTTGTGGTGGTTTCTACAGTAAGTAGCGACCTACGGTCGCAACAACAGTAGGCTATTGCAATTGCTTTGTGGCTCAGTTAATCAAAAGTGTGGCCATACTTGTCTAAACAGTGCTTACATCAATTTTCAATAGCCTATTATCATTTCTCTTTTTTATGTGTCGTAACGATATACTACGTTCTGGTGTGCATATAAGGTGTCCAGTTAGTGGTGTAGTACTTGCCCCGAGGTTGTAGCCCTGACCACCAGTATTCTTTCTCTGCTGGCCACTGGAGGGCAATCCATAGCTTCAGTATCAACTGGTTTAAGACGCAGAAGTTGTGAACCCCTGAAGAGTTAAAGCCTTCCAACATAATGTGATGAGTATTTTATAAAGCTGAATGAAACAGTAGTGCTTGCGGGAACAAAAACACAGACATACAACATTGCTCTCTTTTTAAGGAAAAGCGTCTGTACTTGGATTAGCCGAACATCATCATCATCATCATCATCATCATCATCATCTTCATCATCATCATCATCATCATCATCATCATCATCATCATCATCATCATCATCATCGTTACGACTTTTATGGTTCACTTGACCACCCCAATCATTAGACACCAATTAAAATAAAATAAACTTATATTTTTCTTAACAATGTCTGTACTGTATGTGAATTTATACACCATACTCCTGATAAATACACATTTATTGCATATGTGTAACTTGAGTAAAACTGTATTTGCACTATGACCTTTATTCCTTTATTCCACTTTTGTTTTATTATTTTACTCCTTCTATTCCTAATTTCTCTTTATGCATGCACAGTTTTTGCCTTTTAGTCTATATAAAACTACCGTATTTGAATTGCCTATGTGTATGAAATGTGTTACACAAATAAACATGCTTTCCTGTCATGAGTTTAACAATAAAATGTGGCTGATATATTTTCAAATACAGGGTCCTTTATTATATGTACCTTTATGGTTCTTGTCTTTAGTTTGAATATTGGAACATGTTTCAGAGAATCTAAAGTAAATAAGTGTACTTAGCATTGAGATGTATAGCCAAGAAACCCAGATTATATAACAAAACTGATTAACTGATAAGAGTTCCTCATCTGAAAGCCCATAGAATGTGTGTCCATTTCTCTTTAAGTTGCTGTTTGAGCTGGCTGAAGTCAAACATCTGTAAAAAAAGAGATTAAGTCTGTCTAACCTAACGCATGTAATCTGACTTGTTTCACCTTGCTGACGTAGTTTGTCGCGCAGAGACAGCAGCTGTCACATGAGTGATTATATAAATGTAATATGCACTTTTTGTATTTGCTTTGCAAAGACTGCTTGGTGGAATGTACTTAGTAGCCCTCAAGGTTAATGTTCTACTCTGAGGAGAATGAAGTAGAGTAGTTCTCTTGATAAACTGATGTCAAACTCAGTAAGATAGCGTCTTTTTGGTTTGAAGACAACTGAAATTACATAAGGTCAAAGCCTGCCTGCACTATGTGTGAGTTAAAGTAGGCCTACAGCAGAGATTAAGATGATGATTGCAATGGAAAAATAACTACAGCTGTCAAAATAACGTTCACGATGGCAATGACAATCACAGCAGATCACATACAGAACACCACATACTCACAACGTGAATTCTGTGATGCAATTGTCTCCATATCCAATGCTTAGTCTCAGCACACGTGTCACATGTTTATTTGATCAACCCCCGGCTTTAAGAAATACTAGATATGCATCTGTCCAATCAAGGTTGAGAGGGTTTAAATGTCAAAGGCCTTCTCATCAAGCCCTAGCTTCCCTACCCTCCCTTGACTACCCTAAAATCCTCTGCCTGCGACTGCAGTGATCCTATTACTCTACACCGGACACCAAGAAGAACATATAGTCTTATGGGAACATACGTCATCCCTGTCTGCTATGCATCATTCAGTTTTGATTACTGGCCATGGATTAGAGGAGCATGCATAGATTCACTGTGAAGACAATCTCACAATAACGACGCAGCAGTTTTTCTTTCTTGGCCTCACTCCCCTGCCTTGCTGTACATTATTTAGGGCAGGCAGTCGTGTGTATTACAGTAGATTCAAGCACCCTGCGCGGAGGAAAAATAAGGATTTGCTGGTATTAGGCCTTTGCACCAGATTACTGCTGTAGGAAACTTGCTGTGGGACCAGTAGATACATGATCTGGTTTTAATCTTACTCGGAGGGGGGTGGAAAGGGTTAGGGCTAGGGCATTTCTTTCTTGTAATCATCTCGGTACAGTTCAGTCGAGTGATTTTTCCATTGTTGTCATTGAAATCTATAAATTCTTCAGAGTATGTAATTCTTTCATTGAAATAGAATGAAAGAACCTTAACTACACATGTTCAGGCATATACGTAAGCACATAGGTACTGCATGCACTGTGTATGGAAGCATGTACTCTCTTCTCTCTCTCTCTCTCTCTCTCTCTCTCTCTCTCTCGCTCTCTCTCTTTCTCTCACTTTCACTCTCGCTCTCTCATATAGATAGATAGTTATAACAGTTATAACAACAATTTAGGCAATTAGCAGACGCAGCGATTTACAATAAGCAAGGTAATACATCAATACATCAACATTAATACATCAAATGCATACAGTAGAAGTAGGTAGGCCAAGCACCTATTCCATCAAAACACATAGAATAAAAAGGCTATGTAAATTACATGTATGGTCATTGAGGTACTATGGGCTATTAGATGGAGTCTGAACTTACTGTATAACTTACAGTATATGGTAAAACTGTACCACTGAATGGTCATAACCATCAAATGATTGGGGGACTACTCCTATTTCAAACATGGTGTATTATTACATGTGATTATTATGTATAGAATGTGTCAAAGTGAATAATGGAACTTTACTTTTGAGATCTTAGACTTTCATTTAAGCTGGACATACCACGAAGAACACAAAACATGTTGTAAGTAAGCCTTGCCGAGCCATGAGGCCTGTTTCTGTAGCGTGAGGCAGCTTGATGTACAAGGACACCTCCTGGACTATGTCGCAGGGACTTACCCCCAATCCAACCCTTGATGCTGAGTGCCAAGCAGGGAGGCACTGGGTCCCAGGATTCAAACCCTGACCTCCCAGACTAAGGGCGGACACTCAAACCACAAGGCCTCTGAGCTGAAAGTTGAGTTGAACCATAATTTGTCAGGGAAGGAATTTGAAAATAATATCCACAGGCCTACATACATATTTATTAAACATGCACGCGTATCGCACGCACACACACATGAACACACAATCATTAGGTAGTTATCTTGAGTTGACCAATATATGAAGCGAATCCCTTTAGACTGAGGCTGTCATGTGGACATTCATACTTTTCAAAACGTGTAGCCAGTTGTGCATGTGCTCTCACGTGGACACATGACTGAATGATTGTAATGTGTTGTGTACCATTGTGTAAACATGTTTTAAAGAGTACATGGTTTGGGACTAATTATAGTCAGACAGGTTTACATCGAGGGTCATTTAGTTTCACAGGTTCATGCATATATATAAAAATATGCACACACACACACACACACACACACACACACACACGCGCACGCACGCACGCACGCACGCACGCACGCACGCACGCGCACGCACGCGCACACACACACACACACACACACACACACACACACACACACACACTTTGTCACTGCTACATTATGATTTATGATTATTATGTAATCTCACTGTACTGTAGGTATCACTCATGTGTGGCTAATCTTTGAATGCATTTGGTGCTTTGGGTATTGCAAGCACTAACCGCCACATTAACCCTGTGTCATTATAACTACATTTAGTTAGAAGTCTGTGTATCAGTGTTTAAGTGAAGTCTTTGCTTAAAGACGGGGTGCCGTGATTCTTTCTCCCCATAAAACATGATCATCAGATATGACTAGAGGAAGAAATTGTACAGAAATTGTTAACATTATGTTTTTATGTGGCCACACCCACCAGTTCTTTAAGTATACCTGGTTTTCACCTTAGCACAACCCCTCCTTGAGTTAGCCACGCCCACAGCTGTTGTCGTATGATAATAAGGGGAGGGAGGATTTTAGTAGCAGGGGTCATCAACATGTCCGTATACGGCAAGATATGTCTATGTCCGTGGCCCATTTTTTATTTAGAAAATAATAATACAATTATATAGGCCTATATACTCTAGCCTGTACATTTTGCTATTATTGTGAAAATAGCAAAATGTGCTTTTAATCCCTGTATGTGGTGTGGTGGGAATGAAAGTATTCAAACCAACGGCATGCAAGGGACCAGAGTGAAAAAATGGTGCAGGAAAAGAGCAAAAACAGACGGCATGTCATCTGTTCAGAAGGAGTTGTTTGCTACCAAGGCAAGGGAGAGCAGAACTGGACAAGTAAAGCATGGTTGTCGTTAGTTGGAAGACAGTATTTCAAAGTGTCCACCAATGACAATAACGACTATAAAAGAACTCAAAGTTTATGTTGTAGGGGGGGGGGGGGGATATTTAATGAAAATGTCCATCATAAGGTGCCATGGTGATGACCCCTGTTTTAGTTTTTCACTAAAGCGATGTATTTCAATTGGGCCTTTTGACTGAAAGGCTTTCAGCTTTCAGGAAGAAACCAAAAATACACAGGGAAGCCATATTTGCATAGTATAACCACACCTGGTGGTCTATTGGACTAGAGTAATGTTACTGTAACTCCATAGACACATACAAAACAGAAAAATCTCTTCAACATTTTACATTTACAGATCCATTTACAGATCCATTTAAGTCCATTTGTATGCTCTCTCAGTTCGATTAAACATGGTCTCCACTGCCTCCTTTGTTAACCTGAACGATCCTGCTTTATCACTCATAACCCCACTGGGTTATCAACCCTTAACGCATCAACTGTCCAGTTTTCCTCATGTGACCTCCAATAGTTTGCCTTTCCAAATTGTGACAGTCAGACACAAGCACAAGATTGATTTGCTTAATGTAATTGCAGAAGCAAATGCCTTATTCATTATTCAGGGGGGAAAACTACACTTTGTTATTTGGAACGAGGGAGAAAGAAAGGTGTGTCTTCCCTGAGACTAGGAGGTCAGGGTTAAATCCCTGGTCGCATCATACCAAAGAAAAGACCATTTAAAAACTGCTTGGCTCTCAGCAGCACCAATGTGTTGGATTGTGTGTACTGTAAGGCCCTGCGACATACCGGTACTAGCAGTAGCACCATGTCCAGATCAAGCTGCCCCAATCTCTAACAGGAGATTGGCTCCAGGAGATAGGAACCGTTGGTTCCCAACTTGCTCACTTTTATGATTCTTCAGCTTACTCTAATGGTTCTGGAGAAATGGCATGATTTTCAAACAAAACTTGAAAACCTGGCCTTTATTGATAAAGCAACCTCAACTCACCCAGTCACCTGGTCAGTGTACTCTTATGTAACAGGGACTTAAATATATCTGTCCTTTTTTCCAGAGCAAATGCAATCAAGATTAAATGGTTTATTATTATTATGTTTATTTATTTTTTGTCCTGCTGATACGTACCTTATCATTATTTGCCTCAGTGACATGTTTACTGTTCAAGATACTATAGCATTATCACATTGATGTCCCTCCCTTGTTTTGAGATGGAGCGCTTTGTTGAGGTCACTGGTGGTTCTAAACACAAGCTTGTACCATAAACCCAGGAAGCATGACCTAAAACATGTTTGTGTGTGTGTGTGTGTGTGTGTGTGTGTGTGTGTGTGTGTGTGTGTGTGTGTGTGTGTGTGTGTGTGTGTGTGTGTGTGTGTGTGTGTGTGTGCGCGTGTGTGCGTGTGTGTGTTTGTCTGTATGTGCGTGTGTGCGGGCGTGCGTGCGTGCGTGAGTTAAGTGAACACATGCATGGTTAAGGGAGGTGATACTGTACACAGGTGGTTATGTCACATGATCACATGAATCCTGGAGGAATAAGCATTCCCTTTGTTATCTAAATGGACAATTGTTCCATCGGTCCAATAGGAACACCACAAACAGGCTTCTCCTGTCTTACCTGGTGTGGACTAGAAGCATGTTGGTGCTTTAACACTGAACGACAATTGAGTTGGTCTTTTTGCTCTGTGACCCGCTGCCATTGTCTGGGACTTAGGAGGCATTCATTCAAGGTAACAGCAACAATAGACGTTCCCTGCTGGGACGTATTGGTCACATGGAGAATTCAACTATGTCTTGATTTCATGGCTCCAAACAATATGTCCATGCACACAACCTAACTACAGTTCTGCTCTTTAGAAAAGTAGTAATTTATACTTTTCAAGTTGTCTTATCGAAATCTTGACAATTAATGTATACTTTTCAAGTTGTCTTATCGAAATCTTGACAATTTCACTTACAATTTAGACGTTTAGCAGAGGCTCTTATCCAGAACGATGCAACATCAGAGTAAACTTCATGGACTCTATGAACAACAGCATAAGCGTTAGAGTTCTAAAACAAGTAAGTGTAAGTACACCTCAGAATTTGTTTAAATAACATATCATTTACTGTAAGTAACAAACATAGCATATTATGTGAGATGACAGAGCCCCGGCTTCCCCTGGGTTAGAGTGGGAGACACTTGACTTAACCCCTAGTATGGTTTCCTCCGCTGTTGATGTGTGAATTGGGTGAATGTAATGCACATTGTACAAACCAGTTCAGTGGCCTTGCTGTTAAAGTGTCTGCTCTGAGTTTGGTGTCAGGATTCAATCCCTGACCTGAGGTCATACTGAAAATTCCTCCCACCCAGAGCGTGGACTAGCGGTCCGGGTACTTAGGCTCTAATTCAGCCTGACAGTGAGTCGGGGGTTCGAGTCCCGATCCCAATGACCTTTGCTGCGTGTCTCTCCCCGTCTACTCTCTCCCTCTTTCCTGTCCATCTTCACTTAACACTATCAATAAAGGCAGAAAAGCCTAAAACAAATCTTTAAAAGAAAAGAAAATGCCTCCCTGCTTGGCGCTCAGCATTGAGGGTTAGATTGGGGGTAAATCCCTGTGACATACTAGCGTCATGACATGTCCAGGGGGTGTTCTTTGTACATCAAGCTGCATTACGCTACAGAAACAGGAGATAGGCTTCTGCCCTATGGCCCTCATGGCTCATCAAGGCTTACTTAATGCAAATTGTAGATCGCTTTAGATAAAAGATGCCATATACTGTAAATGCACCATTTACCACTTAAACAGCATACATAAGACATTCAGCATCCTTCTATAATGTTTTACCCCTGCATGATATCGAGTTGAGTCGAATGAAGTTGACCCAGCTCTTCTTGCTTTTGGTACAAGGTAATTATTCCTAAAACAACGATGGTGACTTATCTGGAAACTATCTTTATTTCACCTACTGTATATAGTCCAACTATGAATAGTTTCTGATAACATTTTAAGTGAGAATCAGGCCAAGCAGATGCGTAGTATTGAGGTCACTGTCAAAGTTCTTGCTGATCAGTCATTATTAGTATGCAGTATTTTCACATCAGATTTCGGTCTCTCTCTGGATATCACAAGAGGTTATTCTAAAAAAGTTCAGATCTACAACATTGCCTGGTGTGAAACCAAATAAAAAAGGCAAGTAGAGTCAGGTCAAGTTGAGTTGAGCTGGTACTAAGAAGTGGAAAAGCATAAATAGGCAACAACTGATATAAAGAAATAAGGCTGGTGCATCTGCAATCGCGACAGAAGGGTGAGGTCACAGTATCCAGGAGTGAGAAGCGTCTCTCTTTGTGTTGGCCAGAAAGATATCGTAGGAATGGGATGGACAGACTTCCTCATACAGTATTCGCTGACAAACAACATTAAGATCTTTCAAGAGAACAAGGTGTTCAATCCATACCACAATGTCCTAGCCTAGCCAAAGCACTCACTTTGTTGGCAACTTATTAGCCAACACTCACAGGATGAGTTTCAAGTGCTCACAAAGTGCAGCTCTTCAAGTGCCAAAGCCTTGAAATGATATCCTGTTGAGATGAGAAATTGGGCAACTGGACGGCTCAGGGATCTGACTAGTATCTTGTCAACCCTGTCAACTGTCTGTTCACTGCTTGCACCTCATGGTTCACTAACACCTGAATATCACTAAAAGCAAAACTGCAGACCTCTCAAAACAAACAATAATAAGACTACTTCTAGGCATCTCCCCCAGGACTTGTCTTCTCACAGCTCACTTTGCTAGCCTAGGATTGATCAATGTAGAAGACAGAGTGCAACACCTCTCTATGGGCCTGGTCTTTAACTCCTTGAACACCTTAGTAGAATCCCCTTGCTGATACCCGCCCCCTCCCCTACTTTCTCTGTAATTATACCTTATGATTCTAGGTAGCTTTATTCCATGTTGTTTTGCAGTATATGTTGTATTATATAGTACCAAGAAGTTGATCATGTCTATGTGTGCACGTGCCTGCAAAGAACCACAATGGAAAGAAGCCGCTGGGTTTTTTGTTGTTATCCTTTTACCCTTGTCTGTACTACCTGTACTGTTAATAAGCATGTTAATAAAGTATTCAATCAATCAATCAAATTTGGACATGACATCTGAACATTAGAGAAATGCTGTTTGTGAACGGTTATGGATGTCTCAGGAATGGCTGCCGCATTGTCAAAACTGTGTCACTGTGTCATATATAACGGTGTAGCCAGTCACACACAGTATACCCTCTGCCTCAATATGCATGTGTTTTTCTCTACCTCTATGCATGCTTTCACAGTGAACTCATGTGAACAAGGTTATGCGCTCCTTCTCTGTATTTGTATGTATTCTTTTCCCCCACGAGTAGAGTTACAGTTAATTTCATATTCTGAATGAGAACAAGTACTGGCTTGAACTGGTTTAATTCGAGTTACGCAACCTTAAACACAATTTCGGAGACTTGCATGCAACAGAGGGAAAACTGTTGACTGATTGTTTTTGATGGATATGTGCAATACATCATCATACTGTGTGTTGTTCATTTAAAGGATAAACACACGCATGATGGCAGTGACTATGTTTTGCCTTGAGGGATGGGGGATGGGGGTTATTGTGCAGCTCCATATATAAGATGTGATTTCATATTTTTCTCCTTATGTAACATGGGTGAGGTTCTCTCTCCCTGCTCTCCCACTCAATACGAGAACCAACTCGGTCGAGCCTGTACATTCCGGTGGTTGTCATAGCAACAGAGCAGCATCCCTCCCAATCCATTGTCCACTGTCTCCCCATCGTTCATGCTTCCCAGGCTGAGGCTATTTGGATTCTGTGTGCTACTTTGCCTCCTAATTGAGCTCCCAAGCAGCGATAGACAGGATGCTTTCCATCCTTGTGATGTGGTACACAGTGTGCTTATGCAGTCCCCACCTTCTCTTTTTTTTTGTTACAAGTTACAATATCTTGAATACAAACACAGTTAAGTAACAGGGAGAGCATAATGACTAGGCAACCCTTGGGCATGGAGGGAATACATTGAGACTTCACCATATGGGTACCATATGTCAATAGTGGAAACCTAGATAGCATGATTGACTGAAACAGAATGCCCTGTTAATTTCCCCTTTGGCTTAAGTTTGTAGTATTTGTATGTGCATTTCATTGGGGTCATGTTACAAACTATTTTCAGCACTAACGAATGTAGCCTTTCAGATTATTTATTAAAGTGTGTAGAAGGATTCTAAAATGCTTTTAATCCTAAAGCCTTCATCAGTGTAATTTCATTTTAGCAACAGTAAAGACAAAAGCTACATTACTAATAGAAAAAAGTGAGGAGCTTCCTTGTAGAACTAGATGCTTTTGGGAACATGATCCTGTCTTTGTGACCCCATTAAGATAATTGTCTGTCATGTGCTTTAACACCGACCTCTGTTTTACTGTTGTTGTTGTTGTTTGTGTTGTTTATCTTATTGATTTTCTCTAGCGGAAATTAGCTAGTAAAGCAAGATTCTCTTTTTGTTTTCCTCTGCACCCTCTGAACTCTTTCAGGTTAAAAAGGTATGACTGACTAGACAAAATTGGATTTCATCCAAAGCCCATGCACTTGCAGAGTCACAGGGCATACTTTAATGGGAGGAGTTACTTTGAGGAAAGCAGCCAAACAAAAAGCAGCAGTACAAATGCAGTGCTTAGAACAGGATAGAACCGGCCCTTAGCATTAATATGATTGGCTAACTTGCTCCTCACCAGGCCAATCAATGACAGTCACTTTTCTGTTGTAGGAATCTGGGCAAAAGGTCTCACAAACTTGCTGCCCTTCCCCCTCTGTCAAAAGGGAGGACACCAAGTAAATATTTATGTTCCATGAAGCTACAATGTTCTGTTTCCAGTTAAATGTGATTTGAAATGTGTCAACCCTAACCCTTTTTCCTCTTAAAAAGTACTCAAATAACGTGTCCATGTGTTGTCTGTCTGCTAAACTTGACTTGTATCCCAGTCCTAAAGATCTGCTTTAATTCTTTAAAAAATAAAATACACCTTCAGCTGAGTGCTCAGTTGACACATACTGTTTGTACCATGATCTTAACTTCATAAACAGATTTAGTTAACTTTGCTATTTAAACTATGCAGTTAACACACACACACGCGCGCGCGCGCGCGCACACACACACACACACACACACACACACACACACACCTGTCTCCAATATTTGGTAATATTCATAGAAATGTTGTACACTTCATTCTAGGAATTTCACCCACTGTCAAGTGTTCAAGACAGCATAACATCTATTCTAGTGAGTACAGCACGTGCCAATTGTTTTTAGATGACCTCACACACAACAGCAGTGCCAGAACAAGAACATACAGTATGTGTAGCTGGCTGCCTGCCTGCGGCAGGGTGCTAATCATACTGTCAAAAAGGTAAGGTGTAGATCAGTTAGACCAGGATCTTGTTGAGTGAGTAGCATTTTTATCTGATCTTAATCATAACCACTGAAGCAACAGCCTGTGCTGCTCTGTGTATCAAATCTAGTGGAAGGCAAGACCTTTGAGTTGGGCTGAAATTCAGTTTTCTTACAGTACATCACCTCCCCTATAACATTAATAGATTGCAAATCTGTCAAGAACCAAGCAGGCAAGTCATGGTAAAAATAAATGTTTTAAATGCATCAATAAAAAACACCAGGTTCAGTACACAAGCTCTTACCAAATCGGGTGCATAACAGTATAAGCACACTTGACAAAAGGATAAAACTCCTCTTCTTAGTCTTACAAGAATTCTACAAATGGCATATGGACCCACCACGTGTTTAGACAACAAACATCTGGGTACTGACATCTACATCTCTAAGATAATAACTCAAAAGTGTCAGAATCTGAAGACAACACGTTGCCACTTAAAAAATAAAAACACTTCAAAGAATTAGTAACATTGAAGACTTGTAGGTCAACATATATCATCATTACACAAATAGCCATAATTGTATTCATCAATTACACATGCGGCTAATCCTTAGCAGCTCTACTGTTCAGTGTCCATGTGCTTTAGTTCATTTTTGTCATTAACAGATTAAGGGAATGGTACATCATAAAACTGACTTGTTATTCAAGCCAATCCCTTCTAAACACATACAATGAGCTGTCATACCCTGCAATACCATGTATTAAACTACCAAGGATAAGTTACCTTGTCATGGTAAGTTGACCAGTCAACTTTAATCTATTTTTAAAACGCAGGTTAGAATCATTTCAGTGGAGGAAAAAGAAGTAAAGACAGTACAGTACTAGTTCAACTTTCAGCCATTTAAAGAAGAGAGCTAAGGGGGGTGTGGAGAAGAGGGACACGAGGGTTCAGTTCAGAAAGATGCTCTAATATTCCGTTGGTTCTTCTCCCTCCTCTGACAGCAAACAGGTGCGTATCAGGGCCTCTGTCACAGCGTAGGGGTCACAGTTGGCGGATGGACGGCGGTCCTCAAAGTAGCCCTTCTTCTCCTGGCCAACAGAGCGGGGGATGCGGATGCTGGCGCCACGGTTGGCTACGCCAGCGGAGAACTCATGGATGTTGGAGGTCTCGTGGTGGCCGGTGAGGCGGCGAGCGTTGTCAAGCCCCCCTTTGGGATCATAGGCGCGGATGTGATAGTTGTGCCTCTTTGCCAGCTTCTCAATGGACTCCTCAATGGATCTGAAGGGGAAAGTTAGCGTTAACCGTCTGAATCATTCAATGCAACAAGATATCTGACACCCTGTGAAGGCTGTACAAGTGTAACCAATATTCCCTAAGGGTCCATTTGGTTACATTTGTACACAGTTGCAAATGATAAATTAACACTGAGTGTACAAATATAACATGTACAAATGATTTGACTGTGTAGCTAGCTGTCAGCTAAATGTCACGACTCACAACAAGACAGTTCAAACACTCACTTCAATCCACCTTCTTCCCTCATCTCTTTTGTGCTGAAATTTGTATGACAGCCGGCACCGTTCCAGTTCCCAGAGATTGGCTTGGGGTCAAATGAGGCCACCACACCAAAGTCCTCACAGACACGATGTAGGATGAAGCGTGCCATCCAGAGATGATCACCCATGTTGATACCTTCAGTAGGCCCGACCTGAAACTCCCACTGATGACAAAAGACAGATTTTAAGCCCACTTGAGTCACAACTGGTTGTTTCGACGACTGGTTAAGCCACAAAAACATGTTGACAGCCCCAACAGGCACTAAGTATTTTAAGATTACCTGTGCAGGCATAACTTCTGCATTTGTACCACAAATGTCAACTCCAGCGTACAGGCAGGCTTTGTAGTGGGCCTCTACGATATCTCTACCGTAGGCTTTGTCTGCCCCAACACCACAGTAGTAGGGACCTGTAAACAAGATGTAATAAGACAATTCAGCCACAGTTTTGAGACAAGTTGACAACATACAGGGGGGAAAAAGTATTCATTTTGTATTTTTTGTGCTGTAAGCGCCATACCTTGTGGTCCAGGGAAGCCATTAGATGGCCAGCCAAAAGGGTGTCCATCTGTGCCCAGGATGGTGTACTCCTGCTCCATGCCAAACCAGGGATGCTGATCTGACACCATATCCATGATCTTTTTACATGTCCTGCGTAAGTTGGTTTCTGTGTGTAAGAATTTCATATTAGAAAAAATAAAACACTGACAAATAAGAGTTTGTACAAGAGAGCTAGAGAGTGAATGTTACCTGCAGGCTTGTGGTTGTACTTCGTCACTTCACACAGGACAAGCTTGTTGGGATCTTTACGGAACGGATCACGGAAGATTGCAGAAGGAATCAGATACATATCACTGTTGGATCCCTCGGACTGGTATGTGCTGGAACCATCAAAGTTCCATTCGGGCAGATCTGTTAAACGAATATGTTATAATCCTATTAGAGCACAGAGTCTTTGGCAATACAAATGTACAACAAATAGTCAACATAAGAGGTGAGGTGTTTTACCTTCAACGCTTTTGGGTTCAGAATCAAGTGTTCTTGTTTTGCATCGGAGTCCCTCTCCGGTCCCATCAATCCAAATGTACATGGCTTGTACTTTATCTCCCTGAGGAAGAGCCATGTACTGCTGTTTGACTGCTTTACTCAACACGGAACTGGCGGAAGTAGCCATCTTAATTCCTACTATAAAACACCTGGGGGCGAGAAGGAAGGAGACATGTTATTACTGTAAGTCGCTGTGTGCTCTATCCATTTAAGCACATGATGTCCCATATCAGCACGAACATGTGCCAAACACGTTTTTCCTGATTCCATAAGCAAGCAATGAAAGAACACAAAAGCACAAGAATGATAACCTCCTAATGTAAAATCTCCCATTCAATTAATAGGCAAATCGAACAACAATTAACCAAGCTATCTCCCTATAAGCCCAAATAGGTAGGAAACAACACGCCACGTTGTATGAGCCAACAACATCCTGGCGTTTCCAGGGCAGTTGTAGTCATGGTTACTAGCTAGACTGCGGTAATGAGGCAGGGTTACATCATGGCCGTTGTTGTCGGAAGAAAACGTTAAAAAAACACTATCCGGAAGCCCAAGTGTGAAAAGCTTACACATATTTAATCACACCCTTAAGATATTTTATCAATAGTCTATCCCAGTAAGTAGGCTAAGCTATACTATAGCCTATTAATTAACAACAACGTGGTTGTAATGTCGCCCATTACAGCCTGTACAAAAAAAAGAAAAGGAAAAAGAAATTACCTGAATAATCAAAATAAAACCTAAAGGACGTGCGGGTCCAGTGTATTGTTGTCAGACGTCTCGATAGTCGTCCTCTCATCCTCTATAGCACAGCTCCGCATGCAAGCACATTTATAAGACTGTGGACCCGGACGCTCTCCGCTGATTGGTCAGACAGTAGGCTAGTGTTTATTCATAGGCAGTGGTGTAAAGTTTTTTTTTTGGGTATTTGTACTTTACTTGAGTATTTCCAATTTCCCGTACTCTTACTTCTACTCCACTAAATCTCAGAGGCAATTACATTTGTACTTTTACTCCACAACTAGGTTAACTTAGATTTGGATTATTATTACAAAAATGACTTAAGGATTTCGGCCTTTTGAAAATAGCTCACAATGCTTCGCTTCACAACGTATTGTGAGCTTGTAGATGATCTATTTTCAAAAATATTTATACACATTTGAAAACTTGAAATGGGACATTCTGTACAATGAGTAGGCCTTTCTACTTTTGGCACTTTAAGTACATGTTGATACCAATACGTTTGTACTCAAGTAGCTACAATTTGAATTACTTTACTTAGGCTACTTACTTTACTTGTAACAGTATTGTCTACACTACGATAGATACTTTTACTTCAGTATAAAATGTGAGTACTTTTTACACCACTGAGTCTGTTCATAGGTTTATTCCAAGGTGATGGAAGGCACTTGCTGCATGCTCATTGGACGGGCTTCAAAGCAACTCAAGGGCTACGCCCCCTGCTTGTACGTGTGACCATTGACTGGCTCGCCTATCAGGAGGCACGAAAACAGCAGATCTACAAGCTCACAAGGCGTCGCGCTTCGACGCGGTGTGTGCTTGTAGATCTGCTGTTTTCAGGAGTTTAGCAGTGCGGATTCTAATATAAAATAAAAAGGAGAACAAGCGTGGAATAATGTAGGCTTAATTGAAGCTAGCTTGTCCTAAAAGCAAAAAAACAAACGTGTTGTGTGATAGAAAACAACAAGAGAATTACAGTTGTCTTATGATTGAGAACAATATTTGCTAGCAATTGTTGTTATTTTACTCACTGGAAAAGACAATGAAATTGACAGATATGTTTGCTGAGTAAACACATCCATCGATTGTATGCAACCTGGGGCGCCACCACGTGGTGGAAATGAGGACGTGGGCTGTTTGCCAGATTACACAATTCTATCAATGGGTTGTAAACAGGTAGGTTCATGTACACTTGGCAGAGGTAGGCCTGTTTAATTTTGGACACACGTGTCCTCCAGGTACACAACATCCTACAGTTCACACTGGGTGCAGGCAGCAGCCACAACCTTCCGCTTATCACTGTTGGCAGCGTGTCAGGTTTTGGTCCAGACTCCAGACAGGTACAGAATGGTGATACTGTTGGACTGAAGAAGAGTCATACATTGTTAACTTTCTAAAGCACCATCATCATGCATCTCATCTGCTCCTTATTGTACCTTATGGTAATGGGATGGCCTGGATTCACAAGAAGTCACTGTCGGAATGGAGATATGTCTGAATGGAGACATGTTCCCAAACAAAACATAGCTAAATTACACTTTTCCTCATTTTCATTGACCTGTTGGGAAATTTGTTATGCATTTTTGATCAGTGGGTACTGGCCTGGGCAGACACTGAGAACTTCTGGGAACTCAGATTAGGCAGACACTTAATTAGCTTGCAGATCAGTAATTGGCATTATGTCCCTATAATATCATCATGCATACATTTCATACGATAATCATATCAGAAAAATATCTTCTACTGTTTCAAACAACTGAAATGTCACTGCATATGAAGATTCTTCTTAACTCCCTTTCAGGTCTGTGGGCAAAGAGAAGTGTGGGGTTTCACTGCCACCTGGTGGACGCAGCGCTCAAATGCAGCAGGTAAAAAGGATAGATAAAAATATCTAAATTATATTCCCAGGGCACAAGAATTTAACAATTTTAATCCTTAATCGAGTGGATCAGATTTGGACTTTGGGTGTTAAAGATATTATTTGATTCAAGGATCTGTTCATAGAACACCTCATAGGCCTCAGAAAAGTATGAACTACCCAGAACACACTTTTACAGATATCTACAGATCAAGCATTGTTTATAGTCTACCCTGCAGCATTTTCCTGATGAGCCTGTCAGTAACCCCATTGATGCTTTCCTTTCATTTTACCCGCTATCCAAAGGCGCAATTATCATACTATGTTGAGAAAATGTTCTTGTTAAAAGGTGCAACACCAAAGGCCAAGTGGCCCTGCTTCTAAAATGACAAGATTCCAGGCCTGCAGGGATTAAATGTTTTGAACTCTTGGGCCGAGTTGACCTCCCCGATATTAGAACTATGACTCACAAATACCATAAGGTTGCTGCGTTCACTTTACTAAAGGAAGGGCAAGGTTACCCATGGCCAAACTTTCTATGTGAAAATAAATGGCGGATGCTGGAAGTCAAGTGAAATGTATTTGTATAATCGCAGTTACAGTGACAAAGGGGTTTGCAAACAAAATTACACCCCCTGTCCTTTGACCGAATTGACCGCCCCTTTAGAGATATGATTCAGAAATAACATCAGGTTTCAAAAGAAACTGAAAAGCAACAATATTAATTGTCCACACCAGTAAAGCCTCAGTAATAGAACACATTTCATTCAATAGTATAAGCACAAGCAGTGTAATAGCAGTAAATAAAACACAATGAGGGTTATCAAAAGATCATTTAAGTCCACTTTGCATTTAAATTCCAATTACAAATCACATCCAGGAGACATGCCCTAAGCCCTAATAGCCTAAAGCCCCTTTTCGACTGCAGCTTTAGTCCCCACTACACTACACCACACCACACCACACCACACCACACCACACCACATAAAAATATCTACATTTTCCATTACACAACAAATAAATTTGCCCTTCGGAGCAGAGGTCTCCGCCAGGCCGTGTTGCCTACCAAGGCCCGAAAACTTTAAGCCACTTGGGATGGGATCTGACATCACATGACCCCAGACCCCCTGTACTGGTAGTAGCAAAAATTGTGTTTATTAGCGGTCTTCCGGTCGGAACTCCCTTCTATGGGGAATCGTCAGATGACACCAAAGTACAGAAAAAATTACGTCAGCTCCCGTAGGACAATGTCCCATTGGCACGAGGGGATGTCAATCAAGTCTCGGGACACGGGGGACCTCCCCCAATAAGACCCGTGACTTCCTTCCGTAGGTCTCTTTTCGTCTTTCTGCTCCAAGCGTACAGACATGTTTCTCACAGCTCCTCATTTCAACGTAAGTATTTCTTCACTTGCTTTCTTCACAGAGAAGTTGTAAACGTGCTAAAATTTAGCCGATAGCGACGTATTAGGACGAGTCCGACGGCTTCGGCACTTTTCTTCTCTGTTCTTCTCTTCCAGCGATCACTTCACTGTTTGGTAATTCTTTGTTGTGCTAGCTTAGCCTTAGCCTAGCCTAGCATAGCCTAGCTTTAGCCGCCCCTTGTAGCCTTGCTAACTTTGCAGCCCTGTTGTGCTAACTTGTTGCTAGCTCCGCATTCCCCTTTGTTGTGGCTAGCTCGACTAACTTTCGTTTACCAGACATTGTACTGCTGCCTGCTTACCCTCTGCTTGTTTGTTTGCTCCCCGCCTCATAGCCCTTGTGCTTTTCGGCGAAGAATTGACCGTGGTTATGGCGACTGCTGCCTCCCTTCCACACTGCGTCACGAAAGGATGCAAACTCAAGCTAGACGCGGACGACCCCCACCCAAGGTGTATCGTCTGCCTCGGCTGGAGGCATGCAGAGGACGGCTTAAAAGACGACCCTGCGTGCAGGCTTTGCCGTGGGATGTCGACGTCCCAACGGAACGGCCGTTTCTACATGGCGTGCCTCCTCTCCGGCCTCCCATACAAGTGCACGGACTCCACGGAGACCCTGGACTCCCACAATGACGAGAAGCCGGGCCCCTCGGCCCAGGCCTCGACCACCGTCCCCCCGCCTGGCCCCGAGGCCTTGATTCTTCCTCTTCGGAGTCCTCGACGAGCGAGGAAGAGGACGACGACATCGGGTACGATTACTTCTATTTCCCAAAGCGGCACTTCGTCCCGGCTCTGCAGCCATCGAACGCCGCTCAGGCGGAGCCTGGGTCCCCTGTGACCACCTCCCCTCCCCCTTTCATCGACTCCATCTCCCTCCGTCTCCCCGCTACCTGCCATGGCCCTGTCCATGGAGGCGGAGGACGGGCCCCCTGCCACTCCCGGGACTTCAGCGGCAGGCCTGTCTGCCCCCCCTGAGTTGGCCCAACCCGGCCCATCGGCAGCGTGCTCGGGGACTGAGGCAGGCTCCCGACCAACGCCAGCAGCGCGCCTGCAGGGCTTGCCCTGCCGAACGAAGACGGCCCGCATTTGCCACCTGAAGCGGAGCTGCCGTCACCGCCACCACCCCCGTTGGCCTCTCCATGGAGCCCTGGGCAATCCTGGATAGGGCTACCAGGCTGCAGGGCCTCCCCGTCCCCGTACGGGAGCAGGCGGCCAGCCGGGAGGAGCGGAGGACCATGTTCCTCCACCACCGGCAGCGATGGCGTGCCTCCCCGCCATGGCGGGGCTACAGAACTGGGTCCAAGGCCCCTGGGCCTCCCACCGTGACCCGGCTCCACTCGGCTGTTCCACGGAATTCGAGGGGGCCCAAGAGATGGGGATCCCTCACCTCCACCCCGCTCTGGCTTCCTCCCTCCACTCGCGCTTTGCGGCGCAGCAGCCAGGCGTGAGGAGCCCCTTCATCCTGACGGGCGTCCATCCCCTCCTCAGGGATCCCAGACGGAGACAGGTCTCCAAGGCCTGCAGGGAGTCCTACAGATCGTCGGGGCATTCGGTCCGGGCCCTCAACGCGGTGGCGCTCCTAGCGGACTACATCAAGGTCCTGCAGGGTCCAAACCCGCCGCCTAACCTCGACATCCAGGCCGAGCTCCGAGCGGCCATGGATGTCCTGTCTTTCCTGACCTCATACGCAGTGGCCTGGGCTGGCAAAGCCATGGACCACATTATGACTTTGGAGGTCTGCCACTGGCTGGATTTCATCGATTGGTCAAAGGACGGTCCGGACAGGAGATTTTTCTTCGGTTTGCCCCATGTGGGGACGGAACTTATTCCCGGAGCGCTTCAGCTCATCCTGGCACACGATACGGCCAGGAGAGAGGCGGAACAGACCGGAGTCGAACTGGCCACTGGTTTCCTTTTAAGTGTTCGGCCTCTTTAGGCCCTGTTCTTATCTCTGGTTATTTTCATACACACACGGTGGCCACAAGGGTTGTGTTTCTCTGCCTTATCAGGTTCCCCCCACTCTCTGCTAATCACTAATGTGTAATGTGCCTCTCCCTCCACGAGAGGGCAGCCTCGGTTTAACTCTGGTCCTCTGTCCCTTGTGATGTTCACGGGTCCATCTGCTAAGGTTAAGACACTGACAATGAGCCCTCTGGGCTGGCGCCATCTTACGACGGTGACAGCGCTCCTGCTCGGGCGGTGCTGGACTTCTCATTGTCCCACCCGCACCCTACGGTGTTGCAAGTTGTCACCGACGCCTCCTTGCAACGGGATAGGTTCGCCATATTACTACGGGCTACGGCTCGATGCCCCCCGAAGGCTTCTTCCGCGGTGCGTTGGGATCGCACAGCGGCACGTCGGCCAAGTGCTTGCTTTCCTTGCGTACCTTCTCTACATCACCTTGCGTTGGGGGAGGTTTCCCAGTGTGTCTTGTCACATCACACCCTCGGCGGGGTCGCTGACTGCGTCTCGCTAGCCCCCCCCCCCCCCCCCCCCCCCGCCTTTTCCCCCCACACAGTGCCCTTACACCGCCGGTGGTTGGTACCTTGTGTGCTAGGTGATGATACGGGCAGGCTCTCCTCTGTGCTGGAGAGGCCGCCGCGGAAGTTGATGAGGCCGACTGGTTCGGGGTCTCCCCCCTCCGACTCCGGTGCCCCCAAAAAAGAGGGGGGGGGGGGGGGTGATATGGTGACGGCTTCCCCGGCTCCCGAGGAAGCCTTATTGCTCGGGTTATGATCCGAGCGCTCCTAGCTCGCTGCTTCTGACCAAGGACGGCTAGTGAGAGCTCACGGTGGGCCTTCAGCCAGTGTTTTGGCCGGGTGCCTCACACCCTTTCCCCCTCTCTTTTGGGGGTTCGGTCATAGAATTCTGGGTCTTGTCCCTCTGCCTTGACCAGAGGGACGGATTTGTCCCTGGTCGGGTTGGGATTTCTTCCCCTTGCCGACGACTCGGTTTCTCTGCCGGTTAGTGTGCGTCCTCAGCTCCCTGGAGTCTGGCACACTGCTTCCCTGGGACCTTCGACTTTTGTCTCGGTCTGAGAGGTTGTCTTGTTTGACTTCCGGCCACTTCCTCAGAGTAGACCTCCTGCTTAACGGACGACTTGATTTGGTTGACCCTCCTCTACAGGCTGGGTCGTTGCCACACCGGTTGTTGGACCGATGTTTCTCAGAAGGGGCGAGAGAGAGCCCAGGGTGGCTTGGTGTCCTGGTGCTTGGGTCATGGTCGGCTGCTTTTCAGCGGTCGGGACCACCGCCCCTCTGGTGCCTTGATCTGGGTGTGTGTTTTGTCGTCCAGGCGGGGTGTCATCGGAGTAGGATCGATTTCTTCGATCTGTTGGAGGCGCCTCGGGCCTAGGCTTGGTCCGGCCCTCGCTGATGCCCTTGTTCGGTCTACAGTGGAACAAGGTCTCCTTCGTTTCTTCTTGGCTGAGTGTGGCTTGTGCCCCTGACGCGGCTGGGTTTGAGACCTTAGCCTCCGGCCTTTGGCGCTGGACTGCTGGGTCTAGCTCAGGGTCAGGAAGGGTGGACGGTCTCCAACCGTCTCTTCAGCTGTTTGTTGTCTTTTCCGCCCCTCTGGCGGCAGAAGCTTCTTCTACACGTTGAGGTCTGAGGGTTTGGTTGCAGATTTGTCTTGGAGGAGGGTCTGGGTTCTGCCAGTCCCACCTCTGAGGCCTACCTTGTCTGGGCCCTGGCTTCCTCCAGGGCGAGGCGGGGACGATGGGCGGATCTTCTGTTCTAGAAGTTTCCCTTTGGTCCTGGGGGCCCTACCGCTGGTATGGCTATGGCTCGTTGAGGTCCTGTTCAATCGCCTGTGGTGTTTGGTTGGATGGGCTGGAGGCTAAAAGGTGTGACCTGTCGGCTGACCTTCGTCTGGCCTTGGTCTTCGGTTGGTGACCGACGGATCCTGGATAGGGTTCCGGTCGTTTTTGGGAAGCTCGGTTTGCTGCTTCCTGGACTCAGTGTTCCCCCTGGGACACCTGACAGTGGTCAAGGAGAGATCTTGGCCCTCTGGTCCTTCTATCTTTCTGGGTTGCTTGGGTCTTTTCTCTGCCTGTTCGTATAGTGTTGTTGCCTGGTCTCCAGGGCTGTGGTGAAGAGAGTCAGGCCTTGGCGTCCTGACCTTTTCTTTCCTCCTTGCTTGGAGGGAAGGCTGGGTTTGGGTCTTGGTCCTGTGGACGGGTAGACCTTCTTGTTAAGGAACCGGGGAGGATAAGGCCACGCTGAACGGTTGTTCCGGTGGTTGGTTTCTTCTCTTGGACAAGAGTTGTCAGGATGATTCGTTCAAGAGTGTTTGTGGGGGAACGGTGTGGTTGTTCTTGTGGGAAGGTTTGGTGCTGGGACCTGTTGGTCCTTCGGCCCTCTCCTTTCTTGCAAGAGTCCTGCTTCCCTCTTGGGACCTCTGGTAGGGGGTCCTCTTGTGGATGGGGGTCGGGTTAGGCGCTTTTGGTGCATGTAACGTAACCCTTGTAGCCTTGAGTGGTGGAACACTTGTTTTTTGAAAAAACACAAAATGGCAGAATGTAATCTGGTACATGTGGTGTTGCTCATACTAATTCCTCACTGCGTATCGAATATTAGTCTGGACTCGATTGGTTAGACCAGACCAATGCTGAGCTCTGATTGGTCCCTCAAATTTTGGGGGAGAGGAAATGGATTCACAACTGAGCGGGGCCAGACCATAGAATTATAATAAGAATAGAGAGGACACCGGATATCCCCGCCCGTCCACTTGCATTGAGTTGCTCACCCAGCGCATGAAGCGTACTTCCGCGTTTGAAACGCATCAGAAACGTGACGTAGTGGGGCTTCTATTTTGCTTCTGTGGCACGTTTTGCGTCATAGTTTGTGTTCATGGACGCGCTGGGGCTCTAATTCATGAACGAGCACTTCCGGTATGAACGCGCGTCAATACAAAGAAGCCTAGATGCGCGTTCATGAGGTTCATGAATAGAAGCCCCAACTGCAGTACCTCAAACGGCCACAATGTCCATTTTGCTTCAAAGCTCCCCCTCTGTCCTCGGGGCTTGGGCCAGACCCATATTCGCCAAGGGCAAGTTTTTTTCCCAGGCGGATTGGTCAGGGGAAAATATATTTATTGTACAAGCTACGGTTATTGGCCAAAATGTTAAGTGTGCTGTTGTAGCGCCACCATGAAAGATTTGGAGTGGAGGTTCATCCTTGGCCTACGGTTAGTGTGCGTGCAAGGTTTCACTGATTATATTATAAGGAACAAGGATGGACACATACAGACATCCGATTGTCTTGAACCACAGAGTCAACTGCTATGCTCATATATGGTCAGGGGTATAAGGATTCACTGTGGGGACCCCTTTGATTTGTTCTTAATGGGGTGGGGTTCAAGGCCCCCCAAACTTGGGCCCTAGTAATTCCGTCCCTCAAAACAAAATACGTACCGTATTTGTATCTCAAATACATTTCTCAGACCAGTATGATACATTTTTGAAGCGGTGAAAGCCGCTTCCAAGGAGTGGCTTTGTCTGTCCCGTACATGTCCCGTGCATGCAGAATTGAGGATTGGTCAAGCTTCACATGACAATTTGGCCCTCCAGACAAAATCATTCATTCATTCATTCAGAATTCATAAAAATATAGAACTAAAGCACATAGAAAGTATAGATCTAGAACACAGAATGTATAGATCTAGAACACAGATTTCATAGCTCTAGAACACATAGAATAAAAATTCACCGCTTCACTTCGAACCGAGGTTTGATTTTTTGATGCAGTATTTGTATTTTGTATTTTTGTATTTTCGCTCATCTCTGAACATAAGTAATGGTACCGGACCACATGATACACATTTGTCAATAGAAGAGCAGGTAGACTAACTACGATCACTAAACGTGGCTTATTTTCACCTGACACAAAGGTTTCATGTTGTCTCCACAACTCCCCTCCCTGTTGAACAGGTGCCCCGGGCCAACCAGTAGGAGTCCGACAAGGACACAATCTCCTGCTGGCTTCCCACCTGTGAACACTGCCAACTGTATTCATTGGAGTGCCAGGCATCGCTGCTGGAAAAGAAATCTGGCCTCTACGGTGGTGGGTGAGTCTTTCACTTCTAGTACAGCCAACATGTAAATTCACCTTTATCTATTACAGTTTTAGTATGAATATGGTTTCATATCTCGGAGTAGTAGAGCCACTGCTACTTTACTTTGAAAAAAGCCAGTTAAGGTGATTTTGGCATCTAATGCGGATGCCTCTTCTTGGGCAAATTGCTGTTTCAGCTATTAGGTGAACTTAACTGCAGTTATTGGAATGTGAATTACAGTTATTAGAACGTGAGTTACAGTTACTGGAACGTGAGTTACAGTTACTGGTGAGTTATCTTGAGTGTGTTGGATGTCTCAAGTTTGATTCCACATTGCCTTTCCTGCATTAACTGGCACCCCCAGGCTACACAGCTGTGCATGGAGCACCACTAAATTATAGGTTCTCAATGTTCAAGACATTTCCCCAGGGATTGCTGAAATCATAGATCCTGTTGGGTGAACTGTTCTCAAAGAAAAACTGTTAAGTTGTCCATTATTGCACTTGCCGACAGTACATGCACTCAGGGTCGGATCTTAGGTCTATTTGGATCCATTTTGTTTAATGAACACTGAGGAGTTTACTGTGAACTGTGCAAGCTGCTTCACCAATCTGTTGGGAATTTCTGAGAGTGGGGACCTACTGAAGCAATCTGACACACTAACTTTAGTAACCAGATAGAGTACACTCTCAGTCTAATGCCAGAGTAATGAATGAGGTTGTGCCAGATAGATATATTGTTTAGGGCTGCATTTCTCTGGCCAGTTACTCATCCTCCTGTGCCTGACTCAATCTTGCACAGCCCAAGTGCAACAGCCAATGCACCTGTGTAAAACATGCCTGGCAACATACTGTACTATAGATAGTCCCAGATAAGTACACAACCAAGAACCAACATGTCCCTGCCTGTTAATTTAACCAATTCAAAGATGCCAAAGTGTTGGATAAAGTTCTTCAGAGTAATATCTGAGGCTCTGGATTTTGACAAACCTTGTCTTATAGTAACTATACTTGGTGCAAACTACAATGGATTACCCAACAAAAATGTTTTTAGTCTTGAACTGTCAATTTGGCTGGCTGACCTTACGTATGTCCCTTCTTAAATTGGAAAAACCTATTTTCATCAATTACCATCACAAGCTAATGCTCCGTGTCTTGCTCAGGGACACTTTGACACAATGCAATAATTATAATTATACACGTCTTATAACTTATGCCCTTATACTTTGATGATCACCTATACCCAATGTTAGTTGTTTTTTCTTTTTAACATACTTTTGTGTCATTTGCTGTATGTAATGGCGCCTTTCTTTTTCTTATTACATAGACCAACAGGGGCGGGATAGATTTAGGAGGTTTGGTGGAGTGCTGTTGTTGTTGTTACTGTGAAATGTTAAATGATATCTATGTTTTCTGATATGCTTATGTAATTGCTAAATTGTCAATAAATAAATAGTTTAATAATACCATAATATTATGCTCAATAATGGAATGGAAATAAGCTCTCAATTATTTTCCCTTCGACAGATATGTGTACAAACTTATATTGATGTATACGCATATACTGTACTACTGCCGGTCCAGGCATTGGACAATACATTGGACAAATTAATTACCCATGCAAGAAAGAAACACAAAGTAACACAAAAAGAAACACAAAGTATTGTAAACCACCAGGCCAAACACTGTTAGGAATACATACAATTGTATGAATATACATTATACAAGAATCTTTTAAATAAACAGGCAAAAAAACACTTAAATCACAGCATACAACATACACATACCCAAACAACATACAGCCACAATACAAATCTGTTGTTCTTTTTTGGATTTTATTGTTGCTTTATTAGCTATTAATTACAATATCCATTTCTATACAATCTTCAACCTGTATCCATCAGAAGCACGTCAATCCTCTCCAGAATCGCTCCACTGACCCAATGTCCTCTCCAAATCAATGCTTTCTAAATAGTAATAATGGGTCCACATATCTTTTTAAAACACCATTGTGCTTAACAGAATATATGTGATCATTTCTAAGATAAGAATATGCACAACTCTTTCAACCATTTAGCAATATTTGTTTTGTGCCAACTGGGACACCAACTTGTCTCACCTATATTCATCAACAACTGCTACCATGACGTAGAAGATGTTAAATTAAATGGAATGTAACTTTGAGGCACAGATGTTTCAGGAGGTCTGGGAAGAAGGAGGGAAGAAGATAACCCCTCTACACCAGTGGTTCTCAACCTGTGGGTCCCCTAATTATTTTTGGGTGTCCCCAGATGATTAACTTAATGTGCAACATTGTTTTCTCACACAACAGTAAACAAACCAACATGAAGTGTATATTTCTAAAGTGTCAATTTAAGGAAGTTTTAATACCTCTAAAATGACAAATTAAACATTTACCAAATTGTCAAATATTAGAGGCAGAAATCGTAACCCCAGTTAAGATATGATTATTTTGGGGGTCACGGCCTGAAAAGGTTGAGAACCACTACTCTACACTCCCAGAGTGACAGACTGGTAGAGTAGTTTAACCACACCCTGGCCACCAACCTGCCATTCTCTCTGAAGGCTAGGAGAGAGAGTCTGACCTCCACTTGACCCTTGGGGCCTGTGGGAGTACTGTAGTCTGTAGTGTATGTCATGTTTGGGGCAGCGCCTAAGGCAGAACTAAGATTCCCATTGCGTGGGAGAGCATGGGTATGCAACTCATCAAGAAAGAAGCTGGCCCCTCGCCAGCACAGAATGAACGCGGCTGGATCCAATCTCAGAGACACCCCCTACACCGAACAACTCTCACACTGGAACACCCGAGCCTCCGGGGCCTGGGAAGCAAAGGAGACCGCTTCAGCACCTCCAGGACTTTGTGTTTGACTGAATCTTGTAAATTCTTGTCAGATCCTGTGTCTTGGTGAGACATGACCTTTAACACAATCTAAATGTCTCGATAGCAGAGTAGGGAGACACAATACAACCACCCAAATGATATTGTATATACAGTATCTTAAGTTATATTGTATTAACATACTCTACCATACAGATTCTCTACCATAGAAGAAATAAAGAAATGCAGATGGCGCTGGATAGGCCACACCCTGCGAAATTCCGCAATTACCATCATTAGGACACGCCCTAACATGGAACCCACACAGGGCAAGCGGAAAAGGGGTCATCCATGAAACAGCTGTTGCGGGGACCTGGAGGCAGACACCAAGACCATGAATGAGCCAGCTGGAGAGAACAGCTCAAGATAGAGATGCCTGGAGATCGCTTGTTGACGGCCTATGCCCCAGAAGGGGTAGTAGGTGTAAGTAAGTAAAGTACCCTATAGATTGGACAAAATTACAATTTATTCATTAAAGAAAGTTATATAGTGCTGCTTTAAGGCTAACAAAGAAGTTGCTTTGTTTTGTTTTGTTTTGTTTTGTTTTGTTTTGTTTTGTTTTGTTGCAGGAAATAAGTGTCAACTAAACACATTTTCACTACATTAATAATGTGATGGTGTGGACAACTGGAGGAACGGGGGAAATAGCTAAATATTTCCAGCTGGTCGTCACAAAAAAGGTAAGTTCCATTTACTGAATTCAGCACAACAAGGTTAAACATCACATAATGAATTAACCTTTTAGGCCAGGCTACCCAATGCTATTTGCTCCTTTTTAGATCACAAATATCAATGTAGTAAAGCCATTTTCTTTGGGCAAACTGTTTTAGAGTTACTCTGGAGAGTCCTTTGTTGGGAGAGCAACCCCCCAGCAGGGGGCAGCACCTAACAACATAGCAATCTGTCTGTCTTGGTTCTTAACTGGAGTCTGTGGCCTGAAAGGACAATGAACAGCCACCAGCCAATGTCACATTAGCTTAGAGAGTTTGGGTTATTTCATCACCAATCTATTCAGTATTAGAGAATATGAGAGCTAAATGGTGTTACACAAATCCCTTGCAACGATGCACTTGGATTTTATCTCATCATAGAATCCCTCATACAATGTCACCTCAATCACTTAGATGAAAATTATAACATGTCAAAATCCATTCATGTCTTGCACAATGTAATGTAAACTGGCTTGTCAAAATATAATTTGGGAGCTCTATAGAGTAGATTGAAATGGCAAACAGAGACAGAGAGAATATTTTCTTTTCTTTTCTTTTTTCAATATCAAGCAGCATTATTGGCAGAATTCGTCAGGATAAGATAGTATAGAAACACAATTAAATTATGTTGCTTTATATGACAAGAGAATTACATTTTATGTTTTTTATTTTAAATGGCACAGCAACATTAACTCCAGAATTTAGAGCCATCCTTATTTGCCAACTCCCTTTAGAGTCTATGAATGATTCTCCACACCTTGTACCCCTTTCACCCTACTCATCTTTCTGACAATTAAGGTCTTGATGTATGCTGTCCCTTGGTTCACATATAGCATCATGTCCATAGTCCTGTGGTCCCACCAAGTCACAGGGCAACAGTCTACTTTAAAAATTAATAAGGCTCGCAATGTGCTTGTCACTCTGCCAGTGACCAGCATGTCCTTTGTGACTCATCAGGCCAGCTGTAAATCAAACTAGGAGGGGCCTGAAGGGATGGTGTTTTTCGAACACTCCGTCTAAAAACTTGATTTGATGCATCAATAACCAAAGGCCTTGCAATTACACTTGTTGATGTGGCAGCAAGGAACAGCATTGACTGTCCCATTAAAAGTCAGCAGGAACACCACCTATCTGGGCCACATGCAAGCATTGTTGTCATAGTCCAAGGTAACTGCTTGTTATTATTTATTTTTAGTTTATTGGCATTTTACCCCCTTTTCTCCACAATCTTTTGTCGTTATGCCAATTGATTCCTCCCCACACACATTTCTGTGTGTTTTCTTTTTTTGAAAATATTTGTTTTATTGAGCACAATACCATCATACATCTCACATTTTTCCCTTTTTCCCCATCCCCCCCCTTGTTCCATGCTGTCCTTCCTGTGTACTCCGGAATTCTCTCAAGTGCAATGCTTAGGGAAAGATCACATACGCGGAGCACATGAAAGGCAGCACTAGCTCAAGGGTATGCAAGTATCACTTCTCAATAAAGAAAATATAGAATACACACACAAACAAAAGTATTTACATTAGAAAAAGCAAAACTCACATATCAAAATACGACCAGAGGAGGGAGGGGTTTCTGTGTGTTTTCACTGCTGTTGTATCCTACTTGCTCACCTGCCAGTGAGGAGCCCCCACCGGGAGGACGTAGATGAGCCTCGGTCCTACACATCCCATTCAACACTCCCTGCTGACAGGTGCCGCCCCAGCCCGTAGGAGTACATCCAGGTACAAATAGCCCGGCTAACCTCCCCCCAACAGAACTAGATCTTATTTTTCTGGCAAAGCGCTTGTGTATAAGGAAACAAGAGCAGTCCAAGTACAGTTGCAACTTACCGTAGGTCAGTTTCCAATCCAATCCAATCCACTTTTAACTGGCCAATGGACCACAGTCCTAGGGGGATCATAAACCTCTAAAAGTTCTGAGAGATTCTGGGGTGCCAACCCATTCAGTGATTTAAAAACAAACACTAAGAATTGAGGGTTTAAGTGGTTTAACCTGCTTCTGATGCTGGCTGTGCCCACATACAACGAACATGTGATGGCAGCATCTGTGTATGACATGTATAAGAAGTGCTCTGTTTTTAGACATACAGGGACCATGCAATTTGCCTTCCCGCGATTTTGTGTATATACGTTTTTTCCAATATCAGAGGTGGTGCCGGCAGTGCAATGTGAGGCATCATGGGTTTTATTTAATCCAGCATTGCTCTTCTTTGGGATAATAACTTTTTTGCTCCATTCCAGGACTTGTCTGTCAGCTTGACACGGCAATATCTCCCAACTCCACTGTTTCATAGTCGGTTTCATTTATTTCCAAACACCATTTCACACCCTGCTGGCTTTAACTAGGTATTATACAGCGTGTGGGGAGTGTGCTGTAGATTGAATCGTGACAGAGACAACATCGTTTCTGGTGAAAAATAAGTGAATATTGTAAATGGCAGACTATATAAAATGATTTTTTTTTTTTTGCTCCCTTTTCTTGCCGTGATTTTTTTTGTTTGCCATTCTGGTCTCTTATATCCATATGGGATTTCTAGACCTGATAAAATACTGCTCCCTCAACCAGCAATATGTTATATTGTTTATAGTGGTAATATATGTTTTTAATAGGGCTGGGATGCGATTAAAAATTTTAATCTAATTAATTACAGGCTCTGTGATTAATTAATCGCAATTAATCACATTTTAATCGCACATCGATATTTGACCTGAGAAGCATTTTTTTTCAAGTAAAACACATTTTGTTGTACGAGTGAATCAACGAGTGAGTTTTTTAAATCTAAATTTCACATCCACTGGGCCAAGCAAAGCGCTCTGATCGGCTACTTCTCCCTTTGCGTTTGTTGTCTCTTCTTGATTTGTGCATCGCTATGATCGGTATGCCCAAAACTGAAGGTTCTGTGGTGCAAAAACTAAGTGCGATTAAAATGCGTTAATTTTTTTAATCGCGTTAATTTTCTGTAATTAATTAATCGCAATTAATCAGTTAAAGTCCCAGCCTTAGTTTTTATAGATGAGTTTCACTGGTGCAATAAACAGGAGAGCACTATTAAACATAATTATTATATAGTATTCTTGCGCTTGTATATTCTTTTACAAGATTATGAAATCTTGATTATAATCTGTAATTTTTGTATTTCCTTGCCCTTGAATAATGACCCCATCCACAGCCTAAAGTAAAATGGTATACTAATACATTATGCAGCTTTCAGTTGCTCTGCATATACTGTAGTGACACTTAAGCATCACTTCAGTTTGAACAGATTCACAAAGGCCACAGTTGACCGTTCTATTTGGCACTGAGGGGTGTTTTAGGTTACTGCTATAATTGTAGTCATTAACTTGTTTGATAGCTGATCATACTGTACTAATTATTTCAAGGTTGGCAATTGTTGCAAGTCTGTCACTCTGGAATGATTTACTCATGTACAGTATTCATCAAGCATGATGTCTGTTTATAACACATACTGTACAGTAGGTTAACTGACTACTTTACATGTACTTCTAAGCTCACACAACAAAACCAGACCGAATCCTTGACAGTGTTTGCTGAGTGCTGTATCATTTAACCTGCACACGTGAATCAATAGGCAGGTGTATTTTTGTCTCCACCAGCCGAAGGCTGAGGGAGAGTATGTTTTCCCCTCCGTCCGTCCGTCCGTCCGTCCGTCCGTCCGTGCGTCCGTCCGTCCGTGCGTCCTCGCAGTTTGTGAACAGCTAATCTCAGTCACCGTTGGCCCGATCGCTGCCAAACTGAGCACACACACTCCCTGGATGCCAATCTAGAACCTCTGCCCCACATTTTTCAAATCGGCCTCATGGTGGCGCTATAACAGGCCGATTTGTGTGGCCTGGTTGTTACCAGCTAATCTCCGGCGCCGTTGGCCCGATCGCTGCCAAACTGAGCACACACACTCCCTGGATGCTAATTCAGAACCTCTGCCCCACATTTTTTAAATCAGCCTCATGGTGGCGCTATAACAGGCCGATTTGTGTGGCCTGGTGGAGACCTGTGCTCGGAAGAGCACTGCTTCTAGTTCTCCATGATTTACTCCTCCCCTGGCACTGCCCCACCAACGCCTATTGGGAATTCCATATGGAGAGGGTATCTGACGGCTGCTTTTGCCAGTTGGTGGTCCTGCCCGTTGGGTTGGAGGGTGAGTGTGGTGCGGTCCCTGCTGCCATTGCTGCTGACATATCTGAGCTGTTTATTAAGAGGATGACAAGTCTATCAAGCCCCATAAGCGGGCCCTCGTGCACGGGAGTTCTTTTGTTACTTTCAGGGAGGGTGTCATCAATCTTGCTGCCACGCTACTCTCTTGAGCTGTTGATGGCAAACACGATTCCTCCCTTTCTGCCTGGCCTCTCTCCCGCCTTGCAGGTTGGAATCAGGCATGGCAACTGGAGGGAAGGAGGGAGGGAGGGCGGGGGTAGGGGGTTAGGAAGATTGGAGGGCTTTTCCGGGAGTGCCTTTTCTTGTCAAGCTTCAGAGCGGACCATTCGGACACCAGGGGTGAATGTATGGGACCACGTAATGAAAGATGTTGGCAGGACCTACTTACTCCATAATGGAAGTCCTCTGCAGCCGCGAATGGATATGCACATGATCCGCATGCTCTCTGTGTCTGTCTCTCTCATACAATCTATGTCACCCACGTGAACACAAAAGGTGTGTGTGTGTGTGTGTGTGTGTGTGTGTGTGTGTGTGTGTGTGTGTGTGTGTGTGTGTGTGTGTGTGCGTGTGCGTGTGCGTGTGTGTGTGTGTGTGTGTGTGCGCGTGTGTGGGGTGTTGTGTTGTGTTGTGTTGTGGAAATGAGATTTTGCATTCAAATGTTTGTGTATATAGCATTAGTTGTTAAAGAAATGTCACCTTTATTAATTCACACCCACATACCTGTGCAGAAAGATTATCTCCTAGCCTAGATTAATCCCTTCTGTGTGAGCCCATGGAGGCACAGACAGAGTTGACTCTACCACTACACTCCTCTCCCTGCCGGCCCTGTCTGAAACTCAGTGTAGCTTACAGAGATGGACTATGATGTATGTACTCCACTTTAACATTGGCAGAGGTCACAGACTCCATAAATGTCTTCGGCAAGTCCGATATTTTAATCTCTTTTTAGTGAGGGGATGTTGGGCCCATTGCCCAATCAATATACAGGGCAATAGCCTTGCCAAGATATCTCATGGTAGCTTTTCATTGTTCTGTCTAGAAGCTGAAATGTCAAGCAAAATAGCACTGCTCTGAAGTGGAGCTGAAATATGGATGTCTGTAGTCCAAAAACACATTTTTCACCATGTAGATGGCTCTGACATTAATGAGCTTGGAAACATCAATTGTCTCCAGGAGATGACTAGGCTGAAGCTTAGTTTATACCCCATTGTACGACACCATCATACTACAGACTATAAATTAGGCTTGAGGGAGAGAGAGCAGAGACACAGGGAGTAGCCTCGCACTGGAAATTTTCCATTTGATTCCCAAATCAACTCCGAACTGTTTAATTCATCAGCTAACAATGGGCCATAACTAGAGAGTGGGGGTTGTGCTGCTGCCTTTGTAGGCGTACGCAGCCAAAAATATCAAGTCACACTCACACATTAACATTGCTAATTTGTTTGCCAATGGTTTCCTAGGCACTGAATAATTGGCTGTGAGATATTGTTTGTTCAGGTGTTCCGCGTAATTGAATTTTGTAATGAAAGTATTGTGGATGAATGTTAGAGGAATATTGGAAAGAGGCCTTGAATTGTGGACTTTGTATTAGATTTCTTTGAAACATACTGATTGGTGTAGATTAAATAATTGTGACTGGTGAAAATGACTCTGCATTCATTAGTGGAATAATGTGCATTGCACACATCCTTTGAATGTTAAATCTATCCCCATTGTGCCTTCCGCTTTGAATTAGACTTGTATTGTGTGGACTTGTTGGTGACACTATACCCTCATGTTACTCCAACAGATATACCACATTGCACATGGTTCAAGTTTCAAAGGAACAGATTGATTTCATTCATATATTCTTCTGCCCAAGCATGCTGCTTTCGCTGGTGCTCTTCTGTGTATTACAGTAACTTAGGCACTATTTACTTTGTTGTATAGCGAAAATAGATGATCAACAGCTCACAATGCAATGCAATGCAATGTGTTGTGCACTTGTAGATATGGTATCCACTATCTACCAGTAAGACGCCCAAGGGCGAAAAGCGACCTCGCCTTAAAGGGCGAGGTCGCGCCATACCGGTATGTCTTGGCCATCTGTCTTGGCCATGGATTCTGTTTTGTTCTCCTAACAGGGGCATCATCTGGATACAATCCCTTTTATGCCCATATATGGAGATCCCTAACAGAATCCCTTTTATGCTCATATATGGAGATCCTGCTCTGAGTATCTGACATCACTATGATGTCACCTGTTTAAGCCCATACATGGAGATCCCTGCTCTGAGTATCTGACATCACTGTGATGTCGCAGTGATGTATCAGGGGAACCACAGTGTCAGGCGTTACCCTTCCGGACGTGACGGTTCTGATAGTAAACTGTGACCTATGGTCGAACCAATATAAGGTTCAAGTCTGCTGTAGAGGTGACCAGATATGCCCATATAAGGACAGGACAATTTGCAACGTGTTGTCAACGCAATACCCCAGCAAGGACAGGCAGATGTGGATATATCTGACATCAGGGTCAATCTGCACATCACATGCCCATATATGGAGATACCAGGGGGGTCTGTCTGTGTGTCATATACAGATACTGTATATCCCTGTGTCAGTGCAATGTTAGGCAACAGTTTTATGCCCATACCGGTATGTGGAACTCCTCAACGCCATCGCAAATCAGTGCCAGGATTATGCCCAAATATGGACATGCCTGATTTCACAATACTGACATCGTAGGTGACCATTGGTGGTTAGTAACTAGGTACATTTACTACTGGTACTGTAATTAAAACCTCTATTAACCTATTTCAAATGTCTTATTTATAAAAAATGGCTTAAAGGAGGACCAGAAGCTCACAATAATGTGTCGTATCACAACTCATTGTGAGCTTGTAGATCTGCTATTTTAACACACACACACACACACACACACACACACACACACACACACACACACACACACACACACACACACACACACACGTTTTCTGTTTGTAGGCTATAAAGTTTGTGTTGTCTGTGGGAAGTGCAAATCAGTGTTGTTACTTAGGAAACGCTTTATGTTGTAGTTGACATCAGACCAAAGCTCGATGAGGGGGAGAGAGAGAGTGGTGAGGGAGACTCAAACTATGAGCTCACCCAGAGAGAGAACAAGAGGGTGGGGGAGGGAAAGAAAGAGCCTACGGTATATCATTATTACTTACGCCAGCAGAGCGTGCAAGTACTGCGTTCGGCTGCGTATGTACGTATGTCGGTGTCTGCCCGTGTTTAAGCCTGTAGCCCAATCAGGGACCAGCATTCCTGGTGATGCCAGTGGTGATGTCACTGGCATCGCCAGTGGTGATGCCAGTGGTGAGCGCACCTCATGGCGCACTCTGCTGGCACACAAGGCCATGTATGGCACAAGACGCAAGTTGGCACCTCAACAGAGTGCAGTTCTAGTTTTATTTAGATTTAGACTGTCGAGTGTCAGTTGTTCGTATAAATATTGTACAGTATGTTGTTTTATGTGGACCCCAGGAAGACTAGTGGCTGCGACAGCGGAAGCTAATAAGGATCCAAATCATGAATAAAGAAATTCACCCTCACAATAACCAGGCCATTACTAGCCTGGTAACTGTCTCATAGTGATGCGTTATCGTCTAAATAATCAGCCCGGCAAACTCCTTCTTTTCACTCATAATAATGGCATGTCTAAAATAGGGATGCAGAGTTGGAAGTGTTTAAAGTGTGTAACCGTGAACTTCCTCTGAATCCTCCCCTCTGGTCCATATGCACATATGTTAGTAATACACGTGTTGCTTGCATCCAGGTGGACAGATGTGTTGACAGAGTCAGATGATCTATTTGATCCTAGTTGCTTTGGAGGGGAATTGCCTTTGGCTGAGTTTGATTGGGCTGCCCAGTGTTGACCCAGTGCCTCAACTCAATCTGTCACCTTGTCCTCCCTTTGACTCCTCACCCCTTGATCCTCCACTCCACCCCAGAGGACACTTGGAAAACAACCTAAGAGCTTGTGCTTTCTCTAACCCTCCCCTCCTGACTGAGAATAACTCTGAGCTTGTCTTGACAGAAATTAAATTGATGTGGAATCAGTGTGAAGTTCATTTTTGGTTTGACACGAACTGTGTTTTGTATACAGTAGTACCGGTATGTATGATGACCTATCTTATACCTTTGACCTATTAAAGCTATACTGTGTAAGTTCAACTAGTGGTCAGTAGCGGTATTGCTTTTTTCGGCCGTTTTTCGGCCGGAGTCGTCGCGGACCACCGCCGCGGACCACCGGAGCGGCGCCGCAAACCACCGCGACCGATAGTAATCCGTGGAGGGGTAGAACGCATGGTAGAACGTAATTTTCTGGCCAGGATTTGTGGATTAAGAGGTTAAAATCCTTCACCATGGTAAACACTGTAGCCAAGCGGAGGCGCTTCCTGGAGACCAGAGCAGATAAGCTGTGATTGGCCGGTAGTGTACCATGTGTGCATGATCGGCGATGTGATTGGGCAACGTATACACAACGTATACAGATGATGCAGATTACGTCATTTTGGCGCGAAATCCGGTCCACGGCCAGGATCATAGAAAACATATAAAGAGAAGGCTTCAGAAGCTGAAAATAACGGAGTGGGTGTTCTAAAACTTTAGCGATTTAACAGTTAGGACAATTTTAAGATTTGTTTTATAAAAAAAGTTACATGGTACAACTTTAACTTTCAAACCTGCTGTATGCACTACCACCATTTTTATGGAGTAGCATGGCCAAAGCATACTGTCTGGCCAAGACCTCTTAACTCCATTTTTGAGTTTGGGGATTTTTAAATCTGTGAAACAGATTACATTAAAGACGTGCGATTGTCCTGAGACATTCAGGCTACCTAGGCTACCTAGGCGACCTATTTGCCGATTGGCTGTCACATGTCACATGGTAACCAAGCTAGTTTCATGATTGGGAGCGGCCAGAGCAGTATAATCAGAGAGTGGTGTCACCGCGGACACGCAACTCTCCATTCTAGGGCTCTGGGAGCGGCCTTGCGCTGTTCTTCTTCTCGAGTTTGGAAAAAAAGGATCCGTTCCGTTTGTCACATTGTTATGATCGTAAAACTATCTAGTTTTAACGTTCAGAACGTTTTCTTTTTGAACAATAAAAACATTGACAGCCAGGGGGGAAAAAATCCATGAAGGACACGGAATGCAATCGTTCACTCGCCGTTGGAAAATTGACATATATTAGACTATTCTGGATGTGTGGCTAACGGCTAACGCTAACGTTAGCTAGCGCTAGCTGCAGGCTAACGCTAGCTAGCGCTAGCTGCAGGCTAACGCAGGCATGTTATACACAATTACTCATGGAATAAAACGGCGACCCAACTCGGAATGCAATCGTTCACTCGCCGTTGGAAAATTGACTTAGACTATTCTGGATGTGTGGCTAACGGCTAACGCTAACGTTAGCTAGCGCTAGCTGCAGGCTAACGCTAGCTAGCGCTAGCTGCAGGCTAACGCACGAGTCACGGTGTGTATTAAATTCACTTCAACCTCGTGTTGAGCAGTTAAACCTATTTGCTACGTACGTCTACAAAAACGTTCATATTTCAAAGATAAAGTGCTTACTGAAGTCTCACAGATGTCACAGTATGGTACGCTCAAGCAGAATTACCTGTATCTTTCGTATTGTTTAATAAACAGCATTTTAATCCGATCACACGTCATTTTCTGTTGTTTTTCAGCCATGCGACCCCATCGGTTGCGAGGTGTACTGCACTTAGATACATTAATACCTTTTTAAGGAAACGACGACCGATCGGATTAAAATGCTCCTCTTTAAATAATACGATCATTACGGGACATTCTGCTGGAGCGTACCCTATGGTGACATCCGTGAGCCTTCACTAAGCAATTTATCTTTGTAATCTGACCGTTTGTGTAGACGTACGTAGCAAATTTGTTAAACTGCTCAACAGCAGATTGTGTTGAATTCACGGTTGGCGCAGCGTAGCGTCTTTACATTTAGCCCAATAATGCTAATCTACAAAGCAATAACTGATTGATTGATTGAAGAATTTATTAGAAGTTTGCAATAGAAAAAAGTACAGTTTCATGACAGTACAAATCACTGGTACAAGGTCAACTAGAGATCCTAGAAAGCCGAGGCTTATTTCCACAGGAACCACACTTTAAGTATCTCATATAACATTGAAAGACAGACGGGAATGGTCGATAGTGTGTGGGGTTGGCTAACTAGCTAGTACATGCTAACAGGGTTTTTTTCTTTCTTTAATTTTTCTATTTCCTTTTCTGACGAAAATACGCAACCCTTTTTTGACTGATATTATATGATCAAACGGCGTATGTAGACATGTCCGTTCCAACGGTTAATGCGAACCACTTGTTTACTCAATTGGGTATTTTGTTTACGGCGAATTCTATTGCGCCTGTGGTATGCTAATATGCGCTGTTTCTTTCTCTCCGTACATGACGATTACGTTACGGCGGTTTAGTTAAGTGTTAGAGAGCGATCGAATGCTTTGCACTTTATGATGACATGATTGTAGTCGAGACTTCTCGACATGTTTTCGTTGTTTTTATACTTCATCTTCTTACGATGTGGCTCTAATATGCTGATAGCCTGAGTTGGTTGTTTGTTTTTGGTCGGTGGCCGCCATTGTGTGCCTCTGACAGGATGGACCAAACTGTGAACTCTGAACCACACTCGACCTATGCGCTCGACAATTAATGGTTCTACGCTGCCTCTGCCGGCTGGGAGGTGGTATCACTACTATTTTTGTTACTTTTTCTTTTTTGGTTGTAACAGCAGCCTCTCTCGACTGGCAGGCCTTACTTTATTTTACAACTGACTCATGGACATTAGTTTTTTTTTTCTTTTTTTACCTTTTAGATAAATATGTCGCCACATAGCACCTTCCCTCTGGGATTATATAACCTATTATGTTTTTGTTTTGTTTTTTTAAATTTCTGATGTCTGGGGGCTGCCTTTTGGGACCCGGTGGCAGTCCAGTATTGGGGCGTCTGGGTGGGCAGGTTAAACTTCCTGTCCACCACCATGGAGCACTACCTTCATGGTGCATTCGGCTTGGCCGGGCGCTCCAACGAGCACAATTGGCTGTGTTCGTTGGAGGGAAGTCGATTGGGGAGGAGGAACAGATTTTGTCTCTGCATTAACGGTTCCCACAGTGGTCAGGGTGCCTGTTCAGAGAGGGGTGGAACCGGGGAGGATAGCGTGTACCTCCACATGCGTTACGCCCCCCTGGTGAAGCTCCTTAATGTCAGGTGAAAAGAAGATGGTGGCATGACGGATCGGGTATCGGAGGAGACCCGTTGTTGTCTTTACCCTCCCAATGACTACTGTGGGGATTAGCAGGGATAGGTCTTAAAGGAGTAGTTCACCCCCAAAATGACTTTTTTTCTATTGATTACTCATGCCATGGAGAGTAGAGTTCAATAATATTTTTAGTTTTTTGTCACATTCCTAAGACATAAATGTGATAACAATAAATTTACCCCCATTCATTTCGGATGGTGACCCGTTTCGAAACGGGTCACCATCCGGAATCAATGGGGGTAAATTTACTCAAATCAAATTTTTGTCTTAGGAATGTGACAAAAACCAAAAAATATTATTGAACTCTACTCGCCATGGCATGAGTAATCAATAGAAAAAAAGTCATTTTGGGGGTGAACTACTCCTTTAACGTAGAGTATGGGGATGGGGGAATTGGCTTGACACTAAATTGGGTATATGGAGGGAAAAAATGTTTTCTTTTATTATCTCTTAAGGGCAGGGTTTCTCTTCCTTACAACTGAATGTGTACGTACCGTGATCGCCTCAGATCTTGTGTTATTTTGTACCAATGATTATTGTGATTGGAATGTGATTTGGGGTGCCATCACTATGTGTGTACCTGCCTCATTGTGACATTGTACCTTAATAATAAAAAAGATTTGAAAAGAAAGACAGACGGATAGAACATAGTACTTTATCTAACTTTAACTAAAGTTTAAAACATACATAAACCACTTTAGCCCTATGTTATACCAAGGCTTTTTGAAAATAGCCGATCTACAAGCTCACAACGCATTGCGGTGCGACGCGTTGTGAGCTTGTAGATCTGCTATTTTCAAACATTTTGTACTTTTACTTTTGGTACTTTAAGTACATTTGGATACCAATACTTTTGTACTTTTACTCAAGTACATTTTTAATTCTGGACTTTTACTTGTAACAGAGTGATTCTACATTGCAGAATTGATACTTTTACTTAATTATAAAAATGTAGGTACTTTTTCCACCACTGTGTAAACGTTTGTGTTCTCATGCCAATAAAGCTTCTTTGAATTGAAGATTGAATTGAAGATTGCTCCCCATGTGGCGGAGTACACAATAATGGTAAATAAAGTAGCTTACTCTAAAATAATCCATCCATCCATCCATCCATCCATCTTCAACCGCTTATCCAGCATCGGGTCACTGGGGTAACAGTTCCAACTGAGATTTCTAGAGTTCCTTAATAATAATAATTAAAATAAACAATACTAATGATTATAATTGTGACCGTCAGGTCACAGTTACTATGAAAACCTCCACCGCCTGTCTGTCCGTCAGTCTGTCTGTCACGTCACATCACACTTTTTTGCCCCTATCCATGTGAAATTTTCCACACACAATCCTTGTCTGCCAATCCACAACCTCCACCCTTCCAGGAACCCCCGCAGCTCCAGGGACCCCCGCCAAATTTTTTAAAACACATTTTTGAATACTGCTCCAGTGCTCCTACAGTTTTTGCCCTAAAATCACACAAATCGCTACACAGTATGTCTACACTTATCTCATCGACATGGATCTGTCCCATATAGCGCCACCATCAGGTCGATTTTTTAACACATTTTTGGACCTAAACTTTTTTTTTTCTAATTTTTTTTTTTCAAACTTTTTTTTTTTTTTTTTTCAAACTTTTTTTACACTAACGTCAACACACCAATCCACAGATTTTATATTGACTGTGTGTCAATTCTTGTTTGGCATAAATCAGGGCTATTGAACACCCTTTACAGCTGAGCGTTGGTTTAAAATAATATTGAACTAATGGAAAGTAAAAAGTGCTTGGGACAAAACCTCCTAACTCCACACTTTCTGCCAAACCAGCTAACTCCACCCGATTGGCCCTCTCTTTTTTTCATAAATATGTGCTATTGAACACCCTTTACGTCTGTGTGTTGGTTAAAATAATATCGAAACAATGAAAAGTAGTAAAAAGCCCTTCGGTCAAAACCTCCTAACTCCACTTGAGCTCATTTTCCCGTAAATGAACATTTTGGAGTTAGGAGGTTTCGGCCAGACAGCAAAGATATGCTGTCTGTAGCCTATTTGTATACATGCTGTATAATATACATCTGTATAGTCTCCCCTTAAACGTATACACAAGTATACACATAGCCTCTGATCATACATGAACGCAGTCTGTGCGATAAGGAAATGCCAAAGTGAAACTTATGAAGCATGTAAAAAATGATCTTTGTTACACTACATTGTTATTGTGAAGCACATGTGTACTACTTACTGTATACTGTATGTGAAGTATTTCTAAAGATCATAATTTCCACTTGGCAAAAGGAGAGTGTCGACTAATGTTGTCCGACACTTGTCGACATGCATAATACAGGGGCGAAGCCATCCCAAATCCTCCTGTTTATTGCAGTTTTGCCATCTGAATACCACATTTAGATTTGTGCAGCTTGGTTGACAAACTGCACACATAGTAACTTTATGTTCATAGCTAAGAATCAGATTGGGAGGCCATGCAGTTTTGAAACTATGTTTTGTTTTTGTAGAGCTCTGCTGCTTCGGTTGTTGTTCTCCTGTTCATCAGACAGACAAGTGTAGTGTATGACTCTCCGCTTTGATAATCAGTGACAGAGATGTAACAGGAGTGTGACAGAGTTCCATTTGCCATAGCTGACATCTTCATCCTATCGCTTCCCTTGTTTTCACACCTTACCAAGCGCTGGCATCTGTGGTGTTTCCAGCCGGCTACGCTGCAGTGGACTGGGAATTCACAGGATCCAGACAAGGCCACAGCAGCTTAGGCAGGTGGAGAAGGAGTGCTGTGTGCACTAGCTACAGTCGGGGGCGTCACAAGGGGGGGAAAAGTGGGACTGAGTTACTAGGGCCCAAGGTGGAGGGGCCTTAATTATTTTATACTTTAACTATTAAAAAAAAAAGAAAAATAGCAGATATATAAGCTCACTGTGCGGCAACGAGTGCCGCGCTGCAAGCTTGTAGAATATTTTGAGATGGGGGTCCGTGGCCAAATACATATCATTTTGGGGGTCCTTCACATCAAAAAGTTTGAGCACCACTGACATAGAAACATAGGTTTTTCAAAAAACCTTAGAAGGATTTGAAATATTCAAAGACTTTAGATTTTCTTTCAAAAATAGCAGATCTACAAGCTCGCAGCACGGCACTCGGTGCCACGCAGTGAGCTTGTATATCTGCTATTTTTCAATAGTTAAAGCACAAAATGTTAGTGAATCCTTGTACCCAGGGCCCAGAATTTGGTGTGACACCCCTGTGTGCACTAGCTACAGTACAGGGAGAAAAGGAGGAGAGGGAGACACAGAGAGAGAGAAAGAGAGGGTGAGAGTAAACTGAGAGAGAAGCATAAAACTGGTTTGCCTCTTTCAGCCTTCTTTGTTAACTGTTTGGCAGACACATTGTCGAATTCAGAGGTCAAGGGGGCTGAGTATATTGATGAATTTTATTTGCTTTGAGCCATAAGTGAAAACTAGACAGAAAACAGATGAAAAATTATTGAAGCAATAGAACAGCAAAACTCCCCTTGCAGAATAGCTTTGTAGTGCAACCTGACTGAAGACCAAATCAAGGCACGCGGCTAAATCATAGAGCGTTATTGGTCTTCATTTAACTCTGAGAGGTTCCATTTTACTCTCCGAGTGTTAAATTAATGCTCCAGGTTTTACTGTGCAGGAATAGCTGTGGGATATGAGAGGCCAGTTTTCAGATCACCCTCTATAAATTCCAGCATATCTGCACCCTCAGCTCGCTCTTTCAATTTAATTAGCTCCCCGTACTTTTGAATTTGATTTACACATGGAAATATGGTCAACAGGCAAAAAACCTGCAGCAACCATAATTTCCAGCATTTGTAAATACATTTTGTGATTGGCATACCCAGGGTGCAGAGAGTACATTAACTTCAACATCCCCAGCAAGAAAATTTAATTATTCAGTGTACATGAAATCTGACATTTTGAGACACTGCACCTCTCTCAGTAATTGAGGCCATGCAATACCTAACATCTGGTTGACATTGTTCAGGTTGGTGCTTGATGTAAAGCCTTTAGTTACAATCTGTACAATGTCCATTATCTGTATCATAGAATGATATAGCGATGAGTAAAGGTGTGTTGCCTGTTGACTGTTTTATTTTGATACACTTAATTCTAATTCTGTTTAACCGAGAGCAGTTGCAATGATTGTAATGAATAAACAAACAAACACTCAAAGATATTCCACAGTTACATCCAAGACTTGCATACATACACACATAGGTAAGTACACAAACCCTAGTTTATATATTATATTAAAGTAGTATTATATAATCTATAGCATTTTCAAAAAACATTCCAACAAGACATCAATTATATGGTTTAGCTGTCCTATGGCATTAACTAAGTAAGCTTAGTAATCATTGTCAAATCTTTTTGTTGAACTATAATCACTTCAATTCTGAAATCCCTTCATTGTGGATGGATCTGTACAGTTCAGTATATATTCAGTTTGTGTGCGTGTGTGCGTGGACGTGTGTGTGTGTGTGTGTGTGTGTGTGTGTGTGTGTGTGTGTGTGTGTGTGTGTGTGTGTGTGTGTGTGTGTGTGTGTGTGTGTGTGTGCGCGTTCGTGCGTGCGTGCGTGCGTGTGCGTGTGCGTGTGTGTGTGTGAGACAGACAGCAGAAGGACTGTGGTTGCTTGGCACTGAGGGATACCTCAGGGTACTTTACAGAGGCTTTTCAGTTGCCAGTGGCCCATGGCGCCTGACCCGCTCCTTTCTTTGTCACCGTTGGCGCTGTGTTCTGTTTTCTTCCATCTCCGTGGTGACCGCTGTTGCATGCTATTGTGTCGGGTGTTTGTCCACAGCTAAGGTGTCGCCTGTGTGTTTAATGGACCTCCCATTTTGCTTCACTGTCCACGTCAGAGTCCCCCAGCGCAGCTAAACGGCCCGGCCCTGTCGGTGTTTGTCCCTGGGTGTCAGTAAGTCGAGGCAGGGTGGGGATGAGATGGGGCTGATAATACCCGCTTTGTTCCTCTGCTAGATGTGTTGAAGCTGTGCTCCTGTGGACCAGGAGACGCCTGGTCAAACAGAGACACACAAAGGCTCTGGGAATGGCCCATTCTCCACAGTCTGCCATGCTGCCAACATACACTACCTTCTGTAGCCCTGCTGAATTACTGGCCTCACAACCTTTTACACATATAAAGGCAACTCTTTCACTCTGTGGGGACACTGACATTTGCCTTTTGTTCAATACAAAAGATATTTTAATACTATGTCCCCTTTCAGTTGATTACTCTGTGGGACAATATATGAAAAGTTCCCCAGATCATTTTCAAAGTTAGGATCAGTGTGGGGGCTTTTTATTGAGGGGCGGTCTATTCATTCCCTTGTAAAAGCTACAGGCGTCATTTGATTCAGTCAGGCTTAAATCAACATTGATGCCTTTGCATCGCATTTGATGTCCTGGTGATATATTTGGCTTTTAAGATATTATTTTCAATTGATTGATCGACAAAGTAGGCGCAAAATACCCCTGTTACTTTTGCCATTATGTCAGAAATAGACATGGAATGGCTCTCCATTATTATGCTTTTAACATTTGCAGACGGGATATATTGCGTAGAGAAAAGCTATGTTTTGTAGTTCTGGGGGAGAAAATGGCAAATTTAGCAATCAATAACACTGAGAGCATTTGGAATGGCAAGAAATAATCTCAAGAGCTAATGTGCCACAAATTCTCATCTAAGGCCCGGTGTTCTAACCTCTTTAGCACAGCCCCTTGAGGGATTGGGGGATATGATTAGGAATTCGTTAGCAGGCTTCTATTTTTATGCTGATGACACACTTTCTCCTCCCGGGCTCTCTATGTTGCTGGCTCTTGACTTTCTCACTGTCTTTCTAAACTAGATCAGCTCTTTACCACCATGTAGAAACGTGACATGAAGTTCACCGACTAAAGCTCCTCCAAGGAGAAGACTGATTTCAGTGAGGGAGAGCTAGAGAGAAAGAATGAAAAGCGCCTCTGTCATCTGAAATGCAGTCACATGTCTCGATATCATTCATGAGCATAAGTATAAATCCCATAAGACATCTCTCAGAGTGATCTCTCATAATGGCAAGCCCTTTCTGTTGTTGCACCCATTGGCCCAGTCTGGTCTGCTGCTCTGCCACCTGCCTCAACTATTGACTCTTGTGATACAAAAAGCGATGCACAAAACCAATAAAGGGTGCTATACAATTTTGTTGAAACCCAGCCTTTTTGTTCGTCCCATCATGTTTGGAGCAGATTACAGTGTGTCCACACTGCCTCTCTCCCCGGGGTCCCTTCTATGTGGTTCAGGTATTGTAGAGCAGCCAGGGGCGTCCCACCAAATTCTGGGCCCTGGGTACAAGGTTTCACTGCGGGCCCCCCATGAATGTTCTTCATAGGAACCCATTTAGCCTGGGAACGCATTCTTTTGTGCTTTAACGATTGAAAAATAGCAGATATACAAGCTCACAGCTGCGAGCTTGTAGATCTGCTATTTTTGAAAAATTGTGAACATTTGTGCAAGTCTTTGAATATTTCAAATCCTTCTAAGGTTTTTTGAAAACCCTATGTTTCTATGCCAGTGGTGCTCAAACTCTTTCATGTGAAGGCACTCGGTGCTGCGCTGTGAGCTTGCAGATCCTTTTTTTTTTTTCTTTTTTTTTGGGGGCTTTTATGCCTTTATTGATAGCACAGTAGACTGACAGGAAATGGGGAGAGAGAGAGATGGGGAGTGACAAGCGGCAAGTCCGGATCGGGAATCTAACCGGCGACGCCGTGGCAACCATGCCTATGTGGCGGTGCCTATGTGGTATGCGCCTTGACCAGTAGGCCACCGGACGCCTCGATCTGCTATTTTTCAATAGCTAAATGATGAAGGCCCCTCCACCTTGGGCCCTGGTAACTCAGTCCCACTTTCCCCCCCTTGTGACACCCCTGAGAGCAGGCGAGCGGGCTGGCGGCCCTGGGCCCTGGGTGCTGTGGAAAGGAGAGGACAGTGGCTGCATTTGTTTCCCATTGAAAAGGATTACAGGTCCTGACGGCCGTGATTAATCACCCACCGGCAGACATCTGAATACGGCCAGGGAAAGGTTCAACTTTTTAATTCATCCCACACGCAATCTATTCAAACCAGCTGTTGGCGCTCGGTTCTCTCATCTCCCGCCTCTTTCTTCTCGGTGACCATTGCCGTCTTTCTCTCCCCGTTTACAGCTCACATAATTATCTCGGGAAGCACAGTTGTTGCAATTGTGGGTGTGTTTGGATGCTTCGTGGTTCTCTTCCTTTATTGGAGATGGAATCCTTTCTTCTTTTGTTGGAGAATAGTTAATTGACTTTGTTAATGCATTTGGGGATCAGTGATTTCTCAACAGCAAATGACCTTTATGGCACTCTGAATCACATTGTTTTTCCTGTGCGTGTGTGTGTGTGTGTGTGTGTGTGTGTGTGTGTGTGTGTGTGTGTGTGTGTGGGCGTGCGTGCGTGCGTACGTGTGTACGTGTGTGCGCGTGCGTGTGTGTGTGTACACCTACTCAGTGAAATTCTGAATGTTAATTTAACCACTAGCCAATTTAAGCCGCATAGATTGGCTATATGTAAAGTTTTTGAAATTGTTTGAACATAGTCTATAAAGACGTGCTCAAAATAGGTCTGCCAGGTTTAAAGTGGTTGATAGTATAGGTCAGTTTTTACAGTATAAAGATGCGGTATAGTGCATGTACCGGTATGTGTGCAACTGAGAATCCATGCATGCCTATGCGTGTCTACACATGAGCATACGTGTGTGTTGCGTGTGTGTGTGTGAGAGAGAGAGAGAGAGAGAGAGAAAGAGAGTGCATCCATCCATCCGCGTGCGCTGTCGATCTGAAATGGTCTTTGTCTTCGCTGGACGGAAATGAAGAGCGTTTGCCTCAAGTATCTCAGCGGCTCAAATCCATGAACATTTCCACGCTGCTACATTGACAGACAGCTGAATTCCCATGTTTTGAATGAATATCAGCACATCGCGGTGTTATATCCACTCCTATGAGCAGGCCTTCTCATTAAGACTCAGCAGGTTATATGATGGTATTGCCGGAGTCCCTGGAGCAAGATGAACAGGGACAGCTACACTGCTTAATGCAACGTAGCCTAGCAACAGATAGTGGGATGGCGGTGGAAACATACCCTCATATTTATGTTTACATGAGAGAATGATTTGTCTGTCAGGCTGATGGATCCTAATGTTCTCCTCTCCCCAGGGCTTTCTCTGTGCGGCACACACAGGCCTGACACTTACCTAGAAGGACAGGCACCGCCTTCACCAAAACACATGAATACTTAATACTGGTAGAATGCATGTATGCAAAAAGAAGAATGAAAATGGCTTTTGGGGTGTGTGCGTGTTTGTGTTTGTGTGTGTGTGTGTGTGTGTGTGTGTGTGTGTGTGTGTGTGTGTGTGTGTGTGTGTGTGTGTGTGTGTGTGTGTGTGTGTGTGTGTGTGTGTGTGTGTGTGTGTGTGTTTTATGTGTGTGCACACATGTGCGTGTATATAATGAATATCGCTGAGATAGAGTGCCCAATTACAAACTGCCCATGCTGACCAAATCATTGCTCATAAACCTTTGGTTTATTTTTCACAGTTCTGTATTTGTTACACAGTAAACTCCCGAGTGTCAATTTAACTCTGAGACTGTGCAAATGGACTTAGGGTCCATTAAGACCCAGGATTTTACAGTGTACTAGCTGGTGACCTTGATAAAGAAGACCATGTGAATAAAGCGACAGAGCATTTTGCAGACGCTACAGTGTGCAGGGCACTGCACTGTAACGTGGACAGTGGAAATCAGTGTGACAATACAAACACCAGCCTTTCATTTCCAGTAAACTACTGTATATGAGCCATATGACTTAATAGAGTCTGTCCTTACTGTATGTCCAGCTCCTCCAGGGACGGACTACATCAACTCAATTAGCCGGGCACAGGCTCAGTATCAGCACCATAGATTAGATTTCACTCGGCCTTGTTTACCAGAGAGGGGCCCACAGAATAATATCTATACAATTTGTGCTTTCAGAAAAATGATGATGGTATCATAGAGAGGAAGTGTAGATGTAAGGCTCTGCTGTGCTGAGGTACGGTATACAGTGTGCTTAATTTACTCCCGTCGTACAGTGGCGCCGCGCAACGGAAATAGCAGATCTATAAGCTCGCGAGTCACCGATGTGATGCGCTGTGAGCTTGTATATTGGCTATTTTCACCACGCAACACTGTTGATATGATGAAGTATAACTGCTATGGCAAAATGGTGGGATAAGTGGCTGGGAGAGATGTAGAGAAGCCTTTTGTCAGTATATAGTAGGCATATCCCTCCTCATCTTGAGAATGTGTTTCCATAGTTACATCAATGTTGTTGAATTGAGAGGATCAGGTATTCCAGTGAGTGATCCCTTACATGCACTGGCTTCTCTTCTATTGATTTTCATCCCTCACAAAAAAATAATAATAAATAAATAAAATATAACGGCTATTGCAAACCATCCTGGATATATTGTGCATGTAATGAGGGGGGGTGAAATATGTCAAAGAACTGTCTGGCTCTCCAGAAAGCCTTGAGAGTGTCAGAGATGGCGGGTCCCATCATGCCACTGAAGGTCATGTAAAGCTGTCAGCATTGTCACGCGGAGACTGACAGACAGCATGACAGCGGCTCAGACTGTAAGCTAATTGCTGTCTCTAAACAGTCGATCATCGCTGCGTTGTTAGCCACATGCTAATGTGTTTATATGAGATCTCCTCAGCTGCGTGCTGTTAGCTACATGCTAATGGCTTTAAAAGAGAGTTAATCACTGCTGCGCGGTTAGCCACATGCTCGCCTGCCGCTACATAGTGGTGTGTTCCAGGGGTTAGCAAAACACGAGCGTAACACATGATCGCTCTTTATGAGGCTGGGGCCAGGAAGAGAGAGAGAGAGAGAGAGGGCCCGCAGACGATGCTAAAAAGACGGTAATGACAGCCATTCACCGCAATCCAATTATGCAAAAGGGAGTCTAAACAATTCCATCATCCCCTAAATTAGATTGTCCTAACGAGATAAAGGCACCAATTAATCCTGAATTAATTTCTACAGCTCATTTTCCCCAGAAAACACTCTAATATGCAAATGCCATTGAGAGACAGAAAGGCATCCTTCTGCAGGCATTTATATGGAATTTAGAATTCTGCATGTTGTTAGGGTTTTCTGTCTAATTCAATAGACACCCTTTTAGAACTCAAACTAACTTTGACATAGAAGCGCAAAGAGTGTAAAAAAGAAAGAAAACAATTGTGTGTCTGTCTGTGTGTGTGTATGTGTGTGTGTGTGGGGGGGGGGGGTGAATGTCATCCTGTCAGAATCTATTCAATGTAATATTATTAGTATAGAGGGTATGCGCATGCATAAAGTGAATGGCAAATCGAGTGGCAAAGTGAGTGGCAAAGTGAGTTTAATGTTGTTTAGCGTCGTTTTCTGTTTGGATGTATGGGCTGTCAAGGCCAGAAAGTAGTTTTTTGACACTCAGTAGGCGTTCGCGCATAACTTCCGGGTATGATGATGATGTCACGCGCATAACCTCTATTCTGATAAATGCAAGAATAGAATACAAAGTAGGGTCACAATTAGTGTTTGGGAGATGTTCTCCTATATTCAACTGATTGGTGTTTTTAATTTATTTTCTTTTATTGATTGGTGTTTTCTCTGCAACTGTAGAGCTTACTTACTTTTTGACTGTGCTGTGAAGTGTGCTGTATAAATAAAGGTCATTCATTCATTCATTCATTCATTCAAACATTGACATGAAATTACAAATCCACAAGATATGGATAATAGGTTACACTAAATGTGGATAATACACTGGATAAATAGCAGTCTATATGATACATGTATATACATTTTAGTGGTTTATGCAGAGTTACTTGTTGTGTGACCTATAGTATAATATGGCCTGCTCCCTTTCTATGTGAACATCATGCTCCTCTGTGCTAGATTTACCTAAATTTAACTTCTGGCAATAATGTTGAACTGTGACTAAAATTAAATTAAGCCACTAAAGCCAGGATCAGTCGAGTTTGTGCACACGCCTGTGTACATCCGTGCTTGCTTCGAAAACAAAGCAATTAAGAATTTTGTTCATCATAATCACCATTATCATTTTCCCAGTCCTAATTGCCTGGCTGCCAGCTGTCGAGAGTTGTGATAATTGAGTGATCTGACACATTTCCACAGTATTGTTTTAAAAAAAACAACCTCCACCTCCAGAGTGGTTGTATGTTTACACAAATGACAATGCACAATTAACTGCGGTTCTATTTCTTTATTTATTTTGTGTCAGATGTTCTATTTATTTATCCTTCACGACTGAATTACTTGGTTGTTTAAGGGAGCAAAAATCACAGCATCCTTTCACATCAAATTTAAAGAAATGACGCTGTAATACGCAAGCTATCACAGTAGACCTGATTTGACTAGAAAAGCAGTCCCTGGTCTTGAATTATATGGTATTCTATAGGCTTGCAGTGAGCCATTACCACCTGTGCAGCCCTCAGTCAGTGATGACAAAAATAACCAGGCTGTCAGTTGCCAGGCAATATTCCCAACCACTGGTCCACATCAGCTAATTACCAGCAGAAATCAAGTATTGACAGATGGGCCTGTGCATATTGATTGGCCGGCACTGCCACGTTCTAAATCACCAAACGCTAATGAATCATTTCCAGTTCTGGAGAGAGGGAGGGGAGAACATTACTCTTCTGTTTGACATCATACCTGTATTGCACATAGCTTATGACATGAGTGAAGCCTGATCATAGTCACTGCCCAAACTCTAGACATCTTCCTCCTCAAAACTCTTTCTCTCTCTCATCCTCTATCTCTATTGCTCTCTTTTTGTGTAAAATGTCTTCTCTCTCTTTCGGTCTCTCTCTCTCTCTCTGTCTGTTTTGCTCTCTCGGCCTCCCTCTTTCCGTGTTGTGCAGCCGTTATTTTTCATTGCGTCGCGCTGGCCAAGGCAGTAAATACCAGGCTCCTCAGACCGCGGACCCAGAGTGACCCCGCAACCTCCATGTCTCTGACGCTTCTCCCAAGGTCTCTCACTCCAAGGCCTCTGTGATGCAGGGCTCTGGTCGCGGCGCGGACCCTGTAATTCACCGGCCTGCTAGATCGCCTGCCAGCAGCTATTGATTTTTGTTTCCCCAATCTCCAGGAGAGAGGGAAAGAAAAGATTAAAAACACTTTGTCAGTTTGGTGGGGAATAAGAATTCTGCGCAGGGGGATACCTAGGAGGGCATGGGGTCAGGGCTGAGGTACTGTATATCTTTATGGCTTTAACTGTTTCTCCACCACAGACATCTCTCTCTCTCTCTGTGTCTCTCTCTGTCTCTCTCTGTGTCTCTCTCTGTCTCACTCTTTCTCTCTCTCTCTCTCTCTCTCTCTGTCTCTGTATCTCTCTCTGTCTCTCTCTGTCTCACTCTCTTTCTCTCTCTCTGTCTCTCTCTCTCTCTGTATCTCTCTCTGTCTCTCTCTGTCTCACTCTCTTTCTCTCTCTCTGTCTCTCTGTCTCTCTCTCTCTCTCACACACACACGCACACACACACATGCACACACACACACACGCACGCACGCACGCACGCACGCACGCACGCACGCACGTACACACACACACACACACACACACACACACATACACTCTCTCTCTCTCCATCCCTCTTTCTCTCTCTCTGTGATTCTGTACAGATAAAATACTTTGAGGTGGAAGATGAAGGGATATTTTGATCCAAGATGCTCAAAGGACTCCACCTCTGGTCCTACGTGTCCAGCCTGTCGGTCATCTTCACTCACAGTGTGCATGTCACAGTCTGCACGTATAGGAGCGCCAGAGCTTCAGCAGCCAGGACTCTCCTTTGGTCAATTTCACCCACTGAGCAATTCATGAGCCGCTCAATTGAAAAGCGTCGAGTCCCCGGCGTTCTGGTTCTTTAGGTGTCCGTGGAGCAACCGTACACAATGAGACACAGTCAAACACACACTTGTCCTAATGTGATGCCAATGCCTTTTACTCCATCAGACGTTGTTATGCTTCGACGGTCATCATCATTCCCCCCTGCCCCCCCTAAACTTTCAAACTGAATGCGGGGCCAAGAATGTTCTTCCCCTTACATTAGGTTTTGGTAATGGTGCCTACAGGGCCACTCTATTTTCTGAAATGAAATATTAATTTGTGGGTTCGAGGAGGACAGTCAATGAGGAAGTATGTTTGAAATGTGAATTCGTGGTTCCAGCAGACATATCTTCAATATTTGATGGGTCATATTTGATCAGCGCCCTGTGTCTAATACTCTTCATTTGGTCCTCTACCTACGTACAGTACCAGATGTTCATTCATTCTGTCCTTCCTGTTGAACCTCTTCTTATTCATCCTACGTTTCAACAACAACAGTGTACATTCTTTGCATTGGTGAAAATTGTGATTATACTCTGTAGAATCCTCAGTGTTAATTCATCCATTTATAACTCTGAGCGTATAAAACATTATACCAAATGGATAGGCACTACTTACGGTTCCTTTTTGTTACATTCAGAGTAAAATCTCAGAGTTAAACTAGAAATACTGTTCCTTCGAAACAGTGTGGGCTCGATTCCAACCCAACAAATAGGATACTTTAAGGTACTGTAAGGTACAGTACCCTACAGTATTGTACTGTACCTTACTGTACTGTACTGTACTGTACTGTACTCTACTGTACTGTACCTTACTGTACTTTACTGTACCTTACTGTACTGTACTCTACCTTACTGTACTATACCATACTGTACTCTACTGTACCGTACTGTACCTTACTGTACTGTACTCTACTGTACCTTACTATACTGTACTGTACTTTATGTACTCTACTGTACTTTACTGTACTCCACTGTACCTTACTGTACTTTATTCTACTTTACTGTACTTTATTGTACTTTACTGTACTCTACTGTACTTTACTGTACTCTACTGTACCTTACTGTATTGTTTTGTACTTTACTGTACCTTACTGTACTTTACTGTACTCTACTGTAACTTACTGTACTTTACTGTACTCTACTGTACTGTACCTTACTGTACTTTACTGTACTCTACTGTACCCTACTGTACTGTACCTTACTGTACTGTACTTTACTGTACTCTACTGTACCTTACTGTAGTGTACCTTACTGTACTATACTATACTGTACTCTACTGTACCGTACTGTACCTTACTGTACTGTACTCTACTGTACCTTACTATACTGTACTTTACTGTACTCTACTGTAATTTACGTTACTCTACTGTACTTTACTGTACTCCACTGTACCTTACTGTACTTTATTGTACTTTACTGTACTTTATTGTACTTTACTGTACCTTACTGTACTTTACTGTACTCTACTGAACCTAACTGTACTTTTACTGTACTCTACTGAACCTTACTGTACATATTCTATGTGTTCTAGAGGTGTATATTGAGTGCATATACTGTAGGTTAACAATCCCAGATCACATCTGTCCTCCACTATGTCTATAACCAAGGCGTTCTTCTATGTGGCCACTCCAGACTGAGGAGTGGAGCATGACTTTTATTGTGTTTGTGGATCTGATTTGAAAATGCATCGGTTGTGATATCTCCCTGAAAACCAACAACAACCACTAATACGGCTGATTGTCCCTGCGGGTTCTAGGATATATACTGTAAATCCCATTGCCCGGGATCCTAAAACCTTATTCTTTTTAAGAACAATTTCTAAAACACTACAAAACATGTCTCAAAGACAAATACAAGCAAACGTCTTCACAGTAACACAGTAACAGTTGTTTGTGTGTGTGTGTGTGTGTGTGTGTGTGTGTGTGTGTGTGTGTGTGCGTGCGTGCGTGCGTGCGTGCGTGCGTGCGTGCGTGCGTGCGTGCGTGCGTGCGTGCGTGCGTGTGCACATTGTAGATCAACTTCATAGCAGTATTAAGTGGTCCATCTATGTTTTTTATTAATAATAAAATCTGCAAAGTAACAAGTAACTGAGGCTGTCAAATGCTGTATTTATAGTAGAGTATATGTAACAAAAATGGAAAGTAGAGTAAAAGTACCTCAAAATTGTACTGTAGGTACAAGTACTTGTATATACTTGAGTAAATGTACTTAGTTACTTTGCAGCACCACAGAACAGCCAATGACAGACAGGCCTTTAATCACAGCTGTCTCAATCAGTAGAGTGGAGAGGGACATTTATAGATATTTGTAGTTTTAACTCAGAATATATACATCACAAAGCTTAGATATTTGGATCAAATCAGAGAGCAGACCTGTGTGAACGCAATGATATAGATAGCATATCTGAAGTGTGAACACTGCAGCCACAGCGCCTTAACATAAACATGGGTCTATTATCCTTCTCTCCACTCTGTCCCCACTCACTAAACCCATTGGAAATGCATTGGGTGCTTAAAGTTAAACATTTTATTTTTTTATATTTATACTACAAAACATTTCAAAACCAAAAATACAAGCACACGTGTCCTCAGTAAGCTGAACACATAAAAATTTGAATGGTGTTGAAAGGTGTAAGCGTTTAAGAGATGAAGCGCGCCAAAGTTTTGAGGAGATACTGACTAGTATATAAACTAGAAATACTGTTCCTTCGAAACAGTGTGGGCTCGATTCCAACCCAACAAATAGGATACTTTAAGGTACTGTAAGGTACAGTACCTTACAGTATTGTACTGTACCTTACTATACTGTACTGCACCTTACTGTACTGTACTGTACTGTACTGTACTGTACTGTACTGTACTGTAACTTACTGTACTTTACTGTACTCTACTGTACCTTACTGTACTGTACTCTACTGTACCTTACTGTACTGTACTGTACCTTACTGTACTATACTATACTGTACTCTACTGTACCGTACTGTACCTTACTGTACTGTACTCTACTGTACCTTACTATACTGTACTTTACTGTACTCTACTGTACTTTACTGTACTCCACTGTACCTTACTGTACTTTATTCTACTTTACTGTACTTTATTGTACTTTACTGTACTCTACTGTACCTTACTGTACTGTATTGTACTTTACTGTACCTTACTGTACTGTACTCTACTGTACCTTTCTGTACTGTACCTTTCTGTACCTTACTGTACTTTACTGTACTCTACTGAACCTTACTGTACTTTTACTGTACTCTACTGAACCTTACTGTACTGTACATATTCTATGTGTTCTAGATCTACATTTTTGATTCTGTGTTTGGGAACCAGCAACTGTCAAATGGACTCCAACTGTAGTGGAGTATATTGAGTGCATATACTGTAGGCTAACAATCCCAGATCACATCTGTCCTCCACTATGTCTATAACCAAGGCGTTCTTCTATGTGGCCACTCCAGACTGAGGAGTGGAGCATGGCTTTTATTGTGTTTGTGGATCTGACTTGGAAATGCATTGGTTTTGATATCTCCCTGACAACCAACAACAACCACTAATATGGCTGACTGTCCCTGCGGGCTCTAGGATATATGGCTATGGGATTTACATCCCATCGCCCGGACTTGATTCTTGATCACAGCTGTGTAATCAGTAGAGTGGAGAGGGACATTTATTTATAGTTTTAACTATAACTATAGTTTTATACATCACACAGCTTAGACATTTGGATCAAATCAGAGAGCAGACCTGTGTGAACGCAATGATATAGATAGCATATCTGAAGTGTGAACACTGCAGCCACAGCGCCTTAACATAAACATGGGTCTATTATCCTTCTCTCCACTCATTGGGAATGCATTGGGTGCTTAAAGTTAAACATTTTTATTTTTTTATAATTATTCTACAAAACATTTCAAAACGAAAAATACAAGCACACGTGTCCTCAGTAAGCTGAACACATAAAAATTTGAATGGTGTTGAAAGGTGTATGCGTTTAAGAGATGAAGCGCGCCAAAGTTTTGAGGAGATACACATATAGCTATAAATAAATAATGAAGATAACATACGTGTGCTCGCCTTCCAGGCGAGCCCACAACTAGAAATACTGTTCCTTCGAAACAGTGTGGGCTCGATTCCAACCCAAAACAATAATAGTAAAAGTGTCAAGTTCCCAGGCAATGCTCTCTTTCATTTTACTGACGTAAAATGGTAATGCAAATACAATGTAGACAAGCAGTGTTATTACATGAACTTAAAGGACCAGGTCACCTTTGGGACAACCAGATCTTATTTTATTGTTGTGTGGGGACACGATCAACACAATGTTGAGTTATTTTTTGTGTTCAATCTGTGTTTTTAGATATTTTAGTATTTCAGTATGCTACAACTGGTCATATGATGCATTTTGCATCATATGATGCATGAGATGATGCAATATCATGCTACAAAGCATCATATGACCAGTTGTAGCATGCTGAAATACTAAAATATCTAAAAACACAGATTGAACACAAGAAATTACAGGATTGTGTTGATCGTGTCCCACACAACAATAAAATAAGATCTGGTTGTTGTCCCAGAGGTGACCTGGTCCTTTAACGGTATGGGGGGGGGGGGGGGGGGGGGGGTAGCATGAAAATATCCACCTGTTTCCGCGAGAATTTACTGTAGCATTATGTGTGGGACACATCCGGAGAACAGCAGACATACAACCTCACACCACCTGCACAATGCACGATGGGACGTTGGAAACGTGTGGGATACTACCATGTTAAGTGCCAAGCAGGAGGCACATGCTCAGCAAGGTTTACTTAACTTACCGAATAAAATTTATTCTCATTTTCTGAAAATAGCACATCTACAAGCTCATAACGTGTCACATTGTATGTCAGATGCACAGTGTGTGGTTACTGTATGTTTTGTATTAATACAATCTGCAGGAGATACTACTATGATAGATAAATAAAGAAATAATTAAGATAACAATAAAAACAATGTGGACGGGTAAACAAACAAGTTCGAGACCAGTAGCATGTTGAGAACTGAAGTTATGGCTCTTTAAAGCCCGGCCATTTGGGAATTCGCAATGCTCCCCCTGGAAACAGCTCAGGGACCCACCAGAGGTCCCCGAACCACACTTTGGCAACCAGCCATGGACCCCCTGGAAACCTTTCAGGGACCCTCGGGGGTAACCGAACCACACTTTGGGAACCAGCAATGGACCCTCAAGGACCTCCAGGTTTCCCTATGTTTTGTATTAATTCTAAAATCTGCAAAGTAACAAGTAACTGAAGCAGTCAAATACTGTAATTGTAGTGGAGTATAAGTAACAAAAATGGAAAGTAAGATATGATGAAAACATAATAAAAATGGTGTCATTCTTTAGTGCTGAATTGTGCCGTAAATTTTATAATTTGTGCTGCTATCATTATTGAGATATTCTACACGACACCACTGTTCTGCTGCTATCTTCTACAATGAAATACTGCTGCACCGGCAATCAGTATACTGCTGCTAAATCTGCTAATTCATAACCATATAAATATTTATATATATAAATATATATAAAAGCACAATTGATGATTTCAACTGCACAAATTAGAGCACATCCAGCACAAAAAATGTAGACCATTTTTCCCGATTTGTAGCCAAACAATTGGGGTGCAAGCCTAAGCAAAACTATAACTTAGAATAATCCCTTATTCTTTTTAAGTAAAATTTCTAAAACACTACAAAACATGTCTCAAAGACAAATACAAGCAAACGTCTCCACAGTAACAGTTGTTTGTGTGTGTGTGTGTGTGTGTGTGTGTGTGTGTGTGTGTGTGTGTGTGTGTGTGCGTGCGTGCGTGCGTGCGTGCGTGCGTGCGTGCGTGCGTGCGTGCGTGCGTGCGTGCGTGCGTGCGTGTGCGTGCACATTGTAGATCAACTTCATAGCAGTATTAAGTGGTCCATCTATGTTTTTTTATTAATAATAAAATCTGCAAAATAACAAGTAACTGAAGCTGTCAAATGCTGTATTTATAGTAGAGTATATGTAACAAAAATGGAAAGTAGAATAAAAGTACCTCAAAATTGTACTGTAGGTACAAGTACTTGTATATACTTGAGTAAATGTACTTGGTTACTTTGCAGCACCACTAGCCTTACATTAAGACGTCTCTGCCGAGACTTTCGCATTGTCACTGCAGGGCCGACTTATGTAAGGCTACATCACCACAGAACAGCCAATGACAGCCAAGCCTTTAATCACAGCTGTGTCAATCAGTAGAGTGTAGAGGGACATTTATTTATAGTTTTAACTATAACTATAGTTTTATACATCACACAGCTTAGACATTTGGATCAAATCAGACAGCAGACCTGTGTGAACACATTGATATGAATAGCATATCTGAAGTGTGAATATTGCAGCCACAGCGACTTAATATAAACATGGGTCCCTTTCCCCTGTCTCACTCTCTCCCCACTCACTAAACCCATTGAAAATGCATTGGGTGCTTAAAGTTAAACATTTTTATTTTTTTATAATTAAACTACAAAACATTTCAAAACCAAAAGTACAAGCACACGTGTCCTCAGTAAGCTGAACACATAAAAATTTGAATGGTGTTTAAAGGTGTAAGCGTTTAGGAGATGAATCGCGCCAAAGTTTTGAGGATACTGACTGACTGACTGATAGATAAATAATGAAGATAACATACGTGTGCTCGCCTTCCAGGCGAGCCCACAATAATGAAGATAACATACGTGTGCTCGCCTTCCAGGCGAGCCCACAATTAACATTCAGTGTAGCCTGCCCCAAAAGATATTTTGTGGCTTTTTGTGAGCGTGAGGTTTTTGTCAACAGGTTAACCCTCAAGCTGAACGTATTGTGTGAAATCATCAAGCAGTACGTACACACTAATACACTAGTGTAAATCAGCTTGGTTGCATGCCAACAAGAAGATAAAAGGCTCAGAGGTGGGCACAGTAATCCTCCGAGAGCGGGTGGTCTGCTTGAAGGCATATTGTTTTATTCTCTCATGCATATTCACATACAAGCCACTGAGTATGCAGATTAGTCTTGTCTGAACAGTGGACTCTCCAAACACATTTCGCTTTTGCTTTCTCGTTGTTTGTTTACTACATCCTGCTGTGTATGAGTGTGGGTATGAATGTGTGCATGTGTGCGTGTCTACGAGTGGGCGTGTGGGATGTTTTTCCGCTTGTTTGTTTGTGGCGCGCAGGCTTGTTTGAGCATGCATGCACGCATAGGTGTGTGTGCGTGTGTGTGTGTGTGTGCGTGTGTGTGTGTGTGCGTGTGTGTGTGTGCGCGTGTGTGTGTGTGTGTGTATGTGTGTGTGTGTTTGTGTGTGTGCGCGCGCGCGCATGTGTGTGCGCACACTGGTTTTTCTATACCCAGACACATGGCTTTGTCTTGTCCTGGCACCACACTCGGTTTGCCAGATGTTCTTCTGTTTTATCATGCTCCTCCTGCACTGTGTTCTTTGAGGTTTCAGGAAGCGGTTGTTGTCGATGTTTCAACTTTCCCCATCTTCCTGCTGTTCCCTGAGAAAAGGAGCACATTTTCACGAAGTCAATCCCACCTGCTTTATTAATGAGTGATATTTATTCATATATTGCGGGTTAATATCCTGGAAAGAACTCCTGCTCGGTTCAGTGCTGGTGGTGCTTATACTATTGTTGTTGTTTGTGCTTGACATACCATGCTCTTTGGAAACAGCAACACGTTACACCTGGCATCAACCACGCTGGTGAGGTTTAATGTTTTATCCTCAGGCAGCGGCTGGATAAATGATCACAGGTGGACTGTGAGGGTAAAAAAAAAGGGAACGCTCACCACGCAAACACACGCGCGCGCACACACAAGATCTCCACACGCACAAAGACATAAATGCAAACACCTAAACACGCCAACGTGTCTGATACCCAGGTGCAATTGAATCAAGTTGTCTGCCGGTCCTTCCCTCCGCCCATCACACACACCCACACCAGCAAACACACAGAGTAAAGCTGTCAAATAAAGCAACACTTGTTATAAGGGAGGTGTGGGGTGGGGGGGCTCAGATTTATTTATTCCAAAACGAAGCATGCCGGTCGACAGAGGGACAGCTCTCCTCCATCTGTCATCGTTGAAGCCACACGCGTCTGACACTGGGATTCATTCGTCTTGTCGTCTTTGACAGTCGGATTTTCCCGGCGCACTCCCACCAGGAGTCGCCCGGGATTTTGGAGGCAGGCTTAAAAAAAAAGAAAAAAAGAAAACACTCTGTGACAAGGAGTAGGCTCTTTATGAATGCAAATGAGTCTGGGAAAATTCACAGAGCAGCTAGCGGGGCTCCGAGGCTCCGGCTTCCGTCAACCCCCATACCCCCCCACCCCCTACACATACACACATACCACCACCACCACCACAACCACCACCACGACCCCTTACACCCGCAAGACACAACCCACGCTTTGCCAAGAGGTCTTACAGGGGCCCTAAGCATACACACTCACAGGGAACAGTAAAAGGGCATAGAAATCCTGTGGCTGACACACATGTGTGTGTGTGTGTGTGTGTGTGTGTGTGTGTGTGTGCGTGTGTGTGTGTGTGTGTGTGTGTGCGTGCGTGCGTGCGTGCGTGCGTGCGTGCGTGCGCGCGCGTGTGCCACTGGTGTATGTTTCTCTCTTACAAAATGCTAAGCTCTTTTTTTAATATACATGGCAACAACAGCATTCATTGCTGGAATGGTTTGTATACAAAATATGAGTGTGTGCGTGCGTGCGTGCATGCGTGTGTTTGTGTGTGTGTGTGTGTGTGTTTGTGTACAGTATGTGCATGCACGTGCACACGCGCGCAGGTGTGTGCGCGCACGCGCGCGTGTGTGTGTGTGTGTGTGTGTGTGTGTGTGTGTGTGTGTGTGTGTGTGTGTGTGTGTGCTTGTGCTTCACAGCGCATGTGCTTGCACTAGTTGCATCGCTTGACATTTGGCTTTCCTTTCATCCTGTTCCAGGAATAGCAAGTCAGATACTTTGTGACAGGTCACCCCTTTCATATCAATCCTCATTCAGCCTGACCCAGCACCAGCAGCCCTCAGAGATAAATAAGCTGTTTCATAGTGTATTTGGGAATAAAGTGTTTATTCATATTACATGGGCTTTGCTGGGTTAAAGCATAACATGTGAGAGGTGACTGCTAGAAATGTATCTTGCAGGATGTCACATTATCTTTTATTTTCATCGAAGCTTAAATACCATAGACATTTCTCTTATGTGTGCCTATAGCATTGGAAACAAAGAAGTACAGTGAAATTCAGTCACAGATGGGATCAAAGCTCTTCTTTATTGGGTGCCCGCTGGCCTAGTGGTCAAGGCGCATACCACATACTAGGCTATGATGTCTGCTGGCGTCGCCGGTTCGATTCCCGATCCGGATGACCTTTGCCACATGTCATTCCCCATCTCTCTCCCCATTTCCTGTCAGTCTACTATCCTATCAAATAAAGGCATAAAAAGCCCAAAAACTAATCTTAAAAAAAAAAAAAGCTCTTCTTTATCGAATATTTCAGAAACTGCTACCGATTCGACCGGTAACACCGGTAGCTTGAAGTTAAGCACTTTACATTTTAAATTTGAGAATATCTGCAGAATATTACAGCATCTGCAGTATATCGTCGTTGTCGGCTGGAAACCTCGTTTGTACTTTCTTCTTTCGCAAAGTAAAGCCCTGCTTCATCATACAAGGTCGTCACACAAAAGTAACGCACACAACGCCTCGCGGTGCGAGGCGTTGTGTGCTTGTAGATCGGCTGTTTTCACTAGTTTAAATCATTTTTAAAATGATAAATGCAAAACTAACGGTTTTGGACATACAAGGTTTTCACCCGACAACGACGATATACAGTAATTAGTATGGATAATAATAATAAGATAATGCAAATCTCAAAATCAACAAAGGAGTCTCTCGTTCTCGTCTGAGGCTATACGGTTATCTTAGGGAAGGTGGAACTTCAAGGTGTACAGTATGTGGTCCCTACAGTATAGTCCTAGAGAGAGGGTAGAACTTCTGGCCATCCACAGTAGTCCTATAGTGGTCAGTGGAGGATCTGCTGAGTCGACTCCTGTCCCTTAATCTATTTGAGGCTTGATTAAAGTTTAATTCGTGCCCATCTCCTAATGCTGGCCACTGTGTGCAGCTGTGTGTCTCTCAGCAGTGCTCGGTGAGTAGTTTCAAGCTGAGCCCAGGTCTTTTCTCTCTGTCTGGGTCGCACTTTATTCATGCCTGAGGGATGCTGGGAGCTGAAAACAACTGAATTTTTCATCAAGGTTACTTCCTGGAGAGATGTGCCATGCAGTAGCTGCTTTTCCACACTGTCAAATCCAGAGGTTCAATTTAACTCTGAGAGTGTACAAATGTAACTAAATGGACCTTGTACCCTGGTTACATTTGTACACTCGGAGTTACAAATGATGAAATACCGTGTAGCACATAACATAACCTGCCCTGACCTGCAGCTCTCTATGTACAGAGTAGTTTGACTCTGGCCCTGTTTAGAAGACACCAGACCACAGTGCATTTTGTTGTGGAGCTTCACATCTTCATGGTTTTGCTTGCGATGCCAGTAGAGGGATACTTTTCTATCCAACTGCACCTTACATTACCATAGTTTTTAGTATGCGCGGTCCACGTGGAACGTGTACCGCTGAAACTGACAGGCTGCTACACAGGAGGATGCTGAGGAGTTCCAGCTACAATACAGTACATATGATCTATATTCCGTCCTCGTCTATTTTTAACATTGCCCTCTCTCTCTCTCTCTCTGGATGGTGGTAATATTAGGCAACAAATTCACATAGGGTGGGAATGTAGAAATGCTTGAAGTGGACATTTTTAGACTTAGAAAACAACCCCTCCATTTATGTGAGAAAACATCCACTATTTATAAGAATGTTTTTTTTTCTCCCAGCAGATTAATTTGCAATTCAAATCAAATCCCACTGGCTCTTTTTTTTAGGGAAAGATTATAAATTCTTCAAGAACACATTCGGTTTTAATGGAGGTGAGATCGCTCTTGCTGGGCGAATGTGCAATCTCGGATGGTTTTCCTAATTTCTTTCATTAAGGCTGTAATGCTGTTTGTTTGTTTTTTATGAATTATGCAAGCAGGGTTGCAAACAGGTTTTTGCTTATTCTGTTCAGGTTTCAGGTTCCCCAAAATGTATCTCAGCACAAAGGTCAGCTGTGTCCATAGAATGGGAATTTGAATCCAGAAAGAATGAGCTATATTAGCCATACCAACAGGGGGACCTTGGATGTTTCACTCATATCAAACACCAGGTCTGTCTCAATGGGACTCCAAAAAAGTGGAGCGTATACCGTACACCAGGGGTCTTCAACAGGGGGTCCAGCACCCTAGGGAGTCCTCAGAGTTACTACAGGGGGGCCGCCAAATCTTTGTGATTTTAAATTAACAACTCGCATCCCTATTCTGAGGAGAACTTTAGCCAAAAGCAGATCTACAAGCTCTCAATGCCCCCCGCTGCTAGGCGTTGATGTCTTGTAGATCGGTTATTTTGAACACTGAAAGTGTAACAATGGGTCCATAACTCCCTGAGTTAAATGAACACTTATGATTACTCTGCTGCCATTACAAGGAGAGCTACACAGGTCAGAAATTAAATGTAAATGTGGTATAGCAAAATACTAATTGCGTATACTAATAACATTACTGGCAAAAAAAGCTGTTACCCTATTGCAAAAATGAAATGCAACAAAAAAAGCAAGTATTTTGTCTTTCTGGGACAAAATGTCATGTCTGCCAGTCTGATGCACGTTTTTCCTGAATAGATTTAGAGTTCACAGCGCCAGCATCAACTCATTTGCAGGTGTTACAAAGCAAACATCGATCACATTTTAATCCATTCAAATAACACAGGAATAAAAGAATGCCTGCTCGACTGCAGGCTTTAATGTCAGGGTAAGGGCATGGGCTCAGCACTCCTGTAGTGTAGACCCCCCCCAACCCCCCCCCCCCCCCCCACATGCACGCGCACGCACACACTCACACGCACGCACACACACACACACACGCACGCACGCCTGCACACACACACACACACGCGCATACACACAGTCACACACAACCTCACCCTGCCCCTTGTGACAATTACTGACTCGCCTTCTATTCAACACGTAATGAGAAAAACCGACTGATCGATTTTTGCTCTGGCCATTAAAAGAAAGGAAGGCAGCATTTGGGTATAGCACAGGCCAACTCAGGTACCACACACACACAATTGCAACTACGTGAATTGTAGTGACATTGGGTTTTTTGAAGGAGGCGTAGATCAGAGAGGATTGAAGAAGAGAAGAAGACTTTATCATTGACACCATGTCATATAGTGTCAGAGATAAAGTGCATGATGAAGTGTATTTAGGACACACTTCCAGAATCAGTTGTTATAGCAATTACATTGCTATACCGGCCAGAGCACTATTGGACTGACGTAGGCCTAATAAATATATTACTGTTATCTGCCCATGAAAGGCCATATATTATAACAGTGCTGTTGGATAGTATGATTTATTATGGTTTCTGATTGATTATATGGATATAAATATTCAGCAGGAAAATATATTATGTCAGTGGACGGGGGTGTCTTTTCCAAGCACCACCATGCTGTGCTATTGGGTCAAAGCTTCAGTGCCAGTCACAATTATTTATTAGACTACATATTCACTCTCTATCCATCACTATATTGCCACCCGGTCCGGTCCCCGTGTTAACGGTCACATCTCTTTATGTTTATTGCCGTGTCCCACCTTCCAGAGGAAGATGATTGACGCTGCTAAAGGCAGTGGTGGAAAAAAACGACTTACATGTTTTACTTAAAGTAAAGGTATCGATACATACTGCCATGCAGAAATACTGTTAAAAGTTAAAGTCAGGGATTCACAATGTAGGCCTACTTGAGTAAAAGTACAAAATTATTTATTGGCATCAAAATGTAGGCTACTTAAAGTAGGCCTACCAAAAGTAAAAGTAGGCCTACTAACTGTGCAGAATTTCCCATTTCAAGTTTTCAAATCTATAAAAATTAATATATTTTGAAAATAGCAGATCTACAAGCTCACAACTCAACGCTTTGTGATTGTAATTGTATTTGGAGTAAAAGTAGGCCTACAATATTTGACTAGTAGAAAGTAAAAGGTATTGGAAATTGGAAATACTCCAGTAAAGTAAAAGTACCTCAAAACTGTACTGAAGTACAGTACTTAAGTAAATGTACTTAGTTACTTTACACCACTGGCTATAAGGAGACCGAGGTGGGACTAATGCGCTCTTCTTCTCCAATCGTTGCTTGAGGGGCGGAGGCTTTTTTATCTAGATACTCCGGTTATGAGTCAGTTGCTAGACATAAACGAAACAATAACAGTTGCTGTTACTTTGTACATCCAAGCTAAAGCCGAGTGATTTACGTGTTTTGGTACTTAAGCTTTCGAGGACACTGGGGGATTTTTCGTTATATGGGGGCGCTGCGCGCTGCACTTTTAATCAGATTACGAACCTTTAATGTTGAATCCTCTTTATTTTTTTCTACAGTAGCGGTGCAGGAGTGGCCAAAGCCAAAAGAAGCAGCTATTCAGATCAGGTTTCACCTAAACCAGCTGGGAGAGACAGAGAGAGACAGAGAGAGAGAGAAGAGAACGATCAGCGAGAGGGTTTGTCGCTCTCCCTCCTCCCAAATCCAGAAAAGCTTACCAAGGAAAAGCGAGAGTGTGGGGTGTGTGTGAGAGAGACGCAGAGGAATCCAGAGGAATTTCCGAGGATATTTTCTTCTTTTGCTGTTATAGAGAGAGAGAGAAAAGTGTTTGTCAGTTGGGAGCGACACAGAGCAGCAGCGGCAGCAGCAGCAGAGACCGTGGTCAAGGATGGACGAGCAGCCTCGGTTGATGCACTCCCACGGAGGAGTAGGCATGGCCGGACACCCCGGCCTGGCGCAGCATATGCAGGATGGCACGGGAGGGACGGACGGCGACGGAAGAAAGCAGGACATCGGAGACATATTACAGCAGATCATGACCATCACAGACCAAAGCCTAGATGAAGCGCAGGCCAGGTGAGCTTTGATACCAAAGAGTTCTATTTCCGACACACTGGGAATATACAGGCGGTCTTTCATTTATAGTTGTGGGGAGAATAAATACATTGTAACAATGTGGTTTGGACGGTTACACTATAGCCTCTAAATGACAACAATTACGCCTACCCCAGTGCCATAACTACTACGTGTAATGGATTAGATATAGAGCGCTTATAAACTAACTACCATCATACTTTATTCTCTGAAACAACTTTGGGTTTAATGAGGTTATCAAAAATAATTAATTATCACAAGATAACTGATTGAACTGCAGAGTAGTTTTCCTTTTTAGGGGAGCAGTTTTGACACAGCTTGCACTCTTCCTATTAAATGAAAAATAAATAGCATAACGCATTGGGACATGCTGGACTGTGATGATACCATGTGGACTGTGATTGCTGTGGATTGCGCCATATTTGACAATTAATAGCTATCATCATACTTACCATCATACTTTATCATCTGAAATAACACCCTATAGTTGTTGTTAATTGGAGAAAAACACGTTTTTATTCATTTGATTGCATAATACTGTCCCAGTCTTACTTGTAATAATATGTTTTACTTAGGCTATTTAGTCTTTTAATTTGGAATTGATATGTTAGGCATTTAATTATTATTATTATTATTATTTAAAATAGCCATTACTTACTTACACAATTACTTACTACTTACTTCTTACTTCATAGACACAATAGTTAAAAGGGTGATAGTATTGATGATTTACAACCCTAGAGACCTAGATGTTCAGGTATCTTGTATTATAAGTCTATCTCTGGATTTGTGTCATAGATTAGAACGGGTACACATTTTGTGTATCATTATTTTATGCTTTAACTATTGAAAAATAGCAGATATACAAGCTCACAGCGCGGCACCGAGTGCCGCGCTGCGAGCTTGTAGATCTGCTATTTTTGAAAAGTCGTGAACATTAGAATTTTGACCTGATTCTATAAGTGTCTTTTGAATCCTTCTAATTCTAGGCCTAAATGGGTTAACTTTTTAGTGGCGCTGCATTGCCACTTGTTTGAATATGACAGATTTGTAAGCTGCTGTCTTTTTTTGTCTTTTGCTTGTTCGCCCAGGAAACATGCACTGAATTGTCACAGAATGAAACCCGCTCTCTTCAATGTCTTGTGTGAAATAAAAGAAAAAACAGGTAAGAACCTGAAAAGGATTTTAAATATTCAAAGATTTTCCACGATTTTTCAAAAATAGCAGATCTACAAGCTCGCAGCGCGGCACTCGGTGCCGCGCTGTGAGCTTGTATATCTGCTATTTTTCAATAGTTAAAGCACAGGGGCCCAGGTAAAAACCTGGGCCGCTCTCCCGCTCTCTTCAATGTCTTGTGTGAAATAAAAGAAAAAACAGGTAAGACTTTAGAACTTTTAAATTGTTTACAACAAACACCTCATTTAACCCTTTTACCTGCACTGCAAACTGAACCTAAATGGTGATGCAACTGATTTGCAATTCAACAATCTTTCCAAATGACAACTGCAGCTATAATCTAAATAATATTACAGTATTACTCCTTTTGTATATTGCTCAATTTAGATTGTACACAGGCAAAATGGCAGAGCTCTTCAGCGTACTGATGCATTTGTTTGACACCCAAAAATATTTAGTGTCATGCATCCAGGTGAAGGTGACAGAGCAGCTATTTGAATGTGTCTGGTTGTAAACTAGGTGCTGTCAGTGAAGAGAAGTGTAAGCGTTTAGGTCTTTCCATACAGTGAAATCCAGTTGTAAGACGTGTGTGTACATACTGTATGTAACCAAGCATTTTAGGGTCCGTTTGGTTACACTTGTATATTAGTCTCTGAGTTGAAATAACACTGAGGATTTTACTGCTGAGGACTGGTCTTTCTCAACCTTCTTTCTGATGTTTTCCTTGGCTTGTCTGATGTGTTTGTTTAGTGAGGTGTTTAACACACAGCGGCACCACGTAAAACCCATGAGTGTTCGTTTTAGCTCCAAGTGTAAAAACGGTCAGAGGTCAGTCAGTTCTGTTTAGGTGTACAACGAGGGTCAAAGTCATGAAAAGGAATTATTATGCACTTTAGCGGCAGATTAAAGGAGAGATGTGCTCATGTTGATGAAAGGGCTGTTGAATATTCTCTGAGCGAGGATGCGAGAATTGCTGCTTTGAGAGATAGCTTTTCAAGAGAGGAAATAAAACAACATCTCTAATATAGCCTTATCTGTGAACATGGCTTTGAAGCTGCCGTTAAGGTTATTGAGAGAGCCTGTCACTTTGTCTGCCAGTGTGAAGGGCTTTCTGTTGCATGTACCATGCAGCTCCAGTACAGTCTGACACCAGACGGTTGGGAAAGGAGACTATACCACAGCCTAGGGATGGGACGATAGGAAAATGTCATATCGCGATTATTGTGACAAAAGATTTATGATATTATCGCGATAATCAAAATCCATTATTCTGGGGCCGAACATTTGCCAAAAAATAGCAGATCTATGTGAGCTTGTAGATCAGCTATTTTTTGGCAAAGACATTAATAGAGAGGGAAAAAAGTATGTATATTATAAGTAGCTTTTACCAATTATAGAGGGTTTAAGTGGTACCGGATATGCAGCTCGACTCAGTGCATGACGGAGGACGATATCACGATAAATTAAATCTCCACCATACGATTATCGTGAGTGTTCTTTATCATGATAATGGATAATATCGCGTATCGTCCCATCCCTACCACAGCCCTAAATTGTGAAGTATTATTCAGTGACTTTTGTCCATGGCTCATACTGGTTCAGGTAAAAAAATAGAAGAAGAAGAAGAAAAAAAGTGGACACTAAATTTATATAGAAAAACAATCCAGGCTGTGAGAAGGAAGCTGCACTAAGTTGGGGCCCTCTTTGGAAATAGCATGCTTTAGGAAAGTGGGAGAGTAATGCCTGGCTCTTTGTAAACTGTCTGGCGTCTCTCTGGGTTCAACCAGAGTTCGTTTCCAAAAAGAAGAACAAAGTGACTTGGACCTTTTCCTGGCTTTTCTCCTGCCTCTCTTTTCTCTTCCCGCCGTTATTGGCAACCAGCACCCAGAGCGCTTCTGACTAGAGAGACTCCCCTCGGGCTGCACACACTCCCCTTCTCAGTTTAGGAAACTTGCCATAGGAAATTATGTCAAAACAGTTTAGATTTGACTTTTTCAGTTACGTTTTCCTTTTAGTAAAGCTAAACAAATGGGCTGTTTTAAATATTGGCGTTATCAACAGTTGTAAAAAATCATATGAGACCCCAAGTTGAAAATAATTACATTGCTATTACAAAAATACAGTAGTATGTAAATGATCTGATACCTGCAGTTAGAGATATCCTGTGTGAATCCAGATTAAATGGCTGAACGCGTATCTTAACATTACATTACTGCTGTCTACATTTGAAAGTGTCGAGCTCCAGCTCATCTTCACCCACAGGAGCTTTGTGCAGACGAAACTGAAAATCCTTTCACTGCCGTGACAGTGAAAATGACTCAAACCTTCACCATGGCATTTACAGCCAAATGTGCTGAGTGCAGTGTATGCGAGCGGAGAACAGCCTGTAATTTGTCAGGTCTTTTTTATATTCTTTATAAAGAGTCAGCTTCTCCTCACTTTTACATTGTTGCAGCCGGGGCCTCTCAGAAGAATTGCAAGGCAGAGTAGACTAGTACAAGAGGTCACAGATGTGACACCGACTTGTACCACGCACTCCCTTGGATCCCACCACTTAAGCCTTATATGAGGATGGTTCGTCTGAAACAAGGAACACTGTAGCGGAGCATGATGTGTCTCTGTCTCAGTTGTTCTACTCCTTGGTTCTGCCTCTCATTGGCATGTTAATGGTAGGTGCGTGTTGACAGCAGCAATATGGGACGTTGCAACGACGAGGCTTCCTTTGGCAAGCAGCTGACAACCAAGGCAGGGGTACATGCCAGCAGCAGACAGAGGAGGTCTTAACTCCTGACCCTCCCCCCTCCATATATTTGCACTGGGGTCGGCCCCATGTCACGGCGGAGGGTATTTAGCAAGCTTAAACAAGCGCAGGGTTGCTTATCGACTCTAGAGGTAGAGGCTTATGTTACCACTTTCAGCCGCGCTGTGCTTTTGGGCCGCTCGGGTTGCGTTTCACTAGAACGCTGTCAGGCTGTTTACCGACCCCACGTACCTTGGTGACTTCACCCAAGAACCATCATTGTTTCCAAAAGTTCCTGAGTGCACTTTGGCGTTGTGTTTTCCTGTCTGTGTGTGTGCGTGTGCGCGTGTGCGTGTGTGTGTGTGTGTGTGTGTGTCTGTGTGTGTGTGTGTGTGTGTGTGTGTGTGTGTGTGTGTGTGAGTGTGTGTGTGTTGCCTTTTGACTGAGAGTGGGAGAGAGTGTCTGTTTGTGTAGAACCATTAAGGCAAGTGGAGCTGGCACGTACAGGTTGACTTGAGTAAGAGCAGCCAGACACCAAGTCAACGTTTCTGGGTGTCAGATTTCAGGCCCGGGCTCGCTCTTCCTCTCTCTGTCATTTGCTATACTTCCCCCTTTCTCTATTTCTCTCTTTCTCTCTCTTTCTCAACCTCTGTCTCTGTCTCTTCTCTCTCTCTCTCTCTCTCTCTCTCTCTCTCTCTCTCTCTCTCTCTCTCTCTCTCTCTTTCTCTGTTTGGTTCCCCCCGTGGGTCTGGGACTGTTTTTGAGGCCAGTCTGTGTCAACAGTCTCACATTACTCCCATCAGACTCGGGTCAGACGGAGAGCCCCTTCATGACCGACGTAATAATATATTGCATTGGTAGATCTAATCAAAGCTTGAGATATACTGAGTCTGTGGGTCCCCCTGACCTGTGACCTCTGGCTTGCATTGCTGATGGGACTCCCCCTCACCAAAATACACAGGTTTGGATTCATTCCACAGCCTTGTAGAAGTGACGTCCAATGATTTAAGGCTTACAGATATTCCCTATCCACAGGCACTGTACTGTGATAATCACTTGAATGCCTGCACTTGAAATGACATGTCAGTGGACTTAAGTAATGTATACTTGTTTGCACAACAAATAGCGAAAATAGACAATCACAGAGTGATCTTGCAGATCGGCTATTTGAGGGCTTGCTGCAGCAAGCCCACCATAGTTGTTCTCACTATTTATAGACAATATTCTCCTCTAAACTTTGGCACCTACATACTTACACCTAGAAACACCATTGAAACTTTAACATGTTCAGCTTACGGTGGAATCGTGCAAGTGTATAAGATTTCTTGACATGTTTTGTAGTTTTCTAGATATTTAACTTTTAAAACTTTATTTATAAAACATTGGACTCTTCCTATTCCTTTATACTTTCACCTATAGTAGAAACTTGATTCACAGTTAAAAAATGTCACTTTACTGTGGACATGCACAGCTGAGATTTTTGCCGTTTTCACAATTTCACAATGCCGTTTTCTAAATATTTACCTTTAAACACCCAATGTATTTTCAATGGGTTTTGCTAGTGGGGAGAGAGAAGGACACAGGAGGACCCATGTTTTCGTTAAGGCACTGCAGCTACAATTTCTACACTACAGATATTCTTTTTAAATCTAAGCTGTGTGATGTATACATTTTGAGTTAAGACCATTAATATCAACCCATGTCCCTCTGCACTCTAGCAATTAGCGCACTTGCCGATGTCTGGCCTGTCAGTCATTGAACATTTTAGTAATTTTAATTTGGTACTGGACTCAAGGTTTATTACACACACACACACACACACACACACACACACACACACACACACACACACACACACACACACACACACACACACACACACACACACCCTATACTCCATCGCCACCCCACCTCCCACACAGTGTTTTTGAGATTCAGTGAGATTGAGACCAGGAGCGCTCGTTTTTGGGCACGAGGTGGAGCAAGCAGTGCCTCCTTTGGGGGACTGCCCATAATTAGTCCAACTGGGTTAGGTTTAGGCATAGTTGTACTGAGGTTAGGGTTAGGATTAGGGTTAGGTTTAGGCATAGTAGCATTTACCAGGTTAACATTCACCAGCGTCGGCAGGTTAGCATTCACCATGCTAGGTTTAGGCATAGTTTTACTGAGATTAGGGTTATCATTCAGCAGGTTAACATTCACCAGGTTAACATTCACCAGCGTCGGCAGGTTAGCATTCACCATGTTAGGTTTAGGCATAGTTTTACCGAGTTTAGGGTTAGGATTAGTGTTAGGTTTAGGCATAGTAGCATTCACCAGGTTAACATTCACCAGCGTCGGACTAATGGGAACAATGGAGGAACAATGAGAAGTCGGACCAATGCAGTCAAATGCTCTACCACTCCTCCTTCCGTGGACTGCCCATAAGGTGAACTAAAACAAGCGCTCTGGTCCCAATCTCACTGGTACCTCAAAAACACTGTAACACACAACACACACACACACACACATATATATATATATATATATATATATATATATATAGGCCTATATATATATAATTATTTATTTATGTATTTATTCATTTATTTATTGGCTTGAAGTAAGCCCACATTGTTTCTTCAGGAACGATATTATCTAGTTTTAAAATATTTTTCCAAATTATGATTTCTTTTTTTGTATAATGTGTATGATGACATTCCCATAATGGGGATGTCAGGTTAAAAGTTGTTAAACCAGACATGAAGGTGAATGAGGCCAAATGACAGTATTTCTTCTCTATAGTATCAAGCTAGGTAGCGAATGTAGCTGAACTACCACCAAGTGGTGGATAGACTGGCCACTATGGCTCCCAGTGCTGCTGTTTTTCAGTGTTTAATTGACATGGCTGTCCATGATGAGTTCAGGGGTTAGTGTTGCCTCTCTTTGTTACCCTGCTCTCATCTCCAGTGACAGATGGAGGCATTAGTCTCCAATGTGGCGCTGTCCTGAAACTAATGGCTATGTCCTTGGTTTCCCCGCGTTAGCCGGGAGACTGTATATCTGTCCCTGGCTTGGAAGTGCCGAAGCAGCAGTTTATCCCCCCCCACCCCCCCTCATGTTTTAGTTTCCACGGAAAATAAGGCTGAACAGGACCCGCTCTGTTCTCTCGTAAATAACCAAGTTTCCAAACAACGTTTGAAGTTTTTCTGAAGTGATGTTGCTCCTCTAAAATGGCCAGTTTGGAGGAAAGTCCTTTTATAGGTCTCCACCACTGTTAAGCGTTGGCAAATAATGAAAATTAACATATCCTTTTCTTCATAATGCAAAGTAAGGAGCAGCGATGGCAGTGATTGAAGTTATTTTCATGTGTGCATCCGTCTTGTTGGGGCATTCCAACAAACACAACTGTGCGTGTGCAGGTGGGGAGGGTGATCTGACTGATCTCTGTTGTTGCACTAGCAAATCCTACAAGTTGGTTATGTGCATGTTCAGCAGGGAGCTGAACGTAGAAGGACAGCGTGTTCCTCCAGACCTCCACACACAAAAAAAAAAGAAGCTGCTGGTCTTTTCACTCATGATGTGTATGGAGGAGACGTGGTTGTCTACACTCCCTCCCTACTAAGACCTACCCGTAGGGGTGAGCAGTGACAGGGCATTACTAAAGTAAAAAGAAAAAAAGTAATAACAAATAATGCAAATAATTGTGGGAAATAAATAAATAAATAGAAATGTGTTGTGCAGAAATAGACTGGCCTCGCTTGTTCAGTTGGGAAAACACTAAAGCCTTTTTAGGTCTTCCTGAAGATTTCCCTCTTGCCTGCTGCATATTTAAAGACTTTATACCGCCACGCTGACAGTGCAAGCAAACACACTCCAGAAACATGATGCAGCCTTTATTTTTGCTGTTCCCTGTCCTCTGATATAAACTCACTTGCAATTAGGATAGCTAATAAATTATGCAAATGTTGAGTGGCTTAATTGAGACATGTTAATCATGTTTTAAGAGGCTAATTACAGCCCTGTATATCTGAGGTGGGAGTAGTAATTAGCTGTGATGATAACAGGTCTGGCTGTGAAATGGTCATATTGTGTGTGTGTGTGTGTGTGTGTGTGTGTGTGTGTGTGTGTGTGTGTGTGTGTGTGTGTGTGTGTGTGTCTGTGTGTGTCTGTGTGTATGCACGTGAACACACTCGCACGCAATGTGCACATGCCACTAATATGCATACATGGGTGCATACACGCTAGCATGCATGTGATGCATGTTTCTCCATTATGATCGTACGTGTTGTTTATAATCTAATTTTAGGTTTATTTTAATAAAAGTCACTAACTGACCTGGGTTCAACTTCCAAATCTTTGTTGGGGTGTGTCATGCATTTGTGTCTATATATACGTACTGTAGGTGTGTGACCAGCTTCACCCAAAGCTTAAAAACATCTTTGCTCCAAAGAAACAACAACTAGGTCACCGATAGCGTCGTCTTTCAGTTGTCTATATTTTTGTATTCAACAAAAAATATGAATGTATTGCATCTCTATCTATAGCCTCCGCTTACCGCACTTCTCAATTTGGTTATCTGATGCTGCAGCAGTGACCATTCTGCAAACAGGGGCTTTTATAAAAGCCTTTGTTCTTAGTTTTCTGACAGAGATCATATTCAGATCCATTACGCTAAGAATGCCTTCCCACTTATCGAATATAAAATTGCTTTAGAGAGGAAATTTGCTCTACGGCAGAGCGGAGTTCCTTTTTTATCTGATGTTTGTCTCTGGAGTAGCTTTTAGTGTCTACAAAACAGCTCCGGTGACATTATTGCAGTCGCAATTGCCTCAGCCATTGTTTTTCTTATAGGTACTGTTTGGATTTGATTGGATTTTCCGCAGTCTTGCGGAATTGCCTAACGCTGTAAGACCAGTTGAGGTGTATATCTTCATGTTGTTGCAGTAGAAATAAATGCTGCAAATGTTATTAGCGACGTGTTTTGATGAGTGCCACCTGCATACGATTGTCTCCTAAGCGCAACAAATTTTCCCCTACCTCTGGATCTCCTGCCATTTGTTATACGTAAATGCTTAATGCTTGCTTCATTCTTCACCTCAGTATTCCCTTCTGTGATTCCAAACAAGTTTCTCAACAACAGCATCCATATTTTGGGCATGTCATAAGTGAAAATTCACCCCCAAAAAAGCCTAAAGTAGTAGTTTAATCTTTGTCTATCAAGACCTTTTTAGTTGATTAGTTGTTTTATGGTTTTCTCTCCCCCAGATGAATTAATTATTTCTTGAACATTTTACCCTTTAAATTAGACTAGCTATATCCCTTCAATAGCCCTTTAGAAATCAACATTATAATGTGTGGTTCTCATCCTCATCAACCTGAAAATGCAGTTTAAATCAACTAATGGATATTAGTCAACACATTCCTACGACTACAGTATATTATTCAACTAAGAATGGGCCTGATTCACCAACCTACTTACGAACGTTCTTACGAAGAAATTTCTTCTTAGACCCTTTTAAGAAGTTTTTTAAGAAGATTTGGCATACACCAATGTTTTCTTAGCTGTGATTTGTTCTTATGTTAAGAAGAAATCTACGCATACTGTAGAGCACTCTTAGGGCAGCCTTTTAGTTCTTAAGTGTGACATGTTGTGCAAAAATAATTTATTCTTTAAGTTTCTTCAATTCTACAGTTGTATAATAATATGATTTAAATCACCAAAATATTTGTATCATATCTTTAGAGCAGTGGTTCTCAAAGTGTGGTTTGGGGACCCCCAGGGATCCTTTAGGAAGTTCCAGGGGGTCCACTGTAAAACGAGGAAGAGTTTTACCATTTTAACCCAGTTTTAAACTTTGTTTGAAAATAGCCGATCTACAAGCTCACAAGGCATTACCATTACAGCCCATTTTGAGCTTGTAGATCGGATATTTTTTAAACACTATGATAAATCTTGAAAAATCTTCCCAGGCAGAAAATATTTTCAGGTGGGGGTCTGCAGAATGTGGTGGTCCTTGACATGAAAATGTTTAGAACCACTGCTTTAGACTAGTTTTCAACAGGTCTGAAATTGCATCCCAACCCCCCCCCCCCCCCCCCCCCCCCAAACCCTTCACCCCCCCCCCCATAACCCAACTCCCTACACCCTCACCCCCATATCCCAACAGCTGCCACACGCCCATTTTCCTGTCCCCTTCCTACCTGAAAGCCCCCCTTGCACCATATCCCAACCACACCCTGCCCTACTTCACCCCATTACATACCAAGCAGCTGCTAACTTAAAGCCTCTCTATACCCACCCACCAGCTTTCAGTAATACAATGTTTTATATCCACTAATAATGCGATTTCCAAACATGAAATATGGATAACATTCTAATTTCAGCAAATTTACCTTGATGTCTATAGTGAAATAATAAAATACATTCATTCATTAAATACAAATAATTAGCTGTTCACTTCAGAAGTACCTCCACAGAAGTATTGATATATATCTTTTTAATGTTTGGAGTCTAGTGTTCCACCATCTTTACACTTTAGGGATTCTTGACTTCATTCTCTCAACTTTATGCGAGTGATTTCTTGTGATTTCTGTGTACAGCAATCAAACACAGGTGTGAATGCAGAGAGTGTCATGAAGTCGTGCCTTATATGGGGATTTGTGGGTGGCTCCCTATGGTAATGGGGATGCAAATTGGGATATGTGGGGCGTCTACCTATGATAATTAGGATTACCTGGCACACCCCTTCAAGTTACGAGGATTGGCATTCATCATGATAAGAACATAGTTAAGAACAATTTTGCCTTCCTAAGAACGTTTCATGAATGTGACTGGACTTCACTTAGGAATTCACTTAGGAAGAAATGTAAGAACAAGTTAAGAAGAAAGTTAAGAACTTATTGGTGAATGAGGCCCAATGTCTTTAGTCGAGGACAGCCCTACTTATTTTATAGTCACAAGCTCACAATGCCCTGTTGTGAGCTTGTAGATCAGCTATATTTGCCACATTACACTATCATAGAATACTGTATATTTCAGGCTTAAGTGGATACACATCAAGCAAGTAAGCCATGCATTCAGATTTTCTTTGACACGCTGATGATGGTGGGCTGCCCTGGCAGTTGATGACCTTTAATTCAGGGTGTGGGATATCATTTCTCCAGTGCCCTGCTGCCATGATGTAAGCAGCGCGTTGGTCGCATGCTGGGGCTGGACAAAGGAACCCCTCTGACTGCCGTGAACAGTCAAACATGAAATGGCAAGAGCCTTTCCCTGCCTGACTTAGTAAAAATGACATAAATTAATACACGCTACTTAAACCAGACCAAGATTAATGGCTGCCTTTCGCGGCGGCTTAGATGCACTGTCAGTTGCTGCTCGCTGCCCAGATGGAATCAACACCAATCAATGAGGCTCCCCCACTCTCCCTGGATATCTTCAGGATGTTGTGTGGACTACACACACACACACACACATGCACGCACGCACACACACGCGCGCGCACACACATAGACATATGCATGCACACATGCACATACATATTTGTGAATGCATGTTAACATACGCATACAGTACACGCATGCGTACATGCATGCATGCATGTACGCACATAAACATACAATATAGTGCAAGAAATGTATTTATGCCTGTTCGTTTGCACAGACAGAGACACTCCTACATGCACTTAAATTATACTATGTCACAAACAAATAACTAAAACCAAACTGCATGAATCACACTATTGCAGAGGCCTCACAGCATTTGTGTTCCGTTTGGAAATCGGCAGTTTCTCCATACAAACGGGCGGGCATATCTTGTATTACTTCCATACAGTGGAATGTTCAATCAGGTGCCACAAAGTCAGATGGGGAAGAGCAGTGAGGCTGATGGCACGGTAGTGATTGGATGTTTCAATTACTGATAGTAATGCCGTGGTGTAGTGAGTCATGCAGTGCAGATAGCACCATTCATTTTAATCAGGACGGGGTAGCGATGGGTGTGGATGTGTCTCCCTCAATGCAGAGTACTTTCACATTTACGCATGGAATGCTCTCCCCCATTTTCACTCCTTTCTTTCTTTCATTCTTTCTTTCCTTCTTTTTTCCCTCAATCTTTTCTCACACGCACACCCACCCACACACACACACACACACACACACACACTCAGGTGGATAAAGAGTGGAGGAGAGGTTGCCGTGGGTAACGCATGGCGACGAGGTACTCTCTCGGCGAGCTATTCTAATTTATGTTAATAAACCTTGCTGTTGCCGTGAGAGACAAAGGGGCCACAGATGAGTCTCTGTAACCTCGGCACCTTCACTGGAAGGAGAGGCACAGACAAAGAACAATGCAGACGCACAAAAAGAGAAAAGATATTGAGTAGCGAGGAATGGAAGAGACATACTCGTGGTAGGGAGCGAGAGACATGATAAATTTAGAGTTGTTTTTGTGGCTGCAGTGCAAAATCAAACGGCCTCACACTGGCATTCTTCAGTGTGGAATTGGTGTGTGGTGTTTACTCCTGTGTGTGTGCGTGCGTGTCTCTGCGTGCGCGCACGTGTGTGTGTGTGTGTGTGTGTGTGTGTGTGTGTGTGTGTGTGTGTGTGTGTGTGTGTGTGTGTGTGTGTGTGTGTGTAGTGGGAATGGGAGGGGTAGAAATGGGCAGGCAGGAGTGTTGCTACTAATTCTGTAGTAGCCGACACGAAGACGGGCTGTTGACGCGTTGGACCGCTTCCCAGGGCAGACGTGACATCACAGGTAGCGTTTAGCACTGCAGGGTGAGAGGCTGAGAGCACAACTGTTAGCAGAGGTCAGCACTTGGCCTGGCTGCCTCGCAGCCATTCACCGGAAAGATCATCTTTAGGCTAAGCCATGAAGTAGCCTATACAGTGGAGTGGTTCTCAACCTTTTTCATTTTAGGGGCCCTAATTTAGTTCACATTAGCCTCACGGACCCCCATTTGATGAGATTTAAAGATGAGATTGTTCATATAAACCTACTGTATATCAAAACGTACCGTGTGCTGTTTCTATTGTGTACTGTGACAGATCCAAAAGTCCAAAGTGGTTAAAATAAAATAATAATAGAATGTAGCTGGCCTGGAGAGAGGGGAGCTTTTCAGAGAGGTCTTGCTGTTTGTGGATATGTGGATTCTACCCCCAAAGAGTGAAACGCACTGCTTTCCCCTGTGTCTGCTGTCTGCCAGCTTGCCTTTGGCAGTGTTAGTTCTGGACAGTTAACTCCCACTGATATTATGTTAATTGCTGTCATTTTCTTTTCTTTTTTTCTACTTGAGCATAATCAGCAAATTATGTACTTCTGTTCATTTATTATTAGGCTACTTTTAACAGAGCTTTTACCCTTCAGCCGTCATCATAAGTTAGGAAATAGTCATGTAGTCATGTGTTTTATGTTGATGGTTATGCCTGGCTGTTTGTGTGTACGTGCACTTGCGTATGCGTGCGTGCGCGTTACCGTATGCGCTGGGGCATGTGTGTGTGTGTGTGTGTGTGTATGTTAGGGGTTTGGGATATATATGTCAGCATGTAAAAATCTCTTATTACACAAAAACAAAACTCTCAGTGGCAGACATACATCATGATATCAGTTCCAGCCATTAATGTGATATGACTAAGTAAAGCTGGGTAACATAATCCATAAATCAATGGCATGATTTCATGCCAAGCCAGGTAATAAGACATTGGCCTTATTATACATTTAATCACTAACATTAAGAGAAACAGACTGGTAGCCTTGCCAAAATGTGTTCTGCCACAGGCAGTCCTGTTTAATTTCAGTGGGGTTTCTGATGTTGCGCCATATTGAAAAGTGTTCGTATTGTACAGTATATGTGTGTGTTTCAGGGGAACCAGAGCACAGCATCCTGATATAAAAATTGGATGTGAGAGTTGATGCATATACCGTATTTCCCACTTCCAGTGGTGTGTTCTAGACTTTTTTCGTGTGGCCAGGGCATACGCCAGTGCATAATGCCTATCAAATACGCTACTTTGAAAGGTTCACGAGGGCAGATGCTATTCATATTTTTATTTCCGACAGCAGACGCTGTATACCGGTATGTGCGTTACAGGTAGAACCTCCCACAACACCTACATGAACGTGTGTAAAGTTTAAGGCTGACATTTGTCTGGCTGATTTCTGTGGGACTATGTATAGTAGTCCCAACATCTGTGATTGATCAACAACGCAGATTCACAAGCAACAGCACGCACACGCGCGCACACACACACACACACACCAGAAGCAAAATTTGAGTTACAAATGTTCGCTTAAAAAAGTATATATTCAAAGATTTGCACACATTTTCACGACTTTTCAAAAATACCAGATCTACCAGCTCGCAGTGCGGCACTCGGTGCTGTGCTGTGAGCTTGTATATCTGCTATGTTTCAATAGCTAAAGTAAAATAATTAAGTCCCCTTCACCTTGGGCTCTAGTAACGCAGTCCCACTTTTCCCCCCCTTGTGACACCCCTGCACACGCACGCACGCGCGCACGCACGCACACACACACACACACACACACACACACACACACACACACGTCCCTACTATGTTGGTGGTACACTTGGCTGTTTTACGACAGAAGGGCCACAAATAAATGGTGTGGTCATACCGAGGCTTGTCCAACTACTGCGTGCACCAGGAAACCAGGGGTGTAAATTTAGATGGAGGGGAAAAGGACTTTCATTTTAAATTAAGTGAAGCCACATGATAGCATGCCATTAATTAAAACAATTTGGCACGTGGCCATCGCTACTCAAAAACAAGTAGGAGGGAATGCACGTTAAATCTGCAGTAACTAGCACACATTATAGCTTTTTCGCGCTTTTTATGAATGAATTGGAGATTTCTACCGTTGCTTGCACCCAGTATGTTGTTTTGTAAGTATTGCGCCGAGGATGCGTGTCCTTTTACTTTAGCAGCGAGGAGCACTTCTTCTGTTATGTTTTATTTCCCCTTGGCTCCCATGCAGCACCCTTGTAGCCTATTTTATTGGACACGTCCTTCGACACCGTGTTTAGCCGTCTCCTCCCCTAAACACATAAACTTCCTTTATGCTCCCATTACTTCAGTTTATGGTGAGCGTTCCTCGCCCCCTCCCCGCCGATAAGATCATATTGATAGATTGATATTGGGAGAGCCTGTGTGTGATAAAGGCAGCCGGGGTTAAGAGCGTCTTGGATAGTTTAACCTTGATAAAACAGTTGTTTCAGTGAGGCTGATTTGGCCCCATCCGTCTTCATCCGTCAGGGCCCCGCTGAAGTATGCAAATGAAAGCAGTGGAGGGAAGCGCCGTGTGCGGTTAAATGGGGCGTTGCGAATGTGCGGTGTACCGCGCTGCCGGGGTGATACTACTTACTGTCCAAATTTAGTGTGTCTCTTCTGAAACATCCTCTACCCCCTCTCACACTCTCTCTCCCTCTCTCTCTCTCTCTCTTCCTTTTTTGTCTGCGTTTCAAGAATATATACAGCCCAGTTAGGAGCTTAGCTGTGGCCTCTCATAAAAAATCATTACTGCCATATAAAGCAGTTTATTCTCGCATGTCCTTGTGCACATGCTGTATTGTTATAGATTTTGTGAACTAAATGTGAACGTAAATGTGAACCGGAATTTTGGTGTGGCATTTTGTGGAAGGGCACTTTGACAGACTGTTAATGTATTTACAGGTGCGTGCAGTGTGTGTGTGTGTGTGTGTGTGTGTGTGTGTGTGTGTGTGTGTGTGTGTGTGCGTGCGTGCGTGTGTGTGTGTCTGCGCGTGTGTGCGTGCATGTGTGTGTGTGCGTGTGCGTGTGCATGCATGCTTGCGTGTGTGCGTGTATATGTGTGTGTGTGTGTGTGTGTGTGTCTGTGTATATATACGGTGTGTATATTCTTGTGTTGCCATTTTTGCAATTACATGTTTTACGGCGTGCTACAGCCATCCGTTTTAGAATATGACTGTTTATTGAGCTAACTGGTTAGCGTGGTGGTGCAAGGGTAATAATCTTTGTGATAATAACCTTTTATGCCTAAACACTGACTGTATTCCATTCATATTTTACATTACTCTGGTTTCTTAATTTGCCTGATTGCTGGTGTTCATGCTCAGCAGCAAGCAGCATTTGGGGTTGTTGTTGTTGTTGTTTTTTTGTGCGTTTGATTCTTTCATTTATCTCATGTGCTGGCATATTGATTTATCCCCTCTCTCACTCGTTATTTTGTTCTCCTCTTCTTCACAACTCATTTTCAGAGAGGGGGCCAACGCTAAGGCCAGAAACACAAACCACATCTAGTATCTTCCGTTCGACTGTCCGCTGGCTGTACACATAAAGCTGTCAATCAAGGGCTTTCCTGCTTGCCCTTTGTTATGGAACGCCAGCTCTGTGGGTGGGTCCTCTGGGTGATAGATGGCTGCGAGAGCCTATCAGGCTGCAAGAAGCATCCATCTCTGTCTGGACCCTGTTAAACAAGCTTGGGAAAGCAGCCATGTAGTCCTAACCACCACTGGCCTCCACTAAAAAAAAACATTAACATTAATGAAGGATAGCTTTAAAAGTTCTCCAGTAATAGGCTTGAATGGGATTTATGAGTCAGATAGTTTGCCAGAGAGTATGGATAGATGAAAACGAGTATTTGAAAGCCCCAGGAGCAACGTCTCGGAAAGGATTTTTGATCATTCACCTAAGCTATTTTCTACAACTTGTCTTTCAGTCTTTCTTCTATAGCTCCGAATGCAGGCACTAGCTTCAGAGAGGCTCCAAAGAAAAGGAAAGTGTTTGATGTTTTAAGTGGCTGCAAAAATAAAGCTGCTTGATGCACACACTGAGCTGATGTCTCCTGGATCCTTCTGCTAGGAAGAAATCAGTTTTCAACACTTTTTGTAAAGGCTTACCTTCCTGGTGGTGGCATTAGCCATTTCAATAAAAATCTCCTAACTTACGGTGACCAGACGTCCCGGTTTATCCACGATTGTCCCAGATTCAAACTGGGTGTCTAGAGTCCAGACAAATACTATAAAACACTCAACTGTCCTGCTTTTCAACATTCAGTAACACATCCACTCTTTGTCAAATCCCGCCCATTTTGCTCTGTCACTAGGTGGGACAAAAAAGCCAGGGCAGATTGTTTTTATAATGGAAGTGAATGGGGGGAAAAAGATTTTTCATAGCCTCAGTATTGCTATCTTAAGTACCAAAAGAAAAACATCTACGTGATATTAATAAAAAAGGAACAAAAAAGTACATTAGTTACATTGCAAAACAGGGATTTTCCCCCGAAGATACATGTTTTAATTAGTTTAATCCTCTGAAACAGGTAGAGGACAGAGAGAGAGAGAGAGAGCGCAGTGCATCTTGGGTAGGAAGTTGTGGAATTATAGGCTGGCTGTCAACATAAAATGTATTTTAATTGTAATTCTGCCCATTTAAAATATATTTACCCAATCGAATAGTTACATCATTATCGTTCATGTGAAGTAGTTTGTTGAAGCTTATCTATACTATAATTTTGCGAATGTCTGAGTGAGTGAGTGTCTGTCTGTCTGTCTCAGCGTTTCTCCTCAGTGGCTGGAGCAATTGATCTGAAATCGCATCACCATTAGCATATGAACACACCTGACATAACTGTGAAGCCCGTTTGTCACTTTCACAAATCGTATGCTGTATAATAGCATTTTTATGGTGTATCTATATCTATTTAGCCTACAGTACCTTTTGTGACCACACATGTTAAGGGAGGGGCGCTGTTGTTCAGGCCATGCACAATCACACACAAACCCACACACACACACACACACACGGGGGGGGGGGGGGGGGGGGGGGGGGGAGTGTGGTGCGGGCAGGCGGGCGGGGAGGGGGGGGGGGCGGGGGGGTTCTGGCCCTGTTAAAGATGTTGTCCAAAATCATGCAGATCGGTACACAGTATCTCTGTAGCCGTTAAATGGAACGGGTATTTCTTACATTGATGCTCCTACATATTAGCATGCAAGCACCAGTTAAAGTTATTTTCCATCCCTCATATACTGTGTGCACAGTGCACATCCCATAATCCACACACTGCACATCATTTCGGAGCTCATATCTTTGAACGGGTAAGGGCTAGTTCATTATAATTACCGAAATCGCTATGACCGCGCAGCGCCGTACTGTGCCCCGGCCGTGCTCCACTTCACCGCACCACGGTGAAAGAACGAAAGGACTTTGTCCCACTGCATAACTCCACCCCCGGTAGCAAAAGTGAATGATTTTTTCTGGTTGGCCACTGGCCAGTCAGGGAGTCTCAGGGACCAATCAGAAGGCTGACAAACGGTGAATTTCCCTGGTTCTCACTACAATAAAAAAAACGAATATATACTGTATTATTATTAAACATGTTGCACCAGCTCTTACACAGATGTTTATCATGTTCTTATTACCTGACCACTATCCATGGTGCTGAAGGTGCAGTCAATAGATCTACTAAGCACTCAAATAAATAATTGTCTCCTGATGAGAACGCCTAAGGTGCGTGGATTTTATCTGCCCCACATGTGGCAAACCATGCATGTCACGCATCGGCCTGCATAGCCACATGGAATGGCACAAACGAAACCCTCTCTTGGAGCAACCACGTCATCATCGAAATCGATGGACAGCCATAAGCAGTGTGTGTGTGTGTGTGTGTGTGTGTGTGTGTGTGTGTGTGTGTGTGTGTGTGTGTGTGTGTGTGTGTGTGTGTGTGTGTGTGTGTGTGTGTGTGTGTGTGTGTGTGTGACTGACTGTGTGACTGTGTTTTTATGTGTGTGTGTGTGTGTGTGTGTGTGTGTGTGTGTGTGTGTGTGTGTGTGTGTGCGTGCATACAAGTGTTTGTGCATGAATTGTTCATTTAAGGTCAGTATTTGGGGGTTTTAACATATGATCGCCATGTCCCAAGTACCACTTTACCTGTTGGGTCATTGTGTTGTAGGTTCCTAGGGTTCCTATAAATGGCTGGTGTGAAACCAACATTAGCTGACCCTTCTTCTGGATGCAGATTGACGATTACAGTGTCTGGCTGGGCATGCAGATTGCCGATTACAGTGCCTGGCTGGGCAATCGTAATGCTGCGAAACAGTTTGGTTACAGACCATCTTCCTCCAAGATACGAGTGCAGCATAAATAGGTCTTCAAATGTGCACAGTAGGGACTTTGTGATGTCTTATCACAGTGCATTAGAACTGTCAGAAGTGGAGTGACGGCATTTCAATTTACAACCTCTTATAAAAGGAATGTGAATGCTTGGAGGATGCAGAAATATACTTGGACAGGGCCACAGGCAAACAAGGCCTTTGGGGAACTCACATCTGAATTCTTTGCCAGAGCCGTATCGCACATTATTCACTTCTTATTCACTCCGTTTGAACATTGTTTTTTCTTTTCTTTCATATTTCCCATTTCCTACTACCTCCCTGTGCTCTTTTAGTTCTTGCCTTCTGCTTTCATTCTCCCGCACCACACTTCCCATCCTCTCTCCTAACCTCTGAAATCATTAGCAAAGGAAGGAGGTTGAAGGGAGCGGGAAGGGGGCTCCATACTTAATGAATTCCACTGCATCTTCACACCTCCCCACCTAGTTAACCCTACCCCCTCCAGTGCTCAAGGTGTCAAATTAGAGCAGCTGGAGAAGGAGAGAGCAAGGAGATCTGCAAGGTGCATCGGTCCCACCCTCACCTAATTCTTCCCCAATCTCCTTCAGATGCACCTAATGCGCCACGATATTCATGAATAGTTTCCCATGTAACCACTATGCTAATAGCGACAGGATCTAATTTAAGCCGAGTCACATATGCACGCTCGCTCAGCGCCCACTCACTTTAATGATCAGGGAACCGGCTACATCTCTTGCTGCTGGGGGGTGGGAAAGAATGAACCACCTAATCAATGTTAATATTGCAGCGGTGCGTGCTGTGAAGGTGCGGTGTAGCCAACCTGAGGTTTTGGTGTCTACTTCAATCCGACTTTGATGGCTGATATACTCCTGACTCAACACGGAGCCGGCTTCCCCCATGGCTGTGCTTACTCACTCCTGAGCCTGCCGTTTAGTTTGCCTTGGCAGACCGGGGCCACAGCTCATTAGACTAAAAGAATGTGCCTGCCTTAATTAATGATATGTAAATATCCTTGAATTGGCCGTATTTGCATATTAAGAGAGATTTGCGGAATCTGTGGAGTAATATATTTTAATTAGGGATTAATTAAAAATAATGGGAATTTCATTTCGCCTGGCAGGTTGTGTTTGGTGCGGAGCGAGCGTCTGGCCCAGTCTTTGAGCACTGCGAGGCTGTTACCAAAATATGAAGGAAGCGCCGCTCTCCCACACGCTATCTCTGCTGCATACAGACATGCATGTGCAAACCCCTCTCTCTTTCTCTCATACGCACACAGCCACACACACACACGCGCGCACACAGATACATTCCATGAGATGCCAGAGACCTCCCAGGGGGTCCTCACAACAAAGCTTGCTAGCTTTGAAGAAGGCGGGGGGATCCAGAGTGAGCGCTCTCACAATATGTTGTTGGGATGGTCCCAGTTTGGCTTAATTTCATCTCTTCTCCGCTGTCTTTTTTCCTGGTTGTGGATGGGGAATGGCTCTCAGACACGGAACACTAGTTGTGTTGGCAATTATGTTAATGGAATGCCATTAGGCCATGATTCTGTATGAGCGATTGGGGAGAGAGGGCACGTTTTCAGAGACCCAAGTCAATGCAAACGCTGTGTCTGCTTAATCCATTTTCCAGGAGAATATTTACCTAAGCGTTTTCTGCTTCTATAAAATGAATCGGCCTATTTTTTTTTCTTTTTTGCCATTGGAACCCAGCCCACTCCTGTAAGTGATGCGATATAATTTCAGGCTATTTTCACAGGGTGACAGTATAGTCAATATCGTTGCTGTCGAGCAGAAATCTCCTACGTCCGTATTTCAACTTATTTCATAAATTAATGTCCTACTTCGTTATACCACAGTGTCACACAAAAGTAGCTAAAATAGCAGATATACAAGATCATAACATATTGCAACGTGGCGTGTTGTGAACTTGTAAATCACCTATTTTTGGGCGATTGTATCAATTTTAAACCAATACAATTTGTTAACTAGAGCTTTTCCTTTTTGTACATTTTCTGAAAAGTAACGGTAAAGGTTTCTACCCGACAGCAGCGATATACTTTTCTTTCTGACAGCTCTAAAAAAAAGAAGCTCTAAAGAAGAAGAGGCCATCTGTCATCACTGTCACTAATAACGCTGGCGACATGGCTACTATCGTGGAATCTCCTAGGTGGAAATCATCAACGCTGCATCCTGTTTCCTGCTGCAGGTCCTCTGCATAGACAGGAGAGGCATCAACAACGCTCACGAACCGCTAACTCAACCAATACATCTGCAAAGATCACTGTTTTGATAGCCTAATTTGGTTTTGACCACCGTGTTGACTCATCAGAGAGTTCTTTCTGTAAATTGTGACACACTAACATTGTACACTTTAAAATCCTCAGGGTTAACTTATCGATTTTTACCTGTGCTGTGCTCGAATACAGCTTACGGGTCCATTTGGTTCCATTTGTACCCTCTCAGAGTTATGAACCGTAGCGTCCCTATTTTGGACATGTCATAATGTGCAAACTAAACATTCGAACGAAAATAGCAGATCTACTACTATTTAGGCCTCATATATCCTTATTTTATTCCATGCATAGTGGGAGAAATGCTTGTGCACAGCAGCACAACCAGTGAACACAATGAACTTCAACAAGGAAATTTGTGAGTGTGCACCAAAAGCTGAAGTTCTATAAGCTCACCATGCCTCTAGAAATCAGAGATGATGTGGGCATGTAGGTGTACATGAAGTGAAACGCAGGATATTTGTTTTGTTTAAATGAATTCAGTTCAATGAAATGTGCACATGGACTCGAACAATGTCAAACTGTCAAGATTCTGGCTGCTGAATTAAACTTCCCATTGGGATTATTGTTGACAAACGAACAGAACATGGATATTTGCTTGCAAAAGGATTATTCATTTTTCATCGGTCGGAGAAGTGCGGTTGCTTCTTCTCTCTTCTTTTGTATGATTTTGATAGCCTAAACTTTGAATTTGTTGGCTGTTATTAATTTCTATTGCTTGCTGGACAGACTCTCATATTGTTGGGGATTTTGCTTTATTTTTTCCACATTTATTCATTTATATTTAGTTGTTGATCAAACGTCCGGTTGTGTTATGTACTGTTTCATTTGATGTGCATGTGCATACATGCGGGCCACTGGCAATCAATGGATGAGCGAGAGCTGCTACGCAGTTATACGTCTACTGGGTAGTTCCAGTAAATGGCAGTTCCAACATCTATTACAGATGTTGTCCAAAAATCATGCAGATCGGTACACAGTATCTCTGTAGCTGTTAAATGGAACGGGTATTTCTTACATTGATGCTCCTACATATTAGCATGCAAGGACCAGTTAAAGTTACTTTCCATCCCTCATATACTGTGTGCACAGTGCACATCCCATAACCCACACACTGCACATCATTTCGGAGCTCATATCTTTGAACGGGTAAGGGCTAGTTCTAACTAAACGGACAAGTCTAGGGTAAATTAATGGTGATAAAAAACATCTGGCCACATCAGTGGCAGAACAACCAATGCCGATGTCATAAAAAAAAGCCCATATATTGGTTAGACCGATACATCGGTCGGGCTCTGTTTTATATTATACTGAGCTCAGTATATGTTTGTATGTTTTCTGAGTCTCTCTCTCATATCTCTCTCTCTCTCTGGGCTAGACTCAGCGTAGAGGCATAGGGAGGAGGGCTCCTTTGGCATTTGTGATGTGTCGTCAGTGCGCTGATGTTATTGATCCCGGACCTTCCGAATTCATTAGGAGATCCAGCCCAACTGCACCACATCTTTATTTATGCTGCTGCTGCTGCTGCCTTGTCGGTCTGCCTCTCTACCCTGCTCTCTCTCTCTCTCTCTCTCTCCCTCTCTCTCTCTCTCTGTATCTCTGGCTCCCCTCCTCTTTCATCCTCCATGCATTATTCTTTTATTATTCTTTTACAGCTGCCTTATCGCCTCTATTTTGGCGTGGATGAGACCTGTCATCTTTGGGTTTGGACTGGGGAGCTGACGGGAGTCTTCAAGGCGGGTGAGGGTGGGGGTGGGGGTGAGGTAGTAGAAAAAAAGAAAATAAAAGAAAACTGCTGAACCCCCCCCCCCCCCCCCCTCCCCCCTCTCTCGTCTTTTTTTCTCTCCACTGAAATGGACCTCTCCTTCCTTTTTTCCCTTTCTCCTGCCCCCTCTCACTCTCTCCATTTCACTCTCTCTCTCTCAGTAATGAGAATCCCCTCTCTAATTGAAGGAGCGGTGGTGAGCTGGCCGAGGGCGGCAGGGTTAGATTGTGATACTGGCTACGTGACTGTTATGCTGATGGAGGTGGCAGATCAATAATTTAGGCCCTGACCTTAATGGTGATGTTAAAATGCTCATTCTTCGGGAGTCTGGAGGCCTTAAAGGTGCAGAGTTGGATAAACCCAAGGAGCTGGCGGGAGCAGGAGGTGGTGTGTGGGGGATGGTGGGGAAACAGATAAGAGAAGAGGAGAGGAGAGGTGGAGAAAAGAGAGTGCATTTTGCAGTCAACGCCTCAGTCGGTGAAAGGGGTGGGGGGGGGTGGGGGTTCATGAGTGATGTTTTCCCCGCTTCTACATTCATACGCTCACATTGTCACCAACATTCATCCTCTTAGTATCTGTATATGAATGCCATAAGCTTTCCATTGCCTGCGTTGGATAGCTGGTTGTAATCCGTTTTCGTGAGGAATCCTCCATCGCCCGTTTGCAGAATGCATTTCGGGGCCAGCCCAGACACCAGGAGTGAACAAAGACCACGGTAACGAGTGGGTTTAATCTGGTTCTGGGCTTGTTTGCTGTTGCTAGCTTAAGGCCATGCGCATTGAGAATTCGGGACGGCCATCGATTTGATTCCGGGGGACATTAATGTCAAGGCCTCATGCATCTCTCTTGAATCCCCGAGCCCAGGACAAGCTCTCATTCCCTGATGGCAGGATGCGACCATCCCAGATCCCCCCACCACCACCTCCACCCCTCCCACCTCCTCCTCCCTCCTCCTCCTCCTCCCCACACACCCACCCTTAGGGGATGATATATTAGATATAACCAATTCAATTTTATGCAGCCAGAACAGACGCCCTGGGGACATAAACACACACATTTTTAATACACTCCTCACCAGGAAGCCCAATGCGCTGGAGCCTGCGGCTGCCCCGGGTCTCCTCTCACACTCAATTATTAATGTAACGGCCGTAGCGGCTTAATTAAATAATAAAGACAAGCCTCTCTGCAAAGGAATGGGACAAGGACAAGTCAGGAGGGAAGGTGGCTTTGCCAAACACTGTATTTTATCAAATGAGAATGCAAGGCTGTAAGCGTGCCACGTTGCAATAACCTTTGTTGATGCTATGAATATTTTATGCATTTTCAAAGATACATTGGGGGTTAACTCATCGGATGCTTATAGATCCATGTCTATACCGATTGGATCGCCTTCTGTATGCTGTGTTTGTCTGTATGTGTCTGCATTTTGTTTTACGGTATATCAGAGAGAGGTTAACTATTAAATCATGGGATGTATTAAATATTCAGCAATTTAATGAGGTAAAGGGAAAGGGGTATATTTGACAAAGGTTGCCTCTGTGGATAATTTTTCCAGAAACCCTTGTTGGAAATATAAATCATTTGCGGATGAGGTGGAGACTTTTTGGCTTAGAGTCTTGGATCTGGCCATAAATCAGTTTCCTCGAGTGTCAGGTGAGACGCAGGGTTGCTATACCTCAGCTACATAAAAAGAATGATTTCCTCAGATTATGGATTCCTGCCACCTCAAGGGCAAGTCAGAGGAAGCACTCTTGTCTCTGACGTGATGAAATGTGGCGTTATCTTTTACTTTGTTTCATTAGATTCACTGGAGATTACACACTCTATCCTCAAAGACTGGGTTGCCTAGCTTGCTAAGATGAGGGACCCTCTGGCCTGGGGGCAAATATATATTTCCACGGCTCCCATCCCCTTTCTTGAGTTCATGTCTATTTTAACTTGTAATTAATTATTCAAATTCATTTTGAAATGCAAGTTACATTTTGAGTGGCTCGTTCAAAGGCGAAATACTTTTTCCCCCGCTAATGGCAAGTAAGCCCCGCCATTAGATTGAAAAATAGGCCCATTGTGTGTGTTGACTTGGTGGCACGCTGCTATGAAGGATTGCGACAAACTGAAGTGTTTAAATCGCCGAATTGAAATTAATGCCCTCTCAAAGCCAGGCTTGCTGACGATACATTAAAGCTAATACTCCGGTGAGGTCGAACAAATGTTTGTTTATACACATGAAATACACTTGGAGAGAATGAAATGATTGGATTTCTCCAAAGTAAACACTTATATTACAGAGAAAAACAAATTGTAGAGCAATGAGGTGTGCGCTTTTGCTACTTATGTGTATCTTTTCGGGGGGGGGGGGGGGGGGGGGGGGGGGTAATCTTTTGTGCCATGTTTTATTTATAGGTTTATTCTATGTGCTTTTTTCTTTCACTGTTCATTGTTCTCTTATGCATTTCATGGTCAGTTATAATGACCATAATGGTCAATTCACGCGCGCACACACACACACACACACACACACAAACACAAACACACACACACACACACACACACACACACACACACACACTTTACATAGTATATAGTACTGTATGTGGATTTCTTTTTTTCTAGTCTTTTTTTAACCTACATATTTAATGCACACCCCTTTCCTTGTTTGGTGCCACTGACACATTGAGACACTTTCAAAAGGTCATGCCTCAAGTCTGCCTTGTCACATCACTTATTCAGGCTACTTTTATTTATTCATGCCACTTTTCATATTTAATAATTTAATGCAGTCAAATGTTTCTTTTATGCCACTATAAAGTGCTCGCCAAGAGGGCTGAGTTGAGGAAAATATGGCTATATGGCTTTTTCATATGGTCGAGACAATCCTCCGTGTAAGTGTGAGCTGTGTGTGTCAGTATGAGCTGTTATGCGTATCGATTGAAATTATCCCTCATTTACACCGCAGCCGAGGAGCTCTCAGAGGCCAGACGCAAAGGCAGAGAGTGTAAGAGCCTCCCCCTCGCCCTCGTCCTCTTCTTTTTTCCTTTAGAATTTACTGCCGATGGCTGAGAGTGGTATTTATTTTCCTCAGACTCTGCCCTGCTATCCCGGAGTTGGCAGAGTGATTTTGTAGAATAGAAACATTATAGACTGTTAGTGTCAAAGTGTTAAATGTGATGTATAGAGCTGGGGGTTTCAGAGGGGGGAGGGGCGGAGTAGGCGGTAAGGAGGTGAGCACCACCAGCCGTGACTGAAGCAAGGTGCTCATGGGAGAGAGCGAGAGAGAGAGAGGAGCCATCCACCATGTGAGGGATGGAAGGGTAATGTGGCGGGAGGTAATGGCTTTTCTCAGCCCCGCTGAAACAGAGGGGAGATCATTAGGGGCTGCCGCGCCGCCGCACCGTGCTGTCCGTTTACCCTGCCGCTGCCAGCGGGCCCCCATCAGGGCGGGGACGAGGAGACACACACAGTGTTTGTGTAGTAGCCTTACTATAGCAGACGGACACTGGTACAGTGGTGGTGCTCCAAGGAGGTGATAGCGATATAATGAGATGTGGGACCTCCCTCACTGGGAGCGAGATACACCCGCTTGGTCTGGCTAGTAGCTATACACTCAAATGTAGACAGATGCAAATACCTTACCGGGTACAGTGTTCTCTAAAAGGTATGTGCAGTCAGGGGGCGTCACAAGGGGAGGGGGGAGTGGGACTGAGTTACTAGGGCCCAAGGTGGAGGGGCCTTAATTATTTTATATTTTAGCTATTAGCTCCTGCGAGCTTGTAGATCTGCTATTTTTGAAAAGTCATGAAAATGTGGGCAAATCTTTGAATATATGTATTAAGCAAACATTTGGAACTCAAATTCAGCTTCTGGGGGTCCCTGGAACTAAATATTTTGACATGGGGGTCCGTGGCCAAATAATTCATATCATTTTGGAGGTCCTTCACATGAAAAGGTTTGAGCACCACTGACATAGAAACATAGATTTTTCAAATACCTTTGAAATCTTCATCTTCATTTTTCATAAATAGCAGATCTACAAGCTTGCAGCTGTGAGTTTGTATATCTGCTATTTTTCAATAGTTAAAGCACAAAATACTGCATAATAATGCGTTCCCAGTCTAAATGGGTCAAACCCTCTCCCCCTATGAAGAACATTCATGGGGGGCCCGCAGTGAATCCTTGTACCCAGGGCACCGAATTTGGTGCGACACCCCTGATGTACAATTATGCGAATTGTGTGGTAGCACTATTAAAGGAGCGCACATTCCTCCACACAGATCTTTCCTGCTGGTCATGTGGTGTGAGTTGAAAATTGAATTGAGTTGAGGTTAGCTCTGGTTGATCTCATGCAATTTTACCATATGTGTGCAGGAACTCTGCCCTGCTTTTCATTTGATTGTATATATTTCAGGATGCCATTGGATGACCTATAGGGTCATTGTTTTACATAGAGACAGACTCTGGAATTGCTAAATGATTGTTCTTTTGCAGAGTAGATTATTGTTTTTCATGGTTATCGGTATTTATATAAAAGAAAAAAGAATATACATAGAGTTGAATATAAATCATTTGTCTTGATATTAGGATATACTTCCACTATTATTGATACACTTTAAGAGCTTTACAGCCAAGTAGTTACAACTAAGATGGCATAGAGGAATTATCCTAGGTTCTAGGTCTGTTACACATCCCAGCCCTAGTTGAATATGGCCTCTGTGCAGAAACCTTGTATTTTCAAAAGCATTACTTTTCTGTTCCAATGCTGGATCCAATGTAGTTATTATTTTTGCTTTATCGATTGATTGATTGATTGATTGATTGATTGATTGATTGATGGGTGTATTTATCTACAACAATTTTCATTGGTTAAATATTCTCACTGACAGACCAGACATAACCACGTTATTATAAGTGAAAGTTTATAGATTTTTAGATTTAGAAACTTAGATTTAAGTTTAGATTTTCAAAAGTAGTGAAAATAGCAGATTTATAAGCTCACTTCACATCGCATCACAATGTGTTGTGAGGTTCAGATCATACCCATCATGTCATACAATGAAGTATAAAATGTAGAAATTGATGGCATTAATTCATAAATAAACATAAACAGATGAAACAGCAACGATATAATATAAATATTCCTAAATACTTTTTAAAATTGTATTATTATTTAATATTTATTTTACCCATGTTAGAAATAAAGGTGTACTTGTGTGCACCAGCAAAGGATCCTTACGACTGGTTAACAGCACTTTTGAGCTGCCGGTCGATTTTTGCCGCGGTGAGCTTCCAGCCCTCCGTGACAGAGAAGATTGGACGTCATTAAAGCCTACACTCTGTCCGCTGTCTGGGGTGTGTGAAATGGGCTCTGCTGCTGCTGCTAAAAGCACTGACTGTTATTATGTATCTCCATTGTACATCTGGAATCTCAAAAGGAGGCCACATAGACCCCTATGTGCCTGTGTTGCATTTGTTTGCTTTGTTAACTTATTAGTGTGGTTGCTTTAGGCAACACACTATTGTATTCGATCCGAGACCTTTTCCCCCAGCAAAGTGAAAGTGTTTTGTAAACTTTCTGAGTAATATATCCGGGTTGGGCGGCTGCACAACAGAAAAGTGAAGCTTTTGGTCATGCTTCACTTGACATCACAATATATAATACTAGTAAGACGCCTCAGGGCAACATGCAACCTAAAGGGCAAGGTTGCGCCAATTCTTGGCCATCTGGCCAGTGATGTATATCGGACCAGTTACCCATATATGGAGACCCCTGGTACCCATATTTGGAGATCCATGTACTGTATATGGTACATAACCTTTATGGAGATCCCTGTCTGAACCAGCCACACAGATATGGGCTGTCTTCCTCCATCTATGGGCATCCCCATATGAAGTCTTGTTAGATATGGGCGTAATATTGATGACATCAGGGATCTCCATATATGGGCATAAAAGGGATTCTGTTAGAGTGGTTCCCATGACATCACAAGTCACAACATACAATCCCTTTTATGCCCATACATGGAGATCCCTATCTGAACCAGCCACACAGATATGGGCCATGTCTTGGCCATCTGGCCAGTGATGTATATCACTGACATTGTGGATCTTCATATATGGGCATAAAAGCGATTCTGGGGTATACCCATATATGGACTTTTTCATAGGTGATGTCACCTGTGATATCACCTGTGATGTGTCAGGGGAACCACAGTGTCAGGCGTTCTAGACAGACAGACAGAGATATGGAAAGATGCAATAAATTGTAAGACAGAATTAATTTCCCAGCGGACTCGCGCCATGGCAACCACACTTGCAAGTTGCAATTTCCCTGAATTGCATCTTTCTGGTTCTAGTTTGTTTTAATTGGAATGTGTGGCGGTTGGCTAAAGCAGTGGTTCTAAAAGGTGGGGTCCAGGGACCCCCAGGGGTCCTTGAGGGGCTCTCAGGCCGGGGCCCCCCAGCTAAATGTGATAATTATAGCATCACAATCAGTTTAACCACTTTAATCCTATTTTATACTTCTACGATCTACAAGCTCATTCTGTGCCGTGCCGACGCATTCTGAATTATCTTCAGACATGGGAATCCATGGACAAATACAGATCAATTTGGGGGGTCCTTGACATAAAACAGTTTGAGAACCATACTGGGCTAGAGAGTCATATCCCGGGCACAGTTTGAAGAGTCTCCTAGTGTCCCTGTCAAGACCAGTACACACTGTATTAGTAAAGGCTGCAAGAAATATGATCCCACCAATAAAACAGACCAATTATTCCCCATTGACAACCTTCAAAGCCCTTTTTTATTGGCCGATTCAGCCAAATAAAACTTTATTGCATGAGTGGAAAGGGACACCATCATTTTTGCATAGCTTTTCCAGGCCTAGCGTTTATATGATCCCTGTTATTACACCTCTGTGACATTTTAAACTTTATTGAACATGACTTTAAAACGTGTAGGCAGTATATAAAGATTGAGGAATTTATTTCTTTCAGATGTCTCTGACAGTTGAGACCTGACTGAAACAGCTTGGCATCGTTTAGTGTCTCCTTGTTAGGCCAAGCCGTTTATTAAAGCATGCGAGTGCGTTTGCAAGATCTCTGCATTTTTGGAGAGCCCTACCGATTCCTGATTTTGACATATATTTTGTCAAAATGTGCAACATTTTCTAATCAATTCCAAAACGTAGATTGGATTTAAGTTACTATTTGAGAACATTTAACTAGAATTTGTTTTATTTAAACACTTAAGCCCTATATAAATAAAATAGTCCAAAATAGTCGCTCTAAAAGCTCACTATTTTTGCAATACTGAAATATGTTTTGAAAACTTTTGAACGTTTTCGCCAAGAATGACCTATGCAAAGTACGGTATAGGGACAGAAGGGTTTGAAGTGGTAAAACATCGAGACACGTGGGCTGCACAACTGCCGATACCGAACTCAAATAATGAACGATATATCGGCCAGACAGCCAGACAGACATCGGTGGGGCTCTATACTCTGCATTCCCCTCTGTTGTGTCGGATAATCCTGTCTGCCTTTGGGTCAGGATTTCAACAAATCCTTCCTTAAATGTTATAATTTTAAACATGAGGTATTTCAAACGTCCATGTGATAGGAAGGTGTCTAGGTGTACTGCTGTGATACGAAGGAAGTGAGCCCCGCTTGATTCCACAGATGCAAAGGGGGGAGGGGGGATCCCATTTGTGTCATAAAGATGGAAGGAAAAAGAGGCAGGCACAGAGAAAGAGAGACAGATAGAGAAAAAGAGAGAGACAGAGAGAGATCGAGGTCCTGGCCCCCTTCGATGTGTAATTAAAAGGGGGGTGTCTGTCAGGGGTGGCTGCTGCTTTGTGTGGCCCCATATGTTTGGGCCCTGATACAGCGAGGATTATTCTGTTTGGAAGGCTGATAACAGCCTGTTTATAACCTTGGCACAGACGGCAGCCTAATCTGGCAGCAGCACATCTCTCCCCACCTCCACCACCAAAATTCTCACAGAAAAAAAACATATTGGCTACTTTGTCACAACTGAGGAAAGAGTAACAAAAAAGAAAGAAAAAAGATTTCACATCCTACACAGCATACATGGGCAACACTTAATGCGGCCCACAGGTTATTAGCAGAATACTGACATATTATTGTTTTCAGCTGTTACAATTCCATTTCCAACCATGCAAACATAACTCGCTTTAATTACTTAAGTCTATATTAGTAGCTTATTGACTATACAAGTATTATGTCCAATATATTTGTATTTAAGTTCACAAAGTTAACATAGGAAGAACATATAGTTACTTTTCAGGATTCCAATTAAAAAATAGCAGATCTACAAGCATTTTTGCTATTTCTGATTGTATATGCATTGTGGCCCTCTGGAGTGAGTGTGAAAATCTGGAGTGAGTGTGAAAATATAGTGGCCCTCTCCATCATCAAAGTTGCCCACCCCTGCCAGTCTCCTTCTGTACAGATGCTCCTGCATTAAATGTTGACATTCTAATGTTGTGTCACAGGGCATGGTTGTGTTATGGTAATCAAATGTTGACAGGTGTAGAGTATCAATTCTGTGAAGAATTCTTTCTTTCGGTTTTTAGTTTTTAGTTTTTTTTACTGACCTGTGTTGGCATTCTATTGTAAACACATATTTGGGAGAAAAAAAATGCAGCTTCCAAAATATTCAGTCCACTTTCCCGTTTCAAGGTTGTTGAGCTTTATTCAGCCAGTGTTGTGCCTACTTTGTCTTTGTGAATTCAAATTCTCTTCTTTTGCTAATTACATTTTCATCTTTCACTTCCATTGCCGATTAGTTTTGTATTTTGTTCCCAGAACATAGTTATTATAGATTCTTTGACATGATTGAGTGAGTCATAATTTACATTATTTTACTGCCAACTGCTTTATGATTTTAAGTCCTTTGTGTTTTTTCAAATAGGTGTTTCAAATAAAAGAAAAAAATATCTCCCTTTGACGCAATCAAAATGATACCCTTGCTATGCTAATTTACTTTGACTGAACAATGCAGAAAAGCACTAAGGGGTAAAGTTCCTGCCCACCAGCATGGAGACTGGGTTTCGATTCCTTCACTGTGTCTTAAGCTTGTGTGGGGGGCTCTTCAACAAACACAATTGACCGTGTTCTTAAGAAGCCAACAGTGTGATCACTGTCACTGCGTTACAGTGTGCAACTCCTACAGGTTGTTCGGTGTGCTTGCTGTGCAGGGAGAGAAACTCCCAGTGTAACTCCTCACTGTCAGGTGAATATAAGAGGCTTGCGTTATTTGTATTCCAACAGTGGGGAGTTGGCACACATGTGGTGGTGTGGCGGGAGTGTGTTCAAACTAGGGTTTGATTGAACAGCAATAGAAGCATTTTCTTGAGACACTAAAAACAAATGCTCCACAAATCCTATACTGTGGATCAGTTAAGCAAGACTTGTCATTAAAGAACTTTTATATCTACTTTTTTTTTTACCAGCTTGCAAAGCTAGTCAATATGACGTCAGAATCCGTCCATATGAGTGTGTGTATTAGCACATAATAGCATATGTCACGGACAGAACGGCCTGTACAAGGAGATATGCATGTGTTTTGGTGCGATTTTTATAATATAAATGGTAAGACGGAATTCAGTTCCCAGTGGATTCCCCAATGCCACTAAACTTCTCCACAAGGATAGTCCACAAGGCGCAAGCTGGTATAAAAGGACTGTCATTTATTGTTATTGCCAGACCCATGAAATGGGTAGGCCTACATAAGCAAATGTCGGTCTGTCCGGGTTTTCTATATAAAGGGTATATATGATGATGACATGATGATGACATGCCTATAAAAGGCATGATGTCATAAATGATGATGACAGACAGGGGGTCTGGCACAACCAGGTTGACCTGGTCTAGTTTTATTACATGCACCAGCAGAGCGTGCAAGTAGGGCGATGATAGCTGTCTGTGGGTATGTGGGTAGGTATGTATGTATGTGGCCTTATCATGTTGGCTGGGTCTTTAGCCAATGAGGAAGCAGTGTTCAGGGTGACGTCACCACTAACCAACAAGTGCGACCTGATACAAGGTTGCCCACAGACAGTTATCATCACCCTACTACGTACGGTACTGCTGGCCGCACTTTCAGAGGGAAACAACGTTAATTAGAGTGCACAAGGAGCAAGTTGGCACCTCGACAGAGTGCAGTATAGTTAGACCTGTCATGCTTTTAACATGGGTCTCTAACAATGTAGAGTTAAACCACGTCTGTGACATTACATCCACAACCAGGCTCAATTCCACTTCATAAGAAGATGTATTGAAATTCAATCCAAAAGTCCCCATCCCTATTTGGCCATGAAAAGAAAATCCCATAATTCTCCGTCTGACTTGCACTATCGGTGTTAATGAGAAGGAACAGCGGGGATTAGCTTCCTGCATGCTGAATAAAAGTCACCCGCCTGTAGCATGGCTGCTCTGTGGCGAAGGACCCGTAACCAGCGCTGCCACGGTGAGGGGAGCATTCAGAATGGCAGGAGAAGAGAACTGTCAACCTGTCATCCAACCCCACCCCTGCCACAAACCCCCCCCCCCCCCCCCACCCGATAAATTAACCCATTTAGGCCTAGAATTATTGAATGCTTTAACCAGTGAGCTTGTAGATCTGCTATTTTTGAAAAAGTCGTGAAAATGTGTGCAAATCTTTGAATACCGGTATATGTATTTTCAAAGCAAACGTTTGTAACTCAAATTTTGCTTCTGGGTGGTCCCTGGAACTAGATATTTTGAGATGCGGGTCTGTGGCCAGATAAATATCATTTTGGGGGTCCTTCACATGAAAAGGTTTGAGCACCACTGACATAGTAATCTCTCAAGAACAGACTAACTGAGCTCCAGTTAAGTGAAAAGGACCTTTTCTTTGACAATGGCTAGCCAGATTGCTGACATAGGTTTTTAATTTTTTTTAGAAGGATTCAAAAGACACTTATAGAATCGGGTCAAAATTCTAATTTTCACGATTTTTCAAAAATAGCAGATCTACAAGCTCGCAGCGCGGCACTCGGTGCCGCGCTGTGAGCTTGTATATCTGCTGTTTTTCAATAGTTAAAGCATAAAATAATGATACACAATATAGTGTACCCGTTCTGAATTGATTAAAGTTACACAGTGTGCGTGTTGTAGCAGCGGCTGTGCAGAAAGCCTGGCTCCTCAGGTCTCAGGAGGGAGCAGGCAACTAGGTCAGACTGATAATGTAATCCGCTGACTGGATCCTCAACCCAATACATCCGGAGAGAAAAGCATGACAGGGTGAAAAAAAAAGAAAGAAAGTGGAAATATTGCAGGGAGAAAATGGGAACTTTTCATGTGTTGTTGCACTGCATGTTATTAGACTTACGGGTTCCATTGCACAAATGTGGAAAGGTTGCATGGAGTTAGAGGAGCCAATGTCTTCTATAGGGGATATTGATGCCAAGCAGGTGTATCTGTTTAGTGTCTGTGTGCGTGCGTGTTTGTGTGTGCGAGTGTACGTGCACGTGTGTATGTACTGTATGCCTGTGTCCACCCTCAGTGGTAACACTTGCTACTATGCCTATAAACATACTTATAGTGCATTATAATCTGCTTATAACACTGCATAATTAACTCATTATACAACGATATGCCGCGATTTGCTTACCTTTCAACGTGGGTATCACCGGCCAGCAGCAGCAGTGCTGTGTAACAAGTAAACAACAGCAGAAAGTGGCCACAGAGAAACGTGTTGTCCCGCCCCCCAAAAATGCATATCCGGTTCCGCTTCTGGGCCCAGAGCAGAAGCACTATCTCTAGGTTATTCAGTAACCCCCTGGTGTGGATTGTAATTGTTTTTAATCAAATCTAATTAATGAATAGCTCGGGAAACTGGGGCCTGGCACGCAAAGACATCGGGAATAACTCGGGCAGTAAATGAGTTATAAGAAGAACTCATAAGTATGTTTATAAAGCAGAGGTCTTCAACAGGGGGTCCTCCAAATCTTTGTGTGATAGAAACCTTTTTCTCCTTTTTTATATTAACCACTTGAACCCTAGCGCCCATATTGTGAGAACTTTAGCCAAAAATAGCAGATCTACAAGCTCACAACGCCTCGCAAAGAGGTTTGGTGTAGAGGGGAAAAAGAGCAGACTAAGTACAGAGTGAAAGGTCAAGTTTTATTGACGGTTCAAGTGGTTAAATATCTGAAAACACAAATTGACATGGATCCAAAATACACTGATGATTGTGCTGTCAAACAATGAAACTATATGGAATCTATGAAAAGGTTGTGGGGGTCCCTGCTTCATCTCTCTCTCAACTAAGGGGTCCTTGGCCTGAAAACGTTGAAGACCCCTGTTATAAAGCATTATAGGCATGGGATGCATAGCAAGTGTTACCGTTGTTTAAAAATCCTTACTTGGGTTCCCTGTACAGTATGTATGTTTTATCTCTTCCCCATGCATGTGCCCTGCTTGCACTGTACTGTACGTCCCCAACACAACAGTATCATGCCACCACTCCAGGGGGAGAGAGTGACATGAATTAGTTCCTGCATCAGCAAAGTGCATTTTCATTCCCATGCAGTATTCCAGAGAGGGCTGAGGGCCCACTGTGACAACCCTGCCTCCCTGCAGGTGTGGAAATCAAACAGGGCCTATAAATAGCCCAGGCAGCTGGGAGTAGTGTACTGTAGACTGGGGGGGTGGGGGGGATTAGGGGTCCAGCTGGGGAGGCAGGTGTGTATAGACTGGCCGACAGAATAGGACTGCTGCTATCTTCTCATTGCATCTTAAAGATACCCGCAAAGTGTCACGCCTGAGCTCAGTGTACCCGTCTGATGACCACCGTATCTGTCTGTCTGTCTGTCTGTCTGTCTGTCTGTCTGTCTGTCTGTCTGTCTGTCTATCTATCTATCTATCTATCTATCTATCTATCTATCTATCTAAGTTTTTTGTCTCAGGGCACCCCATAAATATTTGTTTTAATCCGAGGCACCCCTACATTATAATTTTCACTCCCAGCACCTTATATTTATAGCATATCGTCGTTGTCGGGTGGAAACCTTGTATGTCCAAAACCATTTGTTTTGTATTTATCATCTATAAAATGTACTAAACTAGTGAAAACAGCCAATCTACAAGCACACGTGTGCTTGTAGATTGGCTGTTTTCACTAGTTTTGTGCGACAGTCTTGTATGATGAAGCAGGGCTTTGCTTTACCAAAAGACGTACACATTTGAAACTTGGAGATACGAGGTTTCTGCCCGACAGTGACGATATTTTAGTGATTATGTTGTGAGGAAAGTGTTGAGATAATAGCCATTTTGGTTAGAACTGCATGACTGAAAATTACTTTGTACTTCAAGTTTAAAATGATACTAAATATTTCTTCAAGTGTCCAAATAAATTCCAAATATTATCAAATGATCTCGCGGCACCCCTGGACTGCCGTCACGGCACCCCAGGGTGCCCCGTCACCCACTTTGAAAACCCCTGATCTATCTATCTATCTGTAAGTGTGGACAGGTACAATTCACGTTTGACTGCAGATACAGGACTCCCTTTTCCAGTGGATGAGTTGAAATGTCTATCATTCAAGTGACATCTACCACTTAGGCTGGTGGGTTTGCATTATTGTATTAATTCCAATGTGCTGTATATGCTCCTTGTAGCCAGAGGCAAAATTACACATTGTCATCAAAACACACACACACAAGCTCACCACAAACAAACAAACAAACACGCTGTCCCGCACACACACACACACACACACACACACACACACACACACACGCGCATGCAAGCACGCATGCACACACACACACACGCATGCACGGTTTCACAGCTGATTGACAGCAGGGGCTCCCCCTGACCCAGTATTGTGCTACTGTGGGACAACCCTAGAGGCCTATGATTAATGACTAGACCTTATCCATTGGTGGTGTGGTAGGCTTGCCAGCCTGGCCAGTTAGACAGCCTGGACCACTACCTCTCTGCTGTTAATGTTTTCTCTCAGTGGCGTCAGTTCAGAAAAAGCTAAGGTATGGCAACATGACTGGTGTCTTGCACGCGCGTGAACCAGTCATGTTGCCATACCTTAGCAACAGGCATGGTACATTTATTTTAAGAAGTACATTTTATTTTTTTCCCCCCGGCTTGGGCTGGATATGGCAGCCTGGAATGGTTGTTCAAGTGCAGCTAAACTTGGCATGTGTAGTAAACATGCCACAGTTAACAATAATCAATTGCACCTGTGTAGCTGACCTGCGAAACCTGGGAATATACCATTTTGTCAAGATGGGGAGAATACAAGTTTGGAGAATATAATTGCGACCGTCAGGGAGCAGTTTACTATGAAAACCTCCACCGGCCGTCCGTCCGTCCGTCCGTCGGTCACACGTCACACGTCACACCTTTGCCCTGCTCATATCTCCGCATCAGTATGACATCACACCACATGTGTACACAAACCTTTGTGTACGTTGCTGTGGGAACAGTCTGTTGTTGCTGGTCTGTTAGTGTACGTTAGCAACCACCTTAGCAACCATGGTTTTACCCTAGCAACCAACTGTTTACCCTAGCAACCAACTGTTTACCATAGCAACCATGTTTTTTTACCCTAGCAACCAACTGTTTACCATAGCAACCAGATACGCAGAGCAGGGATCTCCATATATGGGCATAAACAGGTGACATCACACTGATGTCAGATACTCAGAGCAGGGATTTCTCCATAATATATGGGCATAAAAGGGATTCTGTTAGGGATCTCCATATATGGGCATAAAAGGGATTCTGTTAGGGATCTCCATATATGGGCATACAAGGGATTCTGTTAGGGATCTCCATATATGGGCATAAAAGGGATTCTGTTAGGGATCTCCATATATGGGCATAAAAGGGATTGTGTTAGGGATCTCCATATATGGGCATAAAAGGGATTCTGTTAGGGATCTCCATATATGGGCATAAAAGGGATTCTGTTAGGGATCTCCATATATGGGCATAAAAGGGATTCTGTTAGCTGTTAGTGATCTCCATATATGGGCATAAAAGGGATGCTGTTAGGGATCTCCATATATGGGCATAAAAGGGATTCTGTTAGGGATCTCCATATATGGGCATGAAAGGGATTCTGTTATGGATCTCCATATATGGGCATAAAAGGGATTGTATCCCAGATGATGCCCTGTTAGGAGATCCACACTAACAGAATCCATATATGGTCCTACCGACAGCTGCTATAAGCCAACCCTGGCGATAAGGTCTGAGTCGAAGAAATGCTTCTTTCCTGGCAAGAATTGCCCCTTTATACTGTAGGGCTCGTTTGTGTATTGTATGACATCACGCCACATCATCGGCTGAGGACTGTGTGATGTCATCATATCTCCATATATGGAGACATAAGTTGCTCATGCCCAAATATGGGCTGGTGAGGTCAGACTTAGTGTGATGCGTAGGTTATCTCCATATATGGAGATTCAACTTCAATGAGTAACCATGACAAACTGTCAACTGCCCGTATGTCTTGATAATTGGTAAAACAAACTTTTGGCCTATTTGTGGAGATAAGCGACCAACGGTCGCTTATCTCCCGATTAGGGAGTCTTACTGGTTATAATACCTTGTTAAAGTGACCATTTTGTAAAAGTTTGCATTTGTAGTTATTTTACTAACATAATAACCAGCACAGATATACAAAGAGACATTCATGGATTTATATTTAAAAGTAACTTTTATTTTCCCCCCTGGACCCAGGGTATGGCAGCTGCATACCCCTGCCATACCCAATTTACGCCCCTGCTTTCTCTGCCTCTCTCTCTCCCCCCGTCTCTCTCCTTCTCCCACCCTCTAGCTGTTCCCAGAAGTCATGTCATTGTCATATTCATTGCTCCTGCTCTAAACTCTTGTCCTGAGGAGACCTCCAACTCTCCCACACACAAATGCACATCCTGATTCCTCACTCTGGATCCATGCAGCTAATTGCTGTGATTAGGTTGATTGCTAATCGGCTATTGGAGGCAGTGACCATGCACAGGGAAACTTGAGGACAAATCTTGAAAGTTAGGGTCACCGATGCTTGTAATAATTAGATTTGGGCAGAATCATATCTAATTATTTCACTCAGAGAAGAGTCAAGATTGAAGACATGACACTCAAGTTCATGCATTGTCTATTCTCACCTCTGCTTCTCATATTATGTACGTGTCAAATAGTTCTTTCTTATACACCAGTAAGACTCCCTAATCGGGAGATAAGCGACCGTAGGTCACTTATCTCCACAAATAGAGCAAAAATTTGTTTTTCCAAAATCTTCCTGAGCATGTTGATGACATGAGTGTAGACATACTGTGTAGTGATTTTCGTGATTTTAGGGCAAAATCTGAATCGGCCTCATGGTGGCGCTAGAGGGCCATGTGAGAAATGAGGGGTGGGGTCTCCGCGCCGCCAAGGCGGACGAATAGGTACCGGCCCCGGCTCTCCCGGTCGCTCCTAGCCCGAGTTACGGCATTTTATGTGAGCTGCAGTGGCAGGGGGTCCTCCACTGGGGGCGCCACCACTTTTGCATCCGTTCTGGAGCACCAGGAGTGGGTGGTCCCCGGGAATGCCCCGTGAGCAGCCCCGTTGGGGTGGTCATTTGGTAATTTTTGCACATGTGCTCATTTTTTACACTTGGGGGTCCCCGAGGGAGCTGGGGGTCCCTGGAGCTCCGGGGGTCCTTGGAGGTTGTAGTTTGGCAGGTAAGGAGTGTGTGTGCAAAATCTGGCATGGATCGGGGCAACGGTTGCGGAGATATGAGCAGGGCAAAAGTGTGACGTGTGACGTGTGTGACGGACGGACGGACGGACACCTCGAGCAGCTTTCTGTAGTAAGTGCGACCTACGGTCGCAATTATTACCTCATCAGGAATATTGTGAACCCCTGGGCTGTGATTATAAAAAATTCTAGCATTCCTAAATGCAGTGTTGCATGACGTAAAGACTGTCCATCTGGTACACTATCAGTAACACCAAATGCAAGATACGTATTTACAAATCCTACTCTAATGCTGCATTCACACTGCAGATATATAGTTGAACGTTTTGCTTGCTTGGTCAATGTTATCTCAATGGAAACCAGCTTTAAAGCTTTCAAAGCTTTGTTCTGTGTGTGTCCTGTATCTTTAAAGCTGGTTTCCATTGAGATAACATTGACCAAGCAAGCAAAACGTTCAACTATATATCTGTAGTGTGAATGCAGCAAGTCTTGTGAGGAGTGGATCTGGCCTTAGAAATGGACTGTGATGGCTCTTGTTGTTTTTCTCCCGATGACGGCCACGAGCAGAGTTAGCGCGGCTAGCGTTTTGTACCGCGGGCCTGGCAAAACAGCAAACCTCAGAGGGATTGCCGTAGCTGTGACAGTCGCCAAGCAAAATGCACACGCTGCAGAAAAAGCCTGTTTGACTTATTCTGCCTTGATGGGAAGCTCCCTGATAAATGCAGCGAGAGACAATATTTCCTGCCGGAGTGACTCTCTCAAGCTTTGCAATATTAATGGCACCTCATACCATATCAAATATTTGGACTTCACGGGTCGACCTGTCAGGCTCCACATGGCAGCTTTAGGCTGAAGCCAGGAGGGTATGTGACTGTTGTGATGACCAGTGGACGACTGGTGCAGCAGCAATATTCGGCAGTTGAGGAGAGTGTCTGTGTGTGAACCTCATGTATGTGTGAGGCAAATGTACATCAGTTACGAGATGTCACCTTCGACACCTAGTACACGTTTTGTCTTTTCCATGGAGTGTCACAAATATCACAAAAAGTAACACAAACATCTAAAAATGTACTGTCATATGAATGTGGGATGCCACCTCTATAGGAAGTAGACTATGTCATGCTGTGTTGTTGTAATATATGGGTATGTCTATAAACTGAGGAAGAATTATGGTAGAATTATACAAGATATTATTACAGTATAACCTTTCTTCACCTTCACTTTTGCCTTATGTTGTGTTGTTCATTTTTTTGCCTCATGATATGATCTGACATTTTGCATATTATAAAAGTCAAGATGGCATGGCACAGGCCTGGTATCTATTGTTTTGGGTACAGCCTGGTCTCGTGACACAGGCACGCTCTCTCTTATCTTCGTATATAACTAGGATCTCTCCCTGCTTTCCCCCAGAACTACTGTACCACCAGCCTGAATGTTTAATGTAGTTCTCCTCCCATGAGCTTGAATGTATTAAACTTCTATCTTATAAAGTGAAGTGTCTCACACTCGACACTGAGCCATCCCCACCCACATTGAGGCTCCTGTATAGGACTAGGCTTATTTACAGTATGTTTATCTTTATTATTGTTATGTTCATGAGGACCTTACCATTACTGCATTGTGCTGCTTGTACCAGTGTGCAGTAATGATAAATAATCCTCCTTGATTCTTCTGTTTCCAATTCCCCCCCAAAAAATAAGTGTACATTCAAAGAATACTTAGTTTTGTGTAGGATAGTTAGAATTTGTAATACTCTTTTAAATAGTCAATAAAATATTTAAAAATCTAGTACAGTATCAACGCTTATTACTACAGTACCAATCTGGCTAGCCATCGTCAAAGAAAAGGGAACGCCTACTCGGTCTGTCCCTCTTCCTTTGTGGCTACAGACTCTGTCTGGAGAGAATGCTACAGTACTAATATAGGCTATTGATTCATATTGAAGACATGACATTAATTACATTACAGAATATTAATATAAGATATATGCTTAAGCCTTACATTTATTTATATACTGTAGAAGGCTTTGGTGTATGGCTATCATTATATTCACTGTGTTACTATTTGTGGCATGTGTTTCAGAACATTATCATTGCTGGAAGACCCTTGCTGGTGTTGGAGAAAAAAAATATCGTGATACAAAGGGGATTTTTGAGAGTAGTGATTGTAAATGCTTTTTAATCTGTAAGGATAATTAGAATTAAATCATGATCAGGAACTCTGCCCAATATGGGAATTTGTGTTCCTTTTTCTCTATAAGCATACTGTACATTTGCCATTTGCTAAACCTTGTAAATACTTGTTGGAGCCTTAAGCCAAAAAGGTGCCGCTTGCCAAAAAGAATAGATATACAAGCTAACAACATGTCTTGTAGATCTGTTTTCTGTAACGTTTGGCAAGCAACTCGTCCCCGCAATGGAGTATAAATTTAGCTTTATCACGAAGCAAACTGTTGGGGACATGTGTCTCTCCAATGACATTGTGTCACATATGTGTTCACATGTTAGAGGGGGAGGCACCACAGGCACTATTATCTATGTTTATGAGTGGCCATATGGCGGGTGTCCTTGTGCTGCTGGTTTAACAGAGACTTTCCCCCTGAGATGAAACAATGATGTTCAAAAATGAACTTTACTTCTCTGGCCTCCCTGCTCATCAGACCCTGTCCCTTCCCCCTCCGGTCCACATCAGAGGGACGTGACCCAGGTCTTACCGAGTGCCCGGAAGGCCGTCATGAGAGCTTATGTCCCAGGTAGACCTAACCGATCGCAGTCAGATGGGCTCAGCGTCTCCCCCTTGTCAAAAAGCCCGCCCCCGCTTGTCGAGTCCCATTCCCTGCCTCCAGATGTGGCTTAATTTACTGCGACTCGGCTAATTACTGTAATTAAGGATTAATTACTGTTAATTACCTTCGCATAAACTCATCACCAGTCAAAGAGCGGAGCCTTATGAAATGTGCCATACACAGAAACACACACTGCGGAGACCTCAGAAGGAGCATGTTATTGGACCTCTTGTTTCGTGTCTTGTCCCGAAGCATAGGGGGGCTTGTAGGGCAGCAGATAGGGCAGGGGTACTCTCTCTTGGTTCATCAACCCCACCCGCATACCTTCTATCATTCTGCTCAAAATGCTGCCTGCACGGGACAGTTTCACTACACTGCATGTCACTTCATTCAACGCTTAAGCTTGATTTATACTTCCTTGTCGTTCCTTGTTGTAACATGCCAAAAATAGCAGCTCTACAAGATCTACGAGCTTGTAGCTCTGCTATTTTTGGCATGGGACACCGTCTTACAGCGGCATTAAAACAAAGAAAGAATGGAAAGAAGACAGACAACAGTAATGTAAAGAAAAACTCTCTGACCTCATGCACACTTACTCCAAAATTGTCGTCTGACTAGTGGCTGCGATGGTGCGTCATTTCTTCAAACGACCCAAGTTTGAATCATTTGAGTTAAAAACTGATTTACCAGTAAGAAACGCATTGCAAGGGCCTTAAAGGACAACTCCGCCCTAAATCACTTCTAGGCTCATTTTCCTACTTATATTGAACCAAAAAGACTGTCCATGGGGTCTATTAGCCAGAAATGCTCCTGTTGTTCAGTTTCCCCAGCAGAACGCAGCAGCTGTCATAGCATAGAGTGGAGCCTATAAGCCTATCACTTTTACTCTATTTGTTGTGTTCAAAAGTGATTTTCTTTTTCATGAATGTTTTACTATTTGTCATTACTAACACATCCACACATCCATGCTTTGGTTGTCCCACACAAGCTACCACAATCTCATAAATAATGTTTTGGGCTAAGCATTCGGCACAAGTGCCAATCAAAGTGACTATACTGGCCAATCACAGGGCATCTTTTCCGGGACTTGGCAAAACACATAAAAGCATAACGTCTGTTTAGCAGAGTGTGATGGCTTTTGTGGGACAACGATGACATGGATGTGTTTGTAATGACAACTAGTACCACATTCCTGAAAAATAAAAACACATTTGACCACAACAAATAGTGTAAAAGCGATAGGCTTATAGGCTCCACGCTATGCTATGAGAGCTGCTGGGTTCTGTTGGGGAAACTGGACAACAGGGGCGTTTCAGCCTAATAGACCCCATGGACAGTCTTATTGTTTCAATATAAGTAGGAAAATGAGCCTAGAAGTGATTTAGGGCGGAGTTGTCCTTTAATGCTTTGTAGAAATTAGGTGAAATTCTGTTGCATATTTATGTATTTATTTAAATTTTCATAATGAATAGGCCTGTGTCGGCAAAAGCAATCACAATAATCCAAGTTCCATACTAACACTAGGGAGTATGTCTGTTATAATTAGGCTAGGCGGAGCTAAGGATGGATGGCCACATGGAGCTGCATGCTTAGTGAAGGTACTGAAGACACCCCATGCTGTTCTTCTCCCAGTGAATGAATGACCTGCTTTCCTGGGCAAAACCAGCACTGCACATCCTCAGAAACACACCGCAAACCCCGCTAGTAGAAAGGAGAAGAAAAAAAAGTCCACACAAAAGTCCACGACATGATGACTACAGAGACTACAGTATACTCCCCCCCCCCCCCCCCACACACAACCATCACCACCACCCCCTGTGATGCGTGATGTGAAACACCCTGACAGAGCTTCAGTGAACCGAGCTCTATCAAACAGTAAATGTTATCAGTCATGCTGTTGCTCTGTTGTGTGTTTCACTGTACATGTTCCACCAACAGCAGGCCTTGAAGGGGGGGCTGGAGGGGGCGCTCCCTCCATATAGCCACGTCTTTGTCTCCCTGCTTGTTTGCTTTGCCATCCGAGCTGCTCCCTGCACCACCAAGCTCATGACTCCTCCACAGCTATTCCGTCGCCGTGGGTTTCCCACTGTAGCCCGGAGGAGCCATTATGAGAAGAAGGAAGGAGGGGGAAAAAAAACGGGAAAAATGAATAGCAACGGGCCAAGCGCGGGCTTGATTCGATCAAGGAGACGTATATTTTTAAGACACCTTAAGAAAGACGGGACCGCCGGGGGGCTGATGTGTTGCCTATTTTGAATAATGAATTATTTTAATGAAGGCCTTTTTTAAATGGGAGCGCTGTGCGTTGGTGGTATGGGAGTGGGGCTGTGTGCGTTGTGAATGGTCTTCTCCTCTGGCGCTGGCTGCCTCGTTATCAGGCCGGCCCCTCAGGCCTCAGCCTGGCCTGCTTAAGCCTCAGATGACGACGATAATTACCGTTATTAGGAGTAGCTGCAGGGGGAACTTGTTCTGAAAAACACCAAGCTGAGTGCCTGCCTGCCTGCCTGCCTGCCTCGCTAGCTCGCCGCCACTATACTGCTGCATGAGAAACTACCGGTCGCCAGTGGAGAAAGCAAAAAAGAGAGAGCGAGAGAGAGAGAGAGAGAGAGAGAGAAAGAGAGAGAGAGAAAGGAGAAGGATAAGGGGAGCGGCCACCAAATCCGACTAATGTGACGCCTGTCAGCTCGTCTCCCACCAGCTGTCACCTCCCAAATGCACTGGGGTTCATTTTTTTAATTGACACCTCGCTTTCCTATTCCATTTCTATTTTTCGCCTTTCATTCTCCCACCATCACTCCAAGCCCCCCTCCTCCTCCCCCTCCTCCTCCTCCCCCCCACCACTGCCATCCACATCTTCTTGTCCTCCTCTGTCCCTCCAGTGTTCCTTCCGTCTCTCCTTGTCCTTGTTATCCTCACCCACCCACCCACCCACCCACCACCAACCTACCCACCCACCCACCACCGCCCCTGCACGCGTTCAGACTGAACAACACTCCCGACTCTGCCCCCCCCCCCCCCCTTCTTCTGCACATGACACTAGAGATGGCTGATAAAACATAAAGCTGTTTTAGAGGTGCTTTATGACTGTGCCCTTGTGTACTGAGGCTGTACTGCTTCCCATTATCTGGTGATGGAGAGAACATTTTGGGTCTGCGAAAGTTTCCCATGAGTCTGGCCTTCTAGTTACAGTACAGAAAATGTTACGGATATTGCAGTTGCCAAGCACATGACAAAATCTGATAATAGCGGCTTGGTCTTTATTGTGTTTTAAAATAGTTTGCAATTTCGCTGCACATTTTTAGCATTGGTTCGGCAGCAGCTGGAAGCTGAAATGACCATTTAAACGGATATACACAGGCATTTCATGTGCTCACGAATCATCATGGTGTTGCTTAGCTCTTTAAAATGGTGACAGATCCACAAGTTCTATGAGCAGACAGATCTACAAGCTCATAATGCATCGCAATCCCATGCGTTGTGAGCGTGTAGATCGGCCGTCTTTGCTAATACTGAGTGACAGTGACATTATATTGTGTCTTTTGCAGGCCGAGCTTCCATTACAAGCAGATGAATGCTGGATGTCACAGCCCTTTGAGGAGTGGGGGGCGGTGGGGTTGTATTAGTGATACTTGTGATACTTGTCATGTCTGCTGTAAATCACACTGCTTTTTTTTCCCCTCTTCAGGTTCCCAGGTTCTTGTTGTTTTGTCCCAGAATGCTGTGTGGCAGGGATGAATGGTGGTGATGTTACATTATCATGTGGCTGTCGCTTTCACTCCCGCTGACTCGTCACTGACAGGCCCACACACACACACACCACACACACACACACACACACACACACACACACACACACACACACACACACACACGCGCGCGCGCACACGCACACACGACTATGTCAGGAACAGGCCTGATTTATTAACTGCTGAAACCCTAGATAACGTGTGCCCACACAATCAATAGAGAGCACAGCCACTGCCTGGCCCTGTCTGGACCATGTGACGTCTATGAGAGCTAGGAAGCGAAGGACACCCACCCACACACGCACACGCACATGCACACAAGCACATACGCATACGCACGCGTGTTTGTATTACAATACTTTCGAGGACATAAGCATTTTCAGAAGCTCACAGCGTGCAACGCTGCGACACGTTCGCTTGTAGATCGGCTATTCTCCTGCGTGTACCGGTACGCCACACCACTAAATAGAAAATAGGGAAAACTCTAAAGCCAAACCTGACCTCTAAATGTCTAACCCTAATCCTAACCCCAACTTGAATTTCACCATAACCGTTTCTCTTGTGAGGACCAGGAACAATTGTCCTCACAACGTCCCTTTCTCAAATCGTCATTGTCGGGTGGAAACCTTAATGTCCAAAACCGTTCATTTTGGACATACCATACAACACCTAAGCGTTGTGTGCTTGTAGATCTGCTATTTTCACTAGTTTTGTGCAACAGTCTGATATGATGAAGCAGGGCTTTATACTTTGCAAAAAAAGCATACAAATTTGAAACTTGGAGATACAAGGTTTCTGCCCGACAGTGACGAAATTCTACTATACTGTGCTTGTGGGGACATTTGAGCCCTCACAAGTACAGTAATAGAAGCACACACACACACACACACACACACACACACACACACACACACACACACACACACACACACACACACACACACACACACACACACACACACAGTGCCACATCACTGCAGAGTGTATCGTGTTACTGTATTGACGGGAAATGGATCTGGTCCAACATTGGCTGCTAGCTGCCAGTCAGGGGCAAGGAGGGTAAACTTTCATCATGACTGTCAGGGACATCACTGCTGGCTTGTTTGACCGTACATCTTCCTAATTGTGACAGAATACTTCAACATCATTAATTAAACATGCTTTCATTTAAAACGCGCTCGCAGGGCACCAGCCGAGGTGCTATGGGTATTCCGCCAATATGCATACCGGTAGATGTGTATTATTTATTTGTGTGTGTGTGTTTATGTGTATGCGTGTGCGTGCGCACACGTTCATGCGTAAGCATCTTAGCGGGTGTTACTGTTTGGGTGGGTGGCTTAATCGTCATGTTTATTTACACTGGCATTAGTCCAGTTTATAATTTGTAGTTTGACATGGTTGAACGCTGGAGTCCGCAGCTGAATAGCCAATATACAAGATCACAATGTGTCGCGACTCACGATGCCACGATGCGCTGTGGACTTGTAGATCTGGCTATTTTTGGACTAATGACTCTATCGTACGGTAGACTATAAATTGTCAGACAGTAGGGCAGTGAGCCAGCTCTTAAATAACTAAAACATTTAATTACATTTGTCAATAACAAAATACAGCTTCTATTCCATTATTCAGATAATGCCTGGAATAATGTTTATGATACATATTCATGTTTTATATTTTGCCTTTGCCCCACAGCTCAGAGAGAGAGAGAGAGAGAGAGAGAGAGAGAGAGAGAGAGAGAGAGAGAGAGAGAGAGAGGGAGAGAGGGAGAACAGTTGAATTATACAATAGCAGACACAAAGGGAGAGGGGAGGGAGGGAGGGAGGAAGAGAGGGGGGTTGTGTCCTCTCATTGTTCAATTAAGTCTGTCTGTAATGATCAAGATGAAATGATGGCCATCTTCCTTTTTATAGATACCACTCTGTGCTTGTCTCTGGGACGAGGGAATCACAGAGCGCCGTCATCCCGTTGCTTTTCTTGCGAGACCAGACATGGTGGTATTATTATGAAGGTGCGGGGAGTATTTGCATGATATATTGTAATGAGGACCACTTCCCTACTGCCAGGTGATTATGATAATGTATGGTCCGGGGCGACAGAGTTCACGACGAGAAGTCTGACCGGCATTGAGGTCTAATCGATTCCATCGCTATTACTGAAGAGAAATAAATAAAGCTGATGGCTTTGGTTAGGGTAATTATGCCACAGCACCGTGAGTTGTTTGATTATCCTTATTAATTGTATTAATTTAATCCATTTTGTGCTTTTAGTTGTGCACTGGAGGACTTGGGGGGAGTTGTGAATAAATCAGTCTTAGGCTCATTAGATTCTCCCCTCTAGTTGGGATGCCACTATTTTTGTCAGAATTGAATTGGTGAGCTTTATAATTCCCCACTGGTGTGAGTCACATGAAAAAATGTTTACATATTCATCCTCTGAAAATAAAATCTCCTTTTTAGCCAGCTTCTTAACCAGATTCTGAGAACTTTAGCCAAAAATAGCCGATCTAGTGGATCGGCTAGATCGGCTATTTTCGACAAAGAGGTTTGGTGTAGAGGGGAGAAGTATTGACAGTTCAAGTGGTTAAATATATGAGAACACAAATTGACATGAATCCATAATACACTGATGACTGTGCTGTCAAACAATGAAACGATATGGAATCTATGACAAGGTTGTGGGGGTCCCTGCTTCATCTCTCTCTCAACTAAGGGGTCCTTGGCCTGAAAACGTTGAAGACCCCTGGTATACAGTATATATATATATATATATATTGTACATATATATATATATATGCACACAATATGCCTGCTCGCCATCTGAACTGCTGACCTTTTCTAGCTGTCTGATAGCCATTGACATTTGCCTCCTGAGCTGAGCGCGCTCACGTGCAGAGGCTGATGGGTAGTGATGATGTTAGCGCTGGAAGATAAAAAGAAAAGAAAGGGTGAAAAAACAAGAGCAAGAGAGAGAGGTAGATGCCCCGCCACACACACACGCGCACGCGCACACACGCACACGCACACACACACACTCACACACGCACACTATGCCCCAAGAATCCATCTTCAGCCCTACACTCGCCAGAAAGGTCATAGGGCGACTCAACCTTACATTCTCATTACAAAAGACCCGTAGACCAATCCGTGTGGGGTACAATATGACCTGGTTCTTCTCTCCACCACTCCCACTGACACCCAGCCTATACCCTCGGCCCCCCACTCTGTCATTTACTGTCATTGTCTGCGGTCGTTATACACAGACGCAACAGACATGAGGTTAGATGGTCTTCCTGGAGCTTTTTGACTGGAACATGAATTAGATTCTGTGTAAGAAATGGGCACAGTACTGCCAGTGCAGCTTGTCTTTTGTCCTTGAAGACAGCGTGGATGGAATGGAAGGCTACACCTGGTTGGATGCTTGGTTGTTTTCAGTTCCCCCGAGACAAAAAGACAGCTCGCTCCTTTACCTAGGGAGCCTCCTAGTGGTAAACAGAGGGACGGCAATATGGCTGACATAAAAGGTTTTATGAGGAAACAGAGCTCCGCAAAGAAATTGTTTTATGTCCCCTTCCTGCAATGTGTCTGCAATGTTCAGTAATGGTTAATGGAGTCAGCAGTGGATTTCTTGTGCAATGTCATGTATTTCTTTTGTACATATTGATGGTAGAGGTGGAGGCACTGTTAGTAGTGATTGTGGTTTGTGTACGAGCGTGTGTGTGAGTGCGTGCATGTGTGTTGCTGTACACAGCATTGTAGGAAACAGGTGCACTGGTATCTTATGTTTGAATTATAGATATTTATATAATTTCAAGTGTGGCTTGTTTGTAAGTTTGCTGACAAATATAAACCATATAATTTGTATAACAAGTATCTTGGCATTAATATGATCATATGCCTGTGGTATTATCTTGTATTATCTTGAAGATAACATTTTGATGAGAGGATATTTTGTTTGAAGCCACTATGAAGGAAATACCATAGCCTGCTCATAAGAAGAGCAAAGAAAAATGAACTCTGGCGGAAGGCTGTGTTAATTATTTGGAATGATATTCAAAATCGATGAAAATGATAGTTTTATTATCTTGCTTAGCTGCCAGACTCTGCGAGGCTGCATGTTTTTATGGCACAGAGCTATTAAAGGGATGGCCGTATTTCAAACAGTTCACTTGGTAGATTTTACTGGATGAAGTAGTTTAGTCTCGTCATTCATGGTATTAAAATACTCTAGGCTCACTATTTAGGACTGCTTTGAAGTAAAATTCTAGTGTTCATTTAAGTCTCAGAGTGTAAACAGTTAACTGAATTTACTGTGCATGTTTGCAATTAAATCATTCTTTCCCACTCCGATTGTCTCTTCTTCTTTTTTAGGATAATAGACAATTTTGCCTCCCATTTAGGCCTAGGATTATTGAATGCTTTAACTATTGAAAAATAGCAGATATACAAGCTCACTGCAAGCTTGTAGATCTGCTATTTTTGAAAAGGTTGTGAAAATGTGTGCAAATCTTTGAATATATGTATTTTCAAAGCAAACGTTTGTAACTCAAATTTTGCTTCTGGGTGGTCCCTGGAACTAGATATTTTGAGATGGGGGTCCGTGGCCAAATACATATATCATTTTGGGGGTCCTTCACGTGAAAAGGTTTGAGAACCACTGACATAGTAGTCTCTCAAGAACAGACTAACTGAGCTCCAGTTAAGTGAAAAGGACCTTTTCTTTGACGATGGCTAGCCAGATTGCTGACATAGAAACATGGGTATTTCAAAAAACCTTAGAAGGATTCAAAATACACTTATAGAATCGGGTCAAAATTCTAATTTTCACGATTTAAAAAAAATAGCAGATCTACAAGCTCGCAGCGCGGCACTCGGTGCCACGCTGTGAGCTTGTCTGCTATTATCTGCTATTTTTCAATAGTTAAAGCATACAATAATGATACACAATAATGTGTACCCGTTCTGAATGGGTTAAAAAGTGTATTCTTTTTTTTTAAATGAACTAAATGGGACTGCTTGGTGACGTTGTACGCCCCTCTCTCCCGTCACGCCCACAGTGCTCAGTATTCGCGGTGCCCACGAGGAGGAGCCTCCCGATGCCCAGCTCATGCGATTGGACAACATGCTGCTGGCGGAGGGAGTGTCAGGCCCGGAGAAGGGAGGAGGGTCGGCGGCAGCGGCCGCCGCCGCCGCCGCAGCGGGGGGCGTCGGCCCTGACAACTCAGCGGAGCACTCCGACTACCGGGCCAAGCTGTCCCAGATCAGACAGATCTACCACACAGAACTGGAGAAGTACGAGCAGGTACCGGTAAACACACAACTGTTAGCTCCCCTACACTGTGATTTTGAGTCAAAATGACTGTTTAGGTGATAAGGTTTTCACCTAAAAGGTGATAGATAACCTTATCACCTAAAAGTGGAGTATGCATGGGCCTGTAGATGCCTGAAGTTAGTGCAGTACTTAGTGCCCCCCCCCACCAAACCAATTCTTTATTAAAACAAAAGCCTTCTGAATTCATAACTTAGATTTTACTTCACAAAAAAAGGCTCTCCTAAAAGGTCAAAGCCATGAGAAGCCGGGCGTTGAATTGTGATGTCTTCAGCAGGCAAAGCATCCATTGAATCAGTCACACACCGGCACTCTTCCAAGGAACTGCAATGTGTTGCCATGCTCGCCGATGTCAAAGCGCTTGTGGGTTTGTCATCTTCTTCCAGTGAGGCTAGTCATTGCTAACTGTCACTGTGAATATACACCTGAGCATTTACGTGTCACAACGCCACACACACACACCTTCCGAGCATGTGAGTGAGTGGCGTCTGGCATGTGTTCGCGAGCAGAACGGCTGGCGCCGTGCATCATTTTGACTGACGTAACCCTGGTGCTGACAAGAAACAGACACCTTGACTCTGAATGCAGTCATATCCAGTGACTGATGCAGACATAGTGAACAAGGTAGACTGAAAGATGGAGTGAAAAGACAGACAGAAAGGGCTTAAACAGAGAGAGAGAGAGAGAAGGAGAATGAGAGTTTAAACCTCCTGAACGTGAACAAGACTGAACGCTTTCTGTCATTTTGTGTTTCTCTTCACTTGTCACATCACTTCTTTCGTCTGTTGAAGAAAAGGCTTTTTAATATTCAAAATGCCGTGAGTTTTGCTGCTTCCTCATCGCAGCATCCCTTTATTCCCCGCAAAACGCGGGCGTAACCCGTCACTACGTCTGCTACTACAATTCACACCGTCCCTATTAGTACGGCATCTGTAACGCTGTCAATCAGTGCTGCTTCTATCCCTGTCGCCCTTTCAGCAAAGGCTCTGCTCCTGGAGCACGCAATTTTGTTTCCGCTGTTTGCTCGGTACTGTGGGGTGTGAGGCTGTCAGGCCACTCTGAGGCCCATTTGTTTAATGTGTTCTGTCTTTGTGTGCAGGCGTGCAACGAGTTCACCACCCATGTGATGAACCTGCTGCGGGAGCAGTCTCGAACGCGGCCCATCTCGCCCAAGGAGATCGAACGCATGGTGAACATTATCCACCGCAAGTTCAGTTCCATCCAGATGCAGCTCAAGCAGAGCACCTGCGAGGCTGTCATGATCCTGCGCTCACGCTTCCTTGATGCCAGGTCTGTATGGCTGCGTGTGTTGGTGAATGCATATTTATTCATTAAACATTTAGGCCTTATACTTTGTCATAGGCAAAAATATCCTTGCTCTTTGTTTTATTTCGTTTTTCTTTTTAAGTTTAAGGGTTACTGTGGTTAATTAATGTGTGCATTTGTATTATTATGTCTCATTGTAGTGAAACTGGTGTTTGATTTTATTTTGTTCTGCTATTCTCCGCATCTACCTACTTTCCTTCCCGACAGACGAAAGAGGAGGAACTTCAACAAACAGGCGACAGAGATCCTAAATGAGTACTTCTACTCCCATCTCAGTAACCCATATCCCAGTGAGGAGGCCAAAGAAGAACTGGGCAAGAAATGCAGCATCACAGTGTCACAGGTACCAACACAAACAAAAGTATTCTACCGTAGGAATTGCAGAATTGTACTCTCTTTGAGTACACAACCGATGTCAGTCATTTATTCAATACAACATTACAAGCCCAGCAATATGACATCACTTACCCTCTTTCCAGGGGTGTTGCTCCAAATTCTGGGCCCTGGGTACTGGAAAAATAGCAGATATACAAGATCTACAAGTCTTTGAATATTTCAAATCCTTCTAAGGTTTTTTGAAAAACCTACGTTTCTGTGTCAGTGGTGCTCAAACATTTTCATGTGAAGGACCCCCAAAATGATATGTATTTGGCAAAGACTTGCGCACATTTTCACGACTTAAAACAAAGATCTACAAGCTCGCAGCGCGGCACTGAGTGCCGTGCTGTGAGCTTGTATATCTGCTATTTTTCAATAGCTAAAGTATAAAATATTTCCAGCCCCCCCCCCACCTTGGGCCCTAGTAACCCAGCCCCACTTTACACCCCCTTGTGACGCCCATGCCTCTATCTACAACCCCACTCCCAAGACAAAGCAAGACCCGCCATCTCCAGTTTACTTCCATATCTGCATGATGTAGCTGATCACTGGTCACTGAACTAAATATTAGATCCAATCACCACAGGCCACACAATCTTCCTAACATTCTGACACAAAAAAAGGAGAAACCCAACTCTGTTATTGACTTTTGTCTGTCCCAGCAACACACTCTCACGAGATTTAGCCACAGTAAACGTAGGACGTTCATGAGAGCTGCCACCAGACTTCACCAACCATTTGTATGCCATTTTTGTACAATTTCGCCTCTAGTGGCTAAAATTGGGATCTTCCGGATCCACCATATTTGACTACTCTTTACTCTTTTACCGCTTCGAAACATTCGTCCCAATTCTGGCGGCTGCGTGTTGCCAACACGAACGGCCGTTCTTTTACCTTGTTTGATGACTGTAAGCTCATGAGAGGTCGCGCGGGTGTGTAAAAAAAAAGAACGAAAATTTGTCCTTTAACCACTTTCAATTTGTTGTCCCTGTTTTGGGAATTACTGTATAGGCTAAACTTTTTGAAGATTTCAGTCACAATACATTGCAGTGAGCTTGTAGATTGGCTATTTCTTTATCTGTCCTTTAATGAAGTATATAGGGCTCAAGTGGTTAACCAGGCCTGGAATCTCACTTTTAAACAGCCCTGGTGAATAGGATTTATTCACAGTATACCTACTCTATGCATTTTGAGATGGGAATGCTAACAGGAATGCTGATGTTAAAAATACTAATTGATAAATTGCCATTTGCTTCTAGGCTTACTGGCAGCCATATCCTTTACTAATAAAACTACATGTCTGTTTATGACATCTCTGCTGTTTATGACATCTCTGCTGTTTGCACAGGTATCAAACTGGTTTGGAAACAAGAGAATCCGATACAAGAAAAACATTGGAAAGTTCCAAGAAGAAGCCAACATGTATGCCGCAAAGACGGCAGTCACCGCAACCAGTGTGTCAGCTCACGGCAGCCAGGCAAACTCCCCGTCCACTCCCAACTCAGCAGGTGAGTCCTCTTGAACCTCTGTAAATTATTTGGTTATACCTCAACTCAAGGATTTGGTCTCAGGCGCACTGGTACAGTTTCATTTGGCAGTCAGGGTTCTGAACTTTGTGGAGGTCTCGACAATAACTAACGTTACGGGCAGAGGTAAATAAATAAATAATAGCCCAACATCTGGGCTTTCTGTGAGAGAGAGACACTTCACTGTTCATTACGTGGTCCAACACTTTCAAACACACTCACGCACGAATGAACGAACACATGCCATGCACGCACACACAAACGTGCATGTGTGCGTGCGCATGCATGTACACATGCACACACCCACACACATAGCATCCCACCACTTGCAAAGATTTGTATCAAGTACATTCAACAACCCGAAACTGCCTGAGAGCTGTACTTTCATCTATCTTATGCTAATACGGGAATCAAGCGATTTGACATTAGAAATGAATTTATTTTTCATCTCTTCTGCAATGTGCTGTAAAATCTGGGCACTTGAATGATTGGATCGGTGAGCAGGGCCGGCTCTCGCACCATTTATGTAATTATATTTAATAATGGGATTCAATTTTGTATGAGGCTACCTACTTTCTTTAGCGAGCACATAGGCTGCCTTGAATGTGCTAACTGTCTCCTTAAATAAAATGAGCATTTTGCGCAACTGCTTTTGAGCACAGCTAGGTCCCATTAATCCAGACATCTTTTCCAGCCAGCATATTAGTTTGTGCAATTTTCTACTGCGCTTCACGGTATATTTGTGGTGATGTGCATTCATTGTGTCATTCACAAGAGAATATGGTTAGTTAAATAGTTATTCTTGAAGAACTTTTTGCCTGTTTATCTCATTGCTGTAAATTACTCTGAAAAAAAGGGGAAACTTTCTGAATAAAATAATTGTTGTTTTTAATGTATTAGCGACCCCCACAGATGTATGCTTTCATGATAGCTCAGGCCCCTCCTTAAGGGCTATCAGCTTCACAGGCTCCCAAATAACTCAAAACCTGAGTGTACTGTACCTTTCCTTGACTAACCCGATAATATGATATGGCTTTCTCCTTTTCTTCCTGCACCGTTTCATCTCTCTCTCTCTCTCTCTCTCTCTCTCTCTCTCTCTCTCTCTCTCTCTCTCTCCCATATTGACCCCTTGGTCTTACGGATGTTAATTCATCCTGCCTCTTGTCCGATTGACCTCATGCATGCCATTAAGCTGTTCAGAGGGCAAGCCAAGCCTTTTGTCACATAGTGACTTCCCAACTGTATTGGATTAGGACCGGGTGTTGAAATCAAGTTACGCTGTGCTCTCTTTACATCTGGGGAGTTTGGGTCCATTAAAGGACAAAGAGGATTCTTTGGGTCTTCCTGTGGGTCATTTAGCACTTCCTTAATGAACCACCGGTAGCAAGCAACTTCAACGTCCATCTGTCTTTGTCCGTGAACTTTAGTAATTGTGAGTTTATGATTATAATGCAATTTATGGTTCTTGATGTATGCAGTTTTGCATTTGTTTTTGTTCATTATGGCTTGTTGATACTTGTTCTTTTGCATATTGTTGCTGTTGGGCAGAAACCTTGTATCTCCATATTTCATCATCTTTTTTGTGTTTTTCATAAATGAATTGATTGATTGATTATTTTATTAGACAAAAATGGAGAACAGTAGGAGTATAGTCAATACAATTGAAATGTAGTACAGTACAAGTACAGTTATACACCCTGCCTAAAAGGAACATACCAAATAAGACCTCAGTCTTTTTTACGTTGGAAGCCCTCTGTATTTAATTCATGGACATAAATAGCAAGCAAGAAAACAGTCAATAATATTGCTATAATATTGTTATAAAAACACTATGTACATGATAGGGGAAACAATGGGGTGGGGCTAAGGGGGGGGGGGGGTGCTCACTTCTCGCCTCTATGGGAGAGTACCTCCTTCTCTGGCCTCCTGATAGGTGAGTTTTCAGGGCGGTTTTGAAGGATGCCAGCGAGCTACATGTTTTATAATTGCCCTATTTTATACTTCATCATATGACAGTGTTCAAAAGTAGCGGAAATAGCCAACCTACAAGCTTACACATGCTTGTAGATCTGCTAATTTGTTTTTGTGTTTGTGTGTATTTTTTTTATGATTTCTTTCTTACTTTTCACCTATGATGACATGCCCAAAATAGGGACGCCAGGTTGAAAGTGGTTAAATAAGCCTGTGGGGTTTATAGATATTTAACAAATAAAAAGTATTAACAAGAGCTTGTGACCAAATTATAACTACATTGGATCCAATGAAACACAGGTTATTTTTTTTCCCTGAAAAGTTATACGTTTGGACACACTGTACATGGTTTCTCTGCCCTACAGCAATGATATGTCTGCTGCCCTGCTCCACTAACTCACTTATTGCACTTTTGCAGTTGCATGGTCATTTTAACTACTCTTTCCTTCCCTCTCTCCTTCCTTCCCTTCTCCCTTCCCTGTTCTTCTTTCTTTCTTTCTTTCTACCTGGCACTGTCCTATTTTTGCTGTTTTTCCTCTCTCTCTCTCTCTCTCTCTCTCTCTCTCTCTCTCTCTCTCTCTCTCTCTCTCTCTCTCTCTCTCTCTCTCTCTCCCCCTCCCTCCCTCCCTCCCTCTCTCCCTCCTTCCCTGACTGTCCTCTCAGGTTCTGCTGGTTCTTTTAACATGTCAAACTCCGGAGACTTGTTCATGAGTGTGCAATCCCTCAATGGGGACTCGTACCAGGGGGGTCAGGTTGGGGCCAACATACAGTCCCAGGTAGGCGCCTCTCCAGACTTAGTTGTCTGGCGTGATTGGAACATTGCAAACCTCTGACTCACAGTTGCTTTCTATTGATGTCGTTGAGCCTGTCTGACCACGTACAGGAGCATAGATGCTTCTCCTTTGACCTAGTTGGAGAGACAGAGGTCACACTTGGCCTTAAGCACTGTACTAATGTGGAGCCCATTGTCAGCGCACAAATGACTAGACGAATGCAGACAGTTTTGAAAATGGTGCAACACTCATCAGCACTTCCCTGACAAGGGTTCTCATAGCCACCGGTGGAGTCTAGCACTCTGACCTTGTTCAAGTGTACAAGGAGTGTTACAACTCTCACCATGGACTAGGGAGCTATAGCAGCATTCTCAGTTGATATCAGTGCTTTGGGCAATTGGGCGTGATTCTTTGCACACGCACGCACACACACGCACGCACGCGTGCACACACACACACACACACACACACACACACACACACACACACACACACACACACACACACACACACACACACACACGCACGCACACACTTTCTGTTTAAAATCAGCTAGAATGTATCCTATATTGATATTTAATTGAAACTACTGTCCTCCTCAATGGTCTTTTGCCTGAGAATTTCAAAGTGCCCTCATAATAACAAATGCAAAAGATCATCGGATTCTGAAATGTTGTTCCATACTATATCTTACAGTTACAGAGCACAAACCAGTGTTACTTTTCCATATAAAATACAATATTATGTAGACATGTGTTGCAGTAAAATATCATTTTTAAGTTTGCCCTTGTTGTGGTTTCCATATTGCCTTCAAATACATTTATACATTATTTTTTTCAATTTGTTAGCATCTGTGTATCTTTGTCCTATACTGAGATGTCTTATCAAGTCTCCATTAGCAGCCAAATCATTTTAATTCACACTTTGTAACCTTTTCCAACGCATGGTACCCTTTTATTATCAGTCTGACCTTTCCCTGTGCATGACGTTCTTTGTCACCCGGAGCCGTTGTCTGACCAGCTGCCTTTGTCTCTGTGTTTGTGTCCTGGCTGTTGCAGGTGGATACCCTTCGCCATGTTATCAGCCAGACCGGCGGATACAGTGACAGCCTCGCAGCCAGCCAGATGTACAGTCCACAGGGCATCAACGTAAGACCTGTAAACAACCTTCTTCTGTCCTTCTCAATGTTTGTTTTTGTTGTTGTTAGTTTTTTTGGTATTCGTGTTCTGCTCACAATCCTGAGGATTAATTTAACTCTGAGAGTGTACAAATGTATATTTTGTAGTAAACTCTCGGACCCCGAGTTAAGTTTTTCACTGAGGATTGTACTGTGTGTGTGTGTGTGTGTGTGTGTGTGTGTGTGTGTGTGTGTGTGTGTGTGTGTGTGTGTGCGTGTGTGTGTGCGTGCGTGCGTGCGTGTGTATGTGCATGCGTGCAAGTGTGTGCAAGTGTGTGTGTGTGTGTGTGTGTGTGTATACTGCATTGAAAGGCAAATATAGCTGATCGAAAATAGTCAAAAATAGCAGCTCTGCAAGCTCGTAAAGAGTTGCATCGCAAAGTGCTGTGAGCTTGTATATCAGCTATTTTCGCTAAAGTAAAACAAAGAAAATGTTTATGTTTAGAAATGTTTGAAAAGTCTTATGGCCTATAATGCCATGCCCAAAATAGGGACGCCAGGTTGAAAGAAGTGGTTAAGGGCTAGGATGGTGTGGGTGGGAGTGGTATCGGGATGCCACTTAGCAGAGTCTGTTGGGGTTGGGCTGTTGTCCAGGCATTTGCTCCTCTGCTCCAGTCATGCCCTGGGTGGCAGGCAATGAGGCAGCGGCCAGCGGCTGAGTGGCTGGACACGCTCCTAGCCTGTCGGAGGACATTAGTGTTAGCGAGGCACCTGCAGCCGACAGGAACAAGGACACAGGTGTCATCCTCCCTCCCAGCGTTCCTCTCACATTGGCACCCGAAGACAAAACATGCATCCTTGTCCCCGCCCGAAATTGGCTTCAAGAAAAGAAAAAAAAAGTCCCAGTTGCTCCTTCTTAAAATAACTCTAGCTAGCCGGTGTGTGAGCGCATGCTCCCATTTTTCATGGGTCTTCTCAGGCTAGGCCAGGCATAGCAGGGAACACTGGAGGCGGTGCGTTTGCATGTCGATCCGTAGCGACAGGCCGCGCGGGACTGAGCGGAATCAATACGACAGTCACGCGGGCAGAATGAGTGGGGCTTTGGGCAAGCAGTCTAAGCACATTGGTCAGATCATCCGTCCACTGTTGCAGTGACACTGACAGCCAGGCCTGGAACACCCCTTCATGCTAAAATAAGCAGTGGTGCAAAAAGTGCTCTCATATTCTATATACTTGAGTAAAAGTACGAAAGTGTTGGCATCAAAATGTACTTAACGTACCAAAAGTAAAAGTACAGAATATTTGAAAATATCAGGTCGACGCATTGTGAGCTTGTATATCAGCTATTTTCAAATAGCTACGGTATAAAATAGGGCTAAAGTGGTTTATGTATGTTTATCTGCAAAGTAACTAGTAACTAACGTTTTCAAATAAATGTACTAGAGTAAGTACAATATTTGGATCCAAAATGTAATGGAGTAGAAGTCAAGGGCTTTGCACACAGGCCTGTTGCGTTTTTTTTTTTTTTTTTTTGCTGCATGATTAAAACGCATTGGATTTGGTGTGCAATGTAGTGTGGAATCCTCACTGCGGATCCAAAAAGTCATAAAAGGAGTCATTGAATTTTTACCGCATGCGAAAGGACGCACAAATCAACAAAAAAAAAAGAAATACGCACTGCCGCAGCCACTTGCCGCACGGCAAATTCAGAGCAGGTGTGCATGTGGACATAGAGAATCATTGGTTTCTTAAAAAAAAAAATCGTCCGTTTTTTACGTACGAAAAATCGCACCTGTCTGCAAAGCCCTTAAGAGTATTGGAAATAGGAAATACTCAAGTAAAGTACAAATATCTCAAAATTGTACTTAAGTACATTACGTAAGTAAAAGTAGTTATTTTAAACCACTGAAAATAAGAATATTGGCAAAGCCTACATTAGAGCCATCAACTTCCTGTCCAGTCCGCACACCGGAATGGAAATTAGCTAAATATATGTATTGCTACAGCACTTATATCTACTTTCAGGCTTTGGGATATAGGGGAAAACAAATAGCTTATTTTGTTTTGTATTTGTTTCAGTGAATTATGTATTATATTGCTGTATTACTGTATTATTTGATATAGGATCATATGAAAGCCAATAATCAAAAATTATAATGATGCCCTTTATAGTGAAAATAATTAATAAGAGGACAAAGTTCATTCTTAAACATACCTTGCAACACTTGAAACAAGGGAAGAGCCTGGGTCGAGTACCATGGAATATATGTGAATTAAAGGAGTAGTTCAACCCCAAAATGTCATTTTTTCTATTGATTACTCACACCACAGAGACTTGAAGAGGGATGGGGGACCCGAATGCATCTGGGTCCCTTTCCGGAATCAATGGGGGTAATAACATGTATTGTAATAAATGTTTTGTCTTAGGAATGCGGCATTAAACAAAAAGTATTATTGAATGCAAATCTCCATGGCGTGCCGTGAGTAATCAAGTCATTTTGGGGGTGAACTACTCCTTTAAGAACTGCAATGTGAACAGTTGACACCTTTTATTTTATTTTATTTTATTGTATTTTATTTTATTTATAGTTGTGTATGTGTCATTTTGTTACTTTTTTGTTTACTGTACAGTATGTCTTGTGGGGTTTGTATGTCTATGTGATTTGTTATTCTTGAATAGAAAACTTTAAGTGAAAAAAACAAAATTAAAATAAAAACCTTGCAGAGAGACCCCCTTTTCAAAGCTGTTGAAAAGACACAGCAATGGGAGTTTTGGATGCAGTGTTGGCACATTGTTATTTAAGCCAAACAATATTGTCTCATTTTTATATTCTAAAAAGTAGAAGGGGAAAAAAAGCCTGTACTGAGTCAGAAGAGAGAATTTGTGTGGTGCAGCTCTACTCCTTTCTCCTTTAACAATAATTACACCCTTGAAATTGATGGTGGGTGTTGCTTTAAAAAAAAGAGGGGGGGAAATCACACTCTATTTCTTTCTTCTCTCTTGTGGTTCTGAATAGGCTGATAGACGGCTTCTATGTGAAATAACAGGGTTTGAAAATAAGAGGGTGCCAAAGCCCATTTTCAGCTTTCAACTGATGGCACGGAAATTGCCATTAATGTCCCTAATGGTCTTTAGTCGACCTATCTCCGGGATTGAAGAAGGCTTCCATTTTACAAAGCCATTATATTTTTCCCCAATAGCCAGTGTGATAATTTGCTATAATTGATTCCTTCATCAACCACCTCAGGGCCATCTTGGAAGGTTTATGAAAGGTCTGTTTGTTCTGTGTAGCGTCGCCGTCGTTTGTCTTGTATCATGGCAGCCATTTTGGAAAGACAGGTAGATGGAAGTGATCCAGAATATTCTTGGCAATACTGTATCTGTCAATAAGGCGATATCTGTTAGGCTTTCAGTGTATTAGACTATCATCAGCATTGTCAATCCGGTTTTGTTATGTTTTGACATGAACTGAAAGTTTACTTGATACTTTCCATTCAAGTAACACTAATTAATATATGACCCTAATTGCCTCTAAAACCCAGTCAAAACAAAAAAGAGGACAGGGTTTTGCTAAGCTATTGATAACATGTATATGATTATGGTTTTCATGTGCCAAAAGATAAATAATAATTAATTTTCCATGAGATAATTAAGCTTAAACCTTTTTTCTTTATCTCTGCAGACAAATGGAGGCTGGCAGGATGCCCCAACCCCATCGTCAGTGACCTCCCCCACGGAAGGACCCGGAAGTGTTCATTCGGATACCTCCAACTGAATATTCCAATCTCCTCACCATATCCACAAAAACATGAACTGGCCGTGCCATTCACAGTATTAAGAGTAAAATGGATTCACTGTCCCATAGTTTGGAGGGGTGCTGTGAAATCCTAACTAGAGAAAATGTAAAAAAAGAAAAGAAAAAGAAGAAACAAAAAGAAACTTTCCTCTGCTCTGCTCTTGGACATTTGAGATACCAACTAAAAGTATCAGAATGAAAACGAAAAACAATACTACAAGGAATGGAGATGTTTGTACAGATTTCACATTATATTCAGAGGGCTGGGGTTACTTTATTCACTTGTGATGTTTTCACTCATATTGATGATATTATGATATTGATGATAAGATAAATAAATCAACCCATAAATTTTGATTGAAAACGCTTCATTCTACCTCTCGGCAACTAAATAAGTAGGTAAAAAAATGTCAGTGACCATTATTTGTTTTGTAAAAATGAGATTTTTTGTCTTTGCAAGCAAGAGGCACATCTTCTTACTTATGTTTTGTTGTCTCTCACCTATTCTATGGTACGCCATTTAAACTTAAATATTGCTCAGTTGTTTACAATGTGTGCTTGATAAAGTATGTTCATCTTACCCTCTATCTCTGACAAGTCAAAACACAATTCTGTTGGCGATACCTCTAAGGTAAACCAACCCTGTGAAATATGTTATCCGTAAAACAAATACTTGTCGTCAACTCAGACAACTTTGATTGACATTATTCATTAAAGTAAGGATACTCACTCACAATCTAGTCACTGGTCATCCGTTGTGGGTTTCATACGACAAAACAACCTGTGGTTTAAGCCTGAGTTATACATTGCTGCACGCCAAAAAGCAGATCTATAAGCTCGGCACATTGTGAGTGTGTATTTGTACACGCAACTACATTTTAATCACCCTTTAGAGTGACAGCATTGTGTGTAAGTGGAGTGACAGAAACAGCACTACAACAAAAGCAGGAATTAGTGTTAATTTTTGAATCAGATACTGTATACATACAGATATGTATTATTATTTGCTATTTTATCAGCTCAACTTTGGGGTTTCCTCTTCAGATGTTGCCCGTACAGTGATAACATTTTGATATTGCCAAAATACTGCTGTTAAACCAAAACACATCAAGACAAAGTTTTCATCATGCTACTACTGTTGTTGCTACTTAATATATCATTCCAATAGGCTCTGACTATATATAGTACATAATTATACTTGCATTATTTCTTTCAGGACAAATAATATAGAGCTGTATTTCTGTCTTAATCCTGGTGCTACAATCAGACATGAAAAATAAAGTGGGGAATAAGGATGTATCTGTGAAAGGAGGGAAAAGAATGCTTAGAAGTCCAATACTCAATGCAATTTCTACTGAGAAAAGGTATGTCACAGATGGCATAACTGAGTTTATTTTTGAGCACATTGAATCAGAATCCACTTAAACAAGGAAGTCATTATGTTAATAGAATTTTGACATGCTTACGGCAAACCCTTGCCCTGGTTGAAGCAGGTAGCAAATACCCTTAAATCTGTATAACAGAATAATACTGTTACATGTTTTTTAGGAAATACTGAAGAGGTGCAACTGTGCTTTCTAGTTGCTGCTGAGGGTCATTTCAGAATAGAGCCAATCATATCACGACACAGTAAGATCGGTGTATAAATGAACACTGGGCCATTTTATTATGTTCTACTAGACTGAATACTCACCTTTTCTGTATGCATTCCACATACTAGGTTTCTCTGCTGTCTCTGGTTCAGTAACTGTAGAATTGATACCAAAACCTAGTCCTAGACATTTGAATTCATGCATCTCTCAACACTATTTCATTGACTTGTTTCGATATGAAGATTTCACGAATTTTAAAGGTAAATGTTAACCATAAACATCTTGAGAAGGGACAACTTATCACAGATAATGATTAATGTTTTTGTTTTTATTTCGTCTGAATGGTCTAATAATCTGTAGGCATTTTATGTTGCGTGGACTATATGTTTGCTCTTTTTTTATTTTTTAAATGGTGTGCTTAATGAAGTAGGCTGTTTCCTTTTGTTTTCCAATTCTCATGTGAATTAGCTGACGAACTTTCAACATCTGTTTATGTGCACCATTGTGCTTGACTTGCTCTGTTGAAAAAAAAAAAGTTTTAAACACATTAAAAATGCTATGTAATACTGCTATATAATTCATCAACATTTGTATTGTTGCATTTATGAGTGGGGTGGGTAGTTGCCATCATTGGAAGATGCTACTGTCACAGTCACATCTGCTCTGACTGAAGGTCATTCTCTCTGTAATGGCACCTATCCAAGACCTTACTGTAGTGTATACTGTATTCACTTAGTTTCACACACACACGCACGCACGCACACACACACACACACACACGCACGTACGCACGCACACACGCACGCACACACACACACACACACACACACACACACACGCAAACACACGCGTATGCACGCAGCTGCACATACGGTATCTAGTGAGTCAACAAATTCATCTTAAATGCTTGATGCAAAAGACACACAATGGTACACGTGTGTGTGTGTATGTGTGTATTTGTTGGAGAAAGAGACCCAGACAGTAAGACGTTCAGTGCGCTATCCATAATTTAGGTCATCTGGACGATCATTTATTTTTGTTGTCACAGTATACAGTATGAAAAGCTGACTGGAAGGGAGAGGAATGGCCATGTCCTTGTGAGATACTCTCTTCCAAAAAGCTGCAAACAGCAGCCCTGACATTATCTGGCTGGACAGTGGCATGTCTGCCAAAATTATGTTCATAACAACTGAATATTTATAATTGCCCAAATATAGGGGTGAGGCTCAGCGAGTATAAAAGCTGTAGATGGTCACAGGCCTTGACTGCTGAGTGATGGTGAAACACCATAGATGGACTGCTCCCTGGCCCGAGGGCAGACAACAAACAGGCCTGCTCTAGCCAACAGCTCAGGCATCAAAACAATTTGAAGAGTCTTCGTCATTGACCCAAACCGTCTCCCTTCAACAATATTACCCATGGTGTACCCAGCACAGGGTTCTCATTAACCACTTTAAACTAGGCATCCCTTGATGATATAGGCCACTATAGACAACATTTTGTTAGGCTATTTTTGCCACGTGACAACGTCATACGACAAATGATAAACCATGTTTGTGAATAGCTCTGACTTACATCCACATCCTGCATAATTGACCCTGTTGCAGACATACAAACCCTAACCGTAGCACAGAAAATGTCATCACTTCTATACAAAATAAACATACTGCAGAGACAGTCTAATTTGAACAGATTCTTGCGATCCCAAGCTCAATTGTCTGAAACTGCGTGAAAAGGAGGTTGCACCTCTTCATTCCTCAGAGGTGGCCCTTGCTGTCTGATGGAAATCTAATGTTCCTGTTGACATCTGGCTCCCCAGCTGTCATCGCACCCCTGTTTAATTACAGCTGCTGTGGATGGGCTCCGGTGGGTGGTCCAGACACCTTGTCCAACCCTCTTAGGAAGCCCCCAGTAGATGGCCCTGATGTGGAGCCACACTGACATGATCTCAGGGTGTACCCTGGCTGGTGGTGCTAAACTAACTGCAGTCAGATCATAGCATGTAAAACCTTTGGATTGTTTACTGGTTAGATGTGTCTTCTGGTAGTACATTTCAAATCTCAGGAAGCCCTGGTGCCTCAAACTGATGATAGAATAGACCAAGTAGCCTATAGGTGGAAACTAATTAAGTCCTGGCTTTGATTCCTGCATCATTTGACCTGCTCATCCCAAATCACTTTCCTGTCTCCTTTCAGGAATGGCTAAATATCAGAACCATGAGAGATTACAGAGAAATCTTCCCATCTTGGCCTCATTTTATAATAAGAATGTAGAGGAGGTGATTGTTGTGAAGAGATAAGGCTGCCCCCTAGGGGAACAGAGTTAGTTCTAAAATAAGATGCTGCCTTAATGATAAACATAAGTAGGCCTACCGTTCTCTCTGAATATATCTTAACATAGCAGTGATGATATAGCCAGGGCTTCTTTGCAATGTTCTTTAATAAATTAAAGACAGGAGAGTTTTGATTCTGCACAAGATGGGCCATTCCTATTCGCAACGATTAGACCTACTTTGCCACAAGATGGCAACGATGGGACACATTTCGTATAACAGCCATGGGGACTTTAGTTAGTAGTGTATTATTATCTGATATTAATTAATTCAATACAAAGAGATATTTGTGGCATTTGTAGGCTTTAAGCAATTTCAGATATTAAAGACTAGAGAGACAGGAAACCAAGAGAATAGAATAGAAACTTGTGAGAGAGATAAGATGTTTCTGTAGAAGAACCGACACTCGCGTTCACCAGCTACCAGGCGGCATCCCATCCCATAATTAACAATCTGATTTGTTGCCTAATTACATGACTGCATGCGTTTTATGTTTAAAAGAAGGGGGTAAAATATATTATTAATGAGCTTAAATAGTTTTGAATTTACACGTTTGCAGATCAGTTTGACAAAACTCAGATTCTGTAGGCAGTCACTGCAGACCTAGCTACATTCTTGTACACTATGCTCCTCCTACTCTCTCCTCATTGACTGCCTGCCACTACTTTACGAGAGAAAAAGAAAAGAAGCTGGTGGTCGTCTAACTAAAGACCCCTTGTCCTGGAAAAAAACAACATGGAAGACAACGCCGTCCAGTCCGTGGGAAGAGGCGATGGAGTTGTGGTAGGTGGTGGTGGCTGGTGGGCGACGTAGCCGTAGAAGCGTGTCCAACACGCAAGAAAAGTTGCGAAAACGTATTCATTCATGCACAAAGTTTCGCCCACGTTGTCAACCAGTGCATGTGCATGCATCTGCATTCTGCATGTTGTTGCAACAAGAACTTCGGATCGTCTGGTTTATTACATCGATGCGACGTTGAATGCGTGCAGCTAGAGCATATTTGCATTCATAATCATCAAAGTTATAACATTTACATCCTTTCCTCCCAGATCAAAGATGACTGGCCAGGCTACTGTTTAGACCTGTTCAACTATCCTGCTCACTACGCTGGGGATCTAGAGTGTGTCTACATCCCTCATGGAGTCATAATGGACAGGTAGACTACCTGTAGCCTGCTACTACTACGTTCTTCTCTTGCAGAGAACACGCGTCTTTGAGTGGGGTTTCAGTACTGGTGTGCAGACTGTGCACTGAGTCCTCAGCAAAATCAGAATCAGCTACCCTACTGGCTGCATCAGCTATTTGAAAATAGCAGATCTCACCCCAAGCAATGTTTTGATTTCAGATGACAACTTTAAAATATTTTTGAAACATTTCAACAACCTAAATCTATGGGATCCATGGCTCTAAATATGTTTAGATGGTCAGGGGTGACATGAACATATTTGATTGATTTATTTATTTATTGATTGGTTGATTGATGAATTTGATTGATTGACATTTGTATTGACAAGAGTATACATACATGACCATATATTTGTACATATTTGTCAAAAGAAAGCTTGAGAGCTTATTTTCATTTTGGTCCTTTGAGTGCAAATATGTGTGCAAACTGAGTGCCATCCATGTGTTTAAAAATAAATAAATACAGTTGGCCTATCACATAACATAATAATAATATCATGATATTCAAGTGTGTCGATATTTTCTCACACCCTATTATTTGCAGGACTGAACGTCTTGCTAGGAATATCATGGCTGACCTGGGTGATCATGACATAGTGGTGCTGTGCGTGCTAAAAGGAGGCTACCAGTTCTGCGCTGACCTGGTGGAGGGGATCAAGGCACTGAGCCGCAATTCCAACCAATCCATCCCCATGAGGGTTCACTTCATACGACTCAAGAGCTACCTGGTGAGACGCTGGCTACTGAACAGACTTCACGGCTGACTGACCGATGCGAGACAAATTCGTTTCACTGCTTGATTATCATCCATAGTGGTTCAGTCACAAGACTGAGGATTGAGACTTGAATTGGAGCTGTTGTAATATCACAACATGACCCTTGTGGCTTTAACTATGCCCTCTCCTATGGCTACGATGGACCCCCAAATTAATACGTATTAGGCCGCTGTCCCCCATTTGAAAATATGTTGTACTAAAGGCCCCAGTAAGAGAAGATTTTAGTTTTTAGATTAGATTTAGTACAGAATTCTACAACTGTCTGTAGTGTAGGTGGGAGATAACAGAGAGAGTGAAACATATCAGAATTGTCACTGTCAGTGTTCACTCATACCAATGGTACGAATATGTGTACCGTATTTATTTATTTATTCTGACATATACAAACTGTCTTTGCTCTCTCTTCTGTTTCTTGCAGAATGACCAATCAACAGAGGATCTCCAAATTGTTGGAGCTGAGGACTTGTCTTTTTTGGGTGGAAAGGTAATGATTAATAATTATCAATTCAAAGAATAATTGAATCATTGTTTTTTTATGACCAAGAAGTGACAATATCTGAGGAGAATGAGCTGATGTTATGAAGTCTTGTTCAATGTTTATTTAAAAAAAGATTTTTATGTAAATAGGTGGAGCAAACTGTCATGTAATGTCTAATATCGTCCTCAAGAGGGCAGCCTTTCTTAGAATTTGACATGCTCCTCTGACGTTTCCAGACTCATTCACACTGCTCATTCCTTGTTTTTTTGGTTAAAGTTTTTTCTAATAGACAGCACAACAACAACAACAATATCCTCTGGCTCACGGTAAATGCATACAATGAAGAAACAACATCAAGCAATAAAACAAAACAATACACGCCCCTCATTCTTGAGGAATTGTTTCACTACTCGTGCAGCAGAAGTCAGAGTATAAAGTTATTGGTTATTGACCAAGCTAACTAACTGGTTAGGGCTGTTTATGGATGATCATGATCCAAGCCAAGGGAAAACACATTTTGATTGTACAACTTACAGTACAGTTATAGCTATAGCAATAGCATATCCTTTTATCATCTGACAAGTAAACAAAATGGTCATTGTAAGAATTCATTACTGTATATACCATTGTAAATACTAAAGCAATTAAGAATCAGCTTTCTATTATTAAATATATAAATCGAATTAATTATGTGTCCAAGGCCTCCAAGGTCTGTGTGTGTGTGTGTGTGTGTGTGTGTGTGTGTGTGTGTGTGTGTGTGTGTGTGTGTGTGTGTGTGTGTGTGTGTGTGTGTGTGTGTGTGTGTGTGTGTGTGAACGTTGCGCGCTCGCGTGTGTGAACGTCGCGCACGCGCGTGTGTGAACGTCACACACGCGCATGGATACATACATGTATGCTCTGCAGGGGCATACTACTCACTTCTCATTGGTCAATAGGAAGAGTTCTATCAATCAGCTGATGTGATTACGCTTAGTCATATGCAGTTGCTGACAAACTGATACACTCTGTAGTCAGGCGTGGCATAGATTTATTTCTGAGTTATGAGGTATGTCTGACTCATTGCCCGTTGCTTTTCTCACTGAGTATTTTAAGGCTGGCTTCCTTCCTGTAATGTACTACTAATGTAGTCATCCACTGGTAACTGGATGTCACAGTGCAGTCTGAGAAGTGAGCATATTGAGTGAAGTGGAAAACATCACACAAGGTTGAGGCCTACGCCCATGGAGTTCTTCACATATAGTTATAGTTACAGTGTGTGGACACTAAATTGCTCATTCCAAAGTAATGTATGTAGACAGAGATACTGTACTCTAATCTAATGGATACTCAGGAATGATAATGAGGACTAGACAAGGCATATCTTATGACCTCATGCCTGGAAGCATGCATTGTTTGAAAAGAAGTGACCCCAGAGTGAATTGGTCAATTTAAATATTGTTTTTCTAGGTTTGAGTTTAGGGTTAGGCTTCAGATCCTTTAACTGCCCAGTTGTTTTGGAATGATTACACACACATTGCACCTATTCAAATGAGGTACGAGGCTTTCATTTCCTTGTGCCATTTCCTTGTGCCTCACTGACAAACATGTTTTTTCCATTAATGAACTTGGGAGGTGGATCACAGCTATGTATGACTCAGTTTTCAGCCCTTTCAAAACACTTCCATCTGAAGTTTTGTAAATCCATTACAGATGATAAAATTCTCACTCAGATGTAATGTTTCTTTTTTTGTTTTGTTTCGTTGTTTTTCAATTGGTTACATGTTGCTGCACAGGACGGAAAGCTGTTCCATCTTTCAAATATCCCTTTGTCCTTTTATAGTATAAATTGCCTGGCAAATTTTAATCGTAAAGTCCAGTCAAATGTATTCATATAGGATAATTTATACACAGTAGAGTAAATAAATGTACTTCATGTTAAAGAACAACTTAAAAAAGGAAGAAAGTACATACTTCTCTATTCTAATTTCTAATTTCTCTATTCTCTACTCAATTCGAAACAACACGTACCCACGCATGCATGCATATAGACGTGTTGCGTCTGCACGCGCGCGCACACGCACGCACGCACGTACGCACGCGCGCACGCACGTACGCACGCACGCACGCACGCACGCACGCACGCACGCACGCACGCACGCACGCACGCACACACACACACACACACAGTTGGCAAAAAGCCTGAGAAAATATGAAGGTCTTAAAACACTGTGGTGGCCGATCACAAGGTCATCATGCAGTTTGTTCAAGAGGGTAGGACCATAATGACTAAGTGCACATTCACCAGGTTTATTAGACTTCATTCTAGGCACAGGAGATCAGTTAGAATATCAGAGATGTATTCTGGAGCAAAACCACTTAGAGCCTTGTAAACAATAAGTTGTACTTTGATTCAATATTACGAGATTGACTACCTACCCTATGGAGTATTTTGGGGGAGTCCAGTGAAGAGGGCATTACAGTAATCTAACCTGTTAGAAATGAATGGACCTTTTTTCCAGAGTTGGACAGAGACCAGAAGTTTCTGTCAGTTTTCTGTCTTGCTCTCTGGGTGTAGGTGACCCTTAGCACCTACCGGTACTACTAGGATCTCAGTATTGTCTCTGTTCAGCTGTTTTGGGACATCCAGTAGTTGATGTCATCAATGCAATTAATATGCTTATTTACTGTACAGAACAGGTTAGCATGGGGGAGATTTATATTAGTGGATAACATTCTACAATTTAAGTCTAGCTGTAGTGTATAATCCCTTCAGTATTTCAGTTCTGCACAACAGTCCCAGTAGAGGATTTCTGTATGTTTTATCTTGGTATTGTGTGTTGATTAGAGACTGCTTGTTACACATTCCTAAGCTTAGATTAATTGTTTGATATCCTCCCTCTCTTCTCTCTCCAACTTGCTATCAACAGAATGTGCTGATTGTGGAGGTGAGTCATCCATGTTTTTGCTTCCCCTTTTTTCTCTCTCTGACTCTCAGTGACCCAATGCTTTACGTGCATGGGTATGCAGGTCAAGAAGACAAGGTATCTTAGGTTTTCTGCTCTGCAGGGTATTTGAAGTAGGAAACTTCATGATCAAATTCCTGGATTCTACCATTTTAATTGGCTTCATTTTGTCAGGGATGTCTGAGGAAGTTGACATAAGAAACGTTGTTATTGACAATATACTTGTAATTTATTTATGTCAGTTGTAAAATGGCATGTAAACCTATATTTGCCACATTGCCCATATTTGTTGATGTAAAGTAAGAACAGCGATGGTAATAATCGCCCAATGACACATACTGTAACGTAGGTAGAAGAACACACCCAAAAAAGACTCAAATGGCACACTGCAAAATCCTGAGTGTTAATTTAACTCTAAGAATTAAACTGACAATCAGGATTTTATTGTGCAGGAGCATGGCAGTATGTACTTGTAAGACCATTGCTTTTTGT